>NC_053023.1:724685318-724893158 GCF_003073215.2 Triticum urartu
TCCTTTATAATCACCCAGTTACGTTGTGACGTTTGGTAGCACCCAAAGTGTTCCTCCGGTAAACGGGAGTTGCATAATCTCATAGTCATAGGAACATGTATAAGTCATGAAGAAAGCAATAGCAACATACTAAACGATTGGGTGCTAAGCTAATGGAATGGGTCATGTCAATCAGATCATTCAACTAATGATGTGACCTCGTTAATCAAATAACAACTCATTGTTCATGGTTAGGAAACATAACCATCTTTGATTAACGAGCTAGTCAAGTAGAGGCATACTAGTGACACTTTGTTTGTCTATGTATTCACACATGTATTATGTTTCCGGTTAATACAAATTCTAGCATGAATAATAAACATTTATCATGATTATAAGGAAATAAATAATAACTTTATTATTGCCTCTAGGGCATATTTCCTTCAAACACACCCTTCTCGTTGAGTAGTGTAAATACCATTCTATCTAAAATACATTGATCTTTTACGTTTACGTAACCTCGTCAAAGGGTTGGGTGCTTCGTGATTTCATTAAGAAGTAGAGGGTTGCCCCGGTTTATCAGGAAAAAATAGGCCAAAAACCACACAACTACATGACTGATTAGAGGAATCCATGCCAAAACCCAAACAGCGAATACAGACAACCCCTAACCAAAACTAGGCACCATCACCAAGCACAAACCAATGACCGAGAGCCAAAAAGACCCAAGGTAGAAATGAAGATGCTTTTCGGCGACCTCTTCAAGAAGAAAATTGCACCCATAGGTTTCAACGTCATGGACACCTATGGGGGCAAAGCTTTCGCCTAGAGCATCACACACCACCACCCCACTAAACCCTACAGAAAGGGATCCAACCCCGTCGATAGCCATTGGTAAATAGAACCAGTCAACAAAGATCTGGTGTCGGGGTGAACACTTCGACGATCCTCTAAGGAGAGAAAGAACAGCCATGGACGCCTTCGCCTTCTCCACTGATACTGACCCCCTCCGGACAAAGTTTTCATGTAGAGGCCAAAGGCCCTCCACCTTGATGAGACTCTTGAGAGGAGGCTCAGTCACTAACAACACCAAACTAGTCAAAGATAGCCAAGTTTGGGGTGGTTATGGCAGACCACGCGAACTAGAACAAAGAGCCAGCTGCCACCCGACACCTCACCACAACACCACACATGCTACAACAGCAGGAGCCTAGTCTTGCCAAAGACCACCGCGCAACCATAACCAAAAGTCTAGAACATGTCGGAATGACACCGACCATAATGTGGGCACACGCTGACTGCCGGAGCACCCACCGCCAAGCCCAACCTCCACGACCCCAAAACTCGCGTCGGGGCAAGCCATGCTAGGCAACGACGGATCTATAAGGCACTCAAATCCATGACAACGAATCAACCTCCAGTCTCCACCATGGCTACGAAACAGCCATAGAAGAGCACACCCACCGCCGCCACAACTAGGCAACGCCGTCACGGCCGCTGCACACGAACTCGGACGGACGTCAGGCGCCATTTCCAGCTCCACCTTAGACAACCGTGTGCAGGCTCCATGTCGAGACCAGCCGCCCAGCCAAAACCACCAGCAACACTGCACCATGCCCACTCGAACCGGAACCCGTCGGATCTGTCCCATCCTCGGGTCGCCGCTCCCCAGCTGCCACTAATCGATGCGCCAACCAACGCAGTCATGCTCGCCCCAACCTGACCCCTCCATAGAGAAAGGGGAGCTCGTCACCTCCATCATCATGAGCCTCAAGCTTGCCTACTGACTCACTCAGGTGGCAACGAGGAGCAAAACGATTGGAAGGGGAAAGCGGCGGTTAGGGTTGTCCGCCTTCTGCATCGCCCGTGAGGAGCGACGTGAGAGCAGGGGAGTTATGCTACTACCTAAAATACATTTATCTCAGTAGTGAAATATTGAACATGAAGCCCCCTTGTTCTCTTGGGTTGCAAATAATATCCATTCAAATAAATCGTACTTTCTGTTTTATGTTTTCACTTTGCCCAAAGTATCCACTCCCTCCGTTCGTAAATGTAAGTCTTTGTAGAGATTCCACTATGAACTACATATGGAGAAAAATGAGTGAATCTACACTCTAAATGCATCTATATACATCTGTATGTGGTTCACAGTAGAATCTATACAAAGACTTATATTTAGGTACGGAGGGAGTAAATATAAAGAAATCGCATTCCATTTGGCCACCAACCGGTACCTCAAAAAAGGATGACAAAAATTAAAGCACGTTAAGCTACTATGTGAGTTAAGCTGAACCACTTGACCTAGTAGGATCTTAGTTCAATTATCTATAATATGCCAATTAAGTTGTGAAGTACCACTTGGCCTGGCAGCATAGCTTGGTCGGTTTGATCTCGGACAGTGGTAACTGACAATTACCACTACTATGATCAATTTGGTATGGTCACAAGATCAACTCGGTATTGAACATACAAAGGATGAAGGGGGTGCTAGGCAGGCTCGCTCCATCCACGTGTTGCCATGAATAGTGCGCACAGTGAGTGAGCGAGCGGCCCGCATCCCCCACCCCCACCACGAGCCGTCAGCCTGCATCTCCGCTCCGCTCTAGACGCTTGCACACCCTAGCCGCCTCTTCTCCGCTCCCCTGCTCCAGCCGCCTCTCCTCCGCTCCCCTCCCCTCCTCTCTCACAAACCCTAGCGCCGCCACACCTCACGCAGCGGCCGCATCTCTCCCTGCTCTCCACCCACCTCGGTCGCCTCCCTCCAACTCCTCTCCTCCGCCCGAGACCTCCAGCCACCCAACCTCAACTCCAGCAGTCTCCTCTCCCTCTAGCGCTGCCGCTCTACCCTCTCTCGTGACCCTCACCTTGCTTCCTCTTCAAAGGAAGGGAAGGGAAGGGAAGGGGGGAGGAAAGGGGAGGGGAGGCCCCAGATCGAGCGGGGCTAAGCAGCGGCACCGGCACGGGTGCGCCGTCGTCCACCTGGTCCTCGAGTCGGCCGTTCCCCTACTGACCATCGCCTCCCCCCTCTCTGTATCTCCCACACGGTGGCGCGGTGTAGCCGGCGGCGATGGCTTTCTAGCAGGCACGCGACTTCCTGTTTTGCGGCATGTGCGGCACCCTCCTCGACTTCAACTCCCACCGCGACGCCTCCTGCCCTCTCCGCGGCTTCAACCGCAAGGCCAAAGGTCTCTCCCCCTCCCTTCCTTCCTTCCTCTAGGCCTAAGTTCGCTCCTCTCTGCGGAGCCCAAGCATCCTTGTGTGTTGTGTCTGGCAATCCTGTGGCTAATGCAAGACATGCCCCTTGTTTTCTGCAGAGATAGAAGGAAAAGAAACTCGGTACGCTGTCACCGCAAAGGTTCCTCTCTCTCTCTCTCTCAAAATCAATGAATGGTTCCAGGCGAATAACTAGGTCTGCAAGAATGATTTTATACATTCAAAGCTCGTTCAGTTTGGTGGTTGTTTGAATGTTTCTAGATTAAGCTTTCTTAGACTCCTCGAATTCAACTGAGCCCGCGGTTATGAATTCACAGTATACTTGATATAGGGCAATATCGATATGTTCTGAACCTTTATATCAGTATTTCAAAAGAGCATCAACTGAGTGAGAATTCATTTCTTTAGAGCATTTGTTATAATCCACCATTTTGTATTTGCCAATTGCCTTAATTTTTCTCTATCCACTAGGCCCTCGGCATTCTTAGAAGGTCGTCCCATAATTTCTGTGATTCGTCCCTCTGTAGGTGGCTTAAAATGGAGGCTTGCATGCCCAAGGCAGGTGGTTAAGGCCCTCTTTAGTTGGTGTGGTGATACGTCCATTTTGCATCATGCTTTTATATCGATATTTATTGCATTATGGACTATTATTTCACTTTATGTCACAATACTTATGGCTATTCTCTCTTATTTTACAAGGTTTACATAAGGAGGGAGAATGCCGGCAGCTGGAATTCTGGGCTGGAAAAGGAGCAAATATTAGAGACCTATTCTGCGCAACTCCAAAAGTCCTGAAACTCCACGGAACATCTTAAAATAAATAAAGAAAAATCCTCGCCAAAGATGAAGGCCAGGGGGCCCACACCCTGCTCACGAGGATGGGGGGCGCCCCCCCCTAGGGCGCGCCCCCCTACCTCATGGGCCCCCTGGTGGCTCTCCGACGTCCATCTTCTCCTATATGAAGTCTTTCGATGAGAAAAAAATCAGAGGGAACTTTTCGGGACGAGACTCCGCCGCCACGAGGTGGAACCTTGGCGGAACCAATCTAGAGCTCCGGCAGAGCTGTTCTGCCGGGGATACTTCCCTCCGGGAGGGGGAAATCATCACCATCGTCATCACCAACGCTCCTCTCATCGGGAGAGGGCAATCTCCATCAACATCTTCACCAGCACCATCTCATCTCCAAACCCTAGTTCATCTCTTGTATCCAATTATTGTCTCAAAGTCCGGGATTGGTGCTAGTAGGTTGCTAGTAGTGTTGATTACTCCTTGTAGTTGACGCTAGTTGGTTTTTTTGGTGGAAGATCATATGTTCAGATCCTATATGCATATTATTACCCCTCTGATTATGAACATGAATATGCTTTGTGAGTAATTACGTTTGTTCCTGAGGACAAGGGAGAAGTCTTGCTATTAGTAGTCATGTGAATTTGGTATTCGTTTGATATTTTGATAAGATGTATGTTGTCTAGCCTCTAGTGGTGTTATGTGAACATCGAGTACATAACACTTCACCATTATTTGGGCCTAGAGGAAGGCATTGGGAAGTAATAAATAGATGATGGGTTGCTAGAGTGACAGAAGCTTAAACCCTAGTTTATGCGTTGCTTCGTAAGGGGCTGATTTGGATCCATATGTTTCATGCTATGGTTAGGTTTACCTTAATACTTTTGTTGTAGTTGCGGATGCTTGCAATAGAGGTTAATCATAAGTGGGATGCTTGTTCAAGTAAGAACAGTACCCAAGCACCGGTCCACCCACATACCAAATTATCAAAGTACCGAACGCGAATCATATGAACATGATGAAAACTAGCTTGACGATATTCCCATGTGTCCTCGGGAGTGCTTTACATCATATAAGAGTTTGTCCAGGCTTGTCCTTTGCTACAAAAAGGATTGGGCCACCTTTCTTCACCTTATTTACTTTTGTTACTTGTTGCTCGTTACAAATTATCCTATCACAAAACTATCTGTTACCACTTATTTCAGTACTTGCAGAGAATACCTTGCTGAAAACCGCTTATCATTTCCTTCTGCTCCTCATTGGGTTCAACACTCTTACTTATCGAAAGGACTACGATAGATCCCCTATACTTGTGGGTCATCATGTGGCAGCGGTGAGTGGAATGCACAATGCAACAGCCTGGAGAAGTGGCCAACACGGCTTAGGAAGCGCCCCACCTGTTAAGCGACACGTGTGATGCCAACATATGAAGGTGAGATTCGCCTACTTCCCCACTCTGTATATATGCAAGCCTGTGTGATGTACTCTGCTTCTTCCTCCCCATTTAATTAATTAATCTCTTACTGAGCAGAGCATGCTCTTTAGGTTGTTAGCACAAATGATATAGTTGAATTAGTCTTCTTTTACTGGTGGTTTTTGGTAATGACTTACTATGCTTCACATATTTGGAAAAGCCTATGTATTTACATTTCTGCTGTCAAAGAAACATGTTCTTAAGGCGACTGCAGGCAAACCAACAGATTCGACTTCCGTTGTGCACATGTTGTTTTATTAAATGTCACACCTACTTTCTGCAAGATATGACTTTGCCGGTCTCAAGTATTACTTTCACTTATTCGATGGTGTTCATATAGCACATTGTTTTATGGTAATGTTCGGTGTAATTTCATAGCATCCTTACAATTTTCTTTTGTTCATCTGGACATCCATGCAGGGACTTGAACTCATGGAAAAGGCATCATCCTTATTGCAAGAGATAATCCTGGACGGCGGAAGTACAGTGACACAAAGAACCCGGGCACCGTCTGCTCCCTGCATCGGCAAGCAAGTGGCGGAGCTTCCAACAGACAGAAATGCATGCGTGTTGGGCTTATGGCACAACTGAAGTATGTAACTGTATTTTTTATTCTATCTCTTTCTTATTTTGTTATGTGCTTATACTTCAAACATAGGTTAGGGACCTAGAATACATCATGTGCGGTTACCATCAAAGTTGTAGTTGTAGGTTATAGTTACTATCCTTCAGAAATAATCACGAGTTGGCCTATGATTGTTGTCCGGAATGCACATTTATTGCCCTTATCGTGTACGTTCATTTTTTCCCTTAAAAAAGGTAATGCACATGACACGATAGGGATACATCATGCACAACATCGGAAAATGCTACATAAAGGAGGAGAGTCTTACAATACATCTTGCTAAATTATGGTGTGTCTCTGTAGTATCCAAGGGTCCAAGAGAGTCTTACAATAAAATGCTACATATAACTAAAGGAGGAGAGTCCCTGTTGCAAGTAGCAAGTCAATTTCTACCAGGGAAAACTAATAAATCCATTTTGGTTTTCAAGGCTAAATTTACTCGAATATTATATTTCTGTATTTCCAATATGGTGTGGAATGAGCGTATTGTAATAATTATGGATAACTTGTCTCTTCTGACAAGCTAATAGTCTGAGTGTGTGTCTTCTTCATTTTTACGTCAATCAGTTTGTACTTTTTTTGAAATATTCAATATATTTGACAGTAGGTCTGGTTTTGCCTATCTTTCCTTGGTGTTGCCTCCAAATTGATTTCTTTTTTTCTTTCAAGCTACAACAGTGAGTTCACCTAAATATCTTGATGTGTCCTCGTATATGTTTGGCTTTTTGTTGGAATGTTGTTGGTTGTTCTGTGAAGCGACACGTCTAATGCCAACATACCAAGGTGAGCTTCGCCTACTTCCCCACTCTGTATATATGCAAGCCTGTGTGATGTAATCTGCTTCGTCCTCCCCTTTTAATTAGTTAATCTCTTACTAAGCAGAGCATGCTCTTTAGGTTGATAGCACAAACGATATAGTGGAATTAGTCTTCTTTTACTGGTGGTTTTTGGTAATGACTTACTATGCTTCACATATTTGGAAAAGCCTATGTATTTACATTTCTGCTGTCAGATTGTATACCATGTAAATTACAGGAGCACAATGTACCTTTGCCTTTAAATATGAAATTACTTGCAAGCAACTGAATGCCATCTAAAATTCATAGCTACAAAAGAAAGGCCTTGATATGCAAATAAATCTCATTTTAAATCGTGTAGAGTGCAGGTACCAACTTGTCCTGCTTCAATAAACTGGATCTCCGAAGGGAATTTACTACTAGGAACATATGCAATGTTTGGTTATCTATGTCCATCTAACTGCCAAAAACATCTGTGCAATGCAAAGTGGACTGTATAATACTTCTTGAAGAGGCAATGCTTGTTATCTGTATACAAGTTTCTAACTGCATTAGCAGGAAAAAAGTTTGGTTTCTGTTAGTGTAATCTTCAAATATATCATTTTTGCTGCTTGGAACCGGACCTTCGAATTTCTGTTCCGCATGCTGTTTATTCTCTGGTGAAGTAGTAAAATAAATGCATAGTCTGCCGACCCTCGCTAAGAGTCCAGCTGATTTAAAATGTGCCATTGTGCTCCTGCTATATCTACATGTGATGCACATTTATGTCTGACCAATCCATTGGATTGAATTTGTACTGCAAGTTTTACTAAAAAAATCCATTACCATCACAAGTTGTATGTGACACATGTGCTTAGGCAATGCGTAGTCTTAATGTTAGGAGGGTCCGAGATACACGAGGGGTTGGAGCAGGACAGCAGGAGGAGGTGAGACATGTTTTGTTTTAGATCCACCTGATTAATCCCAAGTTTTTGCAAGGTCTGTTTCTTATGCAGAGCTTTCTTTCGATGAGCAGCCAAGCCAAATACTTACAGTTAGTCCTTTTAGTTAGATTTAGTATTAGGTGAATTATTTGCTTCTGTGTCGATGAACAAATGAGTCTGATTTATTTTTGCTTTAGATTATTATTGTTTTCGATGTTAGTTTGAAGTTAAAAGTGAGAAAGAGATTAGGTGACAAGGATTTGGTGTGACAAACTTTTATTTTGTCTTGTGTTTAATCCTATTTAGCTTTTGTAGATAACTCTATGATAGCATCTGTATTGACAACAGTTAGATCGTGTATGTCGTAGAATGTTGAGTGCTTGAATTAACTTGATGGCCACAATAATTTGTATGGCCGTAAGAAATAGTGCTTATATTCGAACCACCTCCTTTTAGCTAAGAGTAGTAGGCAATCTCATTTTAGCTAAGAGCGGCAGACAAGTGTGAGTCAAATAAAAGGAATGCAAGAACTCGAATTTAGCCTGATAGAAGGTTATTTAAATAATTATATTTTACTTTATGGGAATTGCATAATGTAGATATTCATAGTGGAATGGGCTTCTTTTCTTCCATAATGTACTTCATCAGCATGGCCTCCAACTCCTCATCTTGAAACATCAGTTTGGAGATTTCTAGAGAAAAAAGTACTTGTAATAATTTCATAGAATTTACATGATCAGTAGAGTAGGAAGGCTTGCAAGAATTGATAAGATAGTTTTGAACTCTCCTCAAACTGAAAGGATCATATACTGACGCAAACAATTTATGTATTGTTTTGTACTAGTTTGGATTACTCTGAGCAATTCTCTCTGGAGATTAGAGTACTCTGAGCACTGCCCATAGCGCGCCACGATGACCATTTGCACAGCAGGAGTCTCGCGACGCAGGTCATCTCTCTCCTTTCTCCTCTTCCAGCTTCCCTCCCTTCAGGTCTCATTGTAGCTTTTATGTGTGAGAGGCTTGATCATGGGCATAAGCACAACAGTTTTCCATTTCATTGGTGCGTTCACAAGAGCAATGAACTCGGAAGGGTTTCTTTTCTAATGTGATTTGCTTCATTCCTAAATATAGCTCATCGGTTGTGCCCTCTTTTTGGTCCATGACGTGGATATTCCTATTGAAACAAAGGTCTGGAATTCACAGTTTGATGGATTAGTAGTCGTTACCGTATTCCTCATTTTTTTTGTTTGCCTGTCTCCCATTGCTATGTTGAATGAAGTTTGCTTGCCAACTTTTTGTTTACTATATTCTATCAGCTAACTTTAACTTCCTTCTTTTCATACATTGCTCCTTCTACAGTCCTCATATGACCACATCCTCAGAAGACAATAACAAGTCTGCTTATTCACGCATGCACACCCTCAGAAGACCACAATCGGCCTAAGAAATCTTCTCTGCTCAAACTATGTATGCTTATCTATATGAGGCATCTCTGCCTATGTTGCTTGCTTTTTGAAAGCATTGTAAATGGCTATCAAAACTTCTTATAACGCTATGTATCAGCACCGTAACTAAGTATATATTTTCTTATGACTAAATATTCTAACGAGCTTGCTTCAAGTGTTTGGTTTGCTCTCGCCCTTTGCGCCATTGGCGCAACGGGTCATCTAGTACATATAAATATAGCCAAAGCTGTATGGCGCGAAGAAAACTTGGGACAAAGCTAGGAGAAAAACACCCATACGAAAGTCGCTGGCAGAGCACAGCGAAAGCAACTAAAGGAGAGTCTGGTTGTCCCTGTCTGGCTCGCCATGCTTTGTAGATATGTTTGTCCTAAGTCGAATTTTCTTAAGTTCGACAAACTCTATAGAAAAGGGTGATAAGGTCTACAACACCAAATACACAGAGTACGAAAATAAATTTCATAAATGATCCCATGAGACTAATATGGTGTTGTAGATGTTAATATATTTTTCTACGGACTTGGTTAAACTTAAACAAGTTTGGCTTATGACAACTTAAACTTAAAATCATTGTTGTTGGTATTGGAAAAGTCACACAATTTGATATTATCTTGAGCCATCGTGACAAAGCAAGCAATCCAACACACGAGCACACAAAAAGCAAGCGAAAAAGACGAACGGAAGAGGGGCGAAGGAAAGACGGATCTTTCCGAAAATTATTTTAGAAGTGGGGGAGAGAAAAATGAGAGGTGAATGGCAAATAATGTAATGCGAGGGATGAGAGTTTATGATGGATACTTGGTATGTTTTGGCTTGGCGTAGATCTCCCCGACAACGGCGCCAGAAATTCTTCCTGTTGGGTTTCGTAGTAATTTCAAAAAATTTCCTACGCACACGCAAGATCATGTGATGCATAGCAACGAGGGGGAGAGTGTTGTCTACGTACCCAACGCAGACCGACTGCGGAAGCGATGACACGACGTAGAGGAAGTAGTCGTACGTCTTCACGATCCAACCGATCAAGCACCGAAACTACGGCACCTCCGAGTTCGAGCACACGTTCAGCTCGATGACGATCCCCGGACTCCGATCCAGCAAAGTGTCGGGGAAGAGTTCCGTCAGCACGACGGCGTGGTGACGATCTTGACGTACTACAGCAGCAGTGCTTCGCCTAAACTCCGCTACAGTATTATCGAGGTATATGGTGGCAGGGGGCACCGCACACGGCTAAGGAATAGATCACGTGGATCAACTTGTGTGTCTAGAGGTGTCCCTTGCCTCCGTATATAAAGGAGTAGAGGGGGGAGGCTGGCCGGCCAAGGAGGGAGGCGCAGGAGGAGTCCTACTCCTTCCGGGAGTAGGACTCCCCCCCCCAATCCTATTCCAAGTAGGATTCCCAAGGGGGGAAAGAGAGAGGGGGGGCCGGCCACCTTCTCCTAGTCCTAATAGGACTAGGGGAGGGGGAAGTGGCGCAGCCACCTTGGGCTGCCCCTTTCCCCTTTCCACTAAGGCCCATGAAGGCCCATATGGCTCCCGGGGGGTTCCGGTAACCTCCCGGTAACCCGGTAAAATCCCGATTTCACCCGGAACACTTCCGATGTCCAAACATAGGCTTCCAATATATCAATCTTTACATATCGACCATTTCGAGACTCCTCGTCATGTCCGTGATCACATCCGGGACTCCGAACAACCTTCGGTACATCAAAATGCATAAACTCATAATGTAACTGTCATCGTAACCTTAAGCGTGCGGACCCTACGGGTTCGAGAACAATGTAGACATGACCGAGACATGTCTCCGGTCAATAACCAATAGCGGGACCTGGATGCCCATATTGGCTCCTACATATTCTACGAAGATCTTTATCGGTCAGACCGCATAACAACATACGTTGTTCCCTTTGTCATCGGTATGTTACTTGCCCGAGATTCGATCGTCGGTATCCAATACCTAGTTCAATCTCGTTTCCGGCAAGTCTCTTTACTCGTTCCGTAATACATCATCTCACAACTAACATATTAGTTGTAATGCTTGCAAGGCTTATGTGATGTGTATTACCGAGAGGGCCCAGAGATACCCTCTCCGACAATCGGAGTGACAAATCCTAATCTCGAAATACGCCAACCCAACATCTACCTTTGGAGACACCTGTAATGCTCCTTTATAATCACCCAGTTACGTTGTGACGTTTGGTAGCACCCAAAGTGTTCCTCCGGTAAACGGGAGTTGCATAATCTCATAGTCATAGGAACATGTATAAGTCATGAAGAAAGCAATAGCAACATACTAAACGATCGGGTGCTAAGCTAATGGAATGGGTCATGTCAATCAGATCATTCAACTAATGATGTGACCTCGTTAATCAAATAACAACTCATTGTTCATGGTTAGGAAACATAACCATCTTTGATTAACGAGCTAGTCAAGTAGAGGCATACTAGTGACACTTTGTTTGTCTATGTATTCACACATGTATTATGTTTCCGGTTAATACAATTCTAGCATGAATAATAAACATTTATCATGATATAAGGAAATAAATAATAAATTTATTATTGCCTCTAGGGCATATTTCCTTCAGAACTCTCCCGTGAAGCTCTGCTGGATTGGAGTTCATGGGACGTCATCGAGCTGAACGTGTGCTGAACTCGAAGGTGCCGTGCGTTCGGTACTTGGATCGGTCGGATCGTGAAGACGTTCGACTACTTCAACCGCGTTCTCATAACGCTTCCGCTTACGGTCTACGAGGGTACGTAGACGATACTCTTCCCTCTCGTTGTTGTGCATCACCATGATCTTGTGTGTGCGTAGGATAAATTTTTGAAATTACTACGTTCCCCAACACATAGCTTGGTTAGTTTGATCTTGGAAAGTTTCAACTGATAATTTGTCACTATTATGATCAATTTGGTATTGTCACGACTAATAAAATCAACTTGGTATACATATAAATATGGCAAAAGCAGCATGACATGAAGAAAACTTGGGAGGAAGCAAGGAGAAGAACACTAATACGAAAGTTGTTGGCAGAGCACTACCAAAATCAAGTAAAGGAGAGGCTGGCTAGATGGCTCACCATGCTCTGCATATGTTTCATATATTTCACTTCACCAAGCTAAGACCTCCTTTGGTTCATATGATAGGAATACCATAGGAATAGGAAATTTGTAGGAAATGAGATGTCATGTATCTCAATTTCTATGAGGTATCCTTTGGTTTATATGAATATTGTAGGAATTCTAAAGGATAGAAATTTTGTAGGAAAAATACATTGGAGCCATTTGGTTTGTAGGGATGGATACATATTCCTATGTAGGATAGGAATAAACCCCGCATGTTTGAAAGGAAAAAAAACATTAGCCTAGACTCATTGAAAAATTCATATCCTATGCATCAAATTAAATATATTTCCCTATAGTAATTGAGATACACGTCATCTCACTTATGATTTTCCTATTTCTATGATATTCCTATCATATGAAACAAAGGAGGTCTGAATTGCGATTATACAGTAATGCTTTTACCTTCATAGTGCCCAGCCAATCAAGAGAATTGTTGGCCTTCCAGGACACCATCAATAAATGTTTTCCATATAAATATTTGTTTGAATTAATTCTTGCCACACACCCTTCTTGTTTTTTTGCAGGTGAACACTGTTGGGTTTCGTAGTAATTTCAAAAAATTTCCTACGCTCACGCAAGATCATGTGATGCATAGCAACGAGGGGGAGAGTGTTGTCTACGTACCCAACGCAGACCGACTGCGGAAGCGATGACACGACGTAGAGGAAGTAGTCGTACGTCTTCACGATCCAACCGATCAAGCACCGAAACTACGGCACCTCCGAGTTCGAGCACACGTTCAGCTCGATGACGATCCCCGGACTCCGATCCAGCAAAGTGTCGGGGAAGAGTTCCGTCAGCACGACGGCGTGGTGACGATCTTGATGTACTACAGCAGCAGGGCTTCGCCTAAACTCCGCTACAGTATTATCGAGGTATATGGTGGCAGGGGGCACCGCACACGGCTAAGGAATAGATCATGTGGATCAACTTGTGTGTCTAGAGGTGCCCCTGCCTCCGTATATAAAGGTAGAGGGGGGAGGCTGGCCGGCCAGGAGGAGGGCGCAGGAGGAGTCCTACTCCTTCCGGGAGTAGGACCCCCCCCAATCCTATTCCAACTAGGATTCAAGGGGAAAGAGGGAGAGGGGTGGCCGGCCACCTCTCCTAGTCCTAATAGGACTAGGGGAGGGGGGAGGTGCGCAGCCACCTTGGGCTGCCCCTTTCGCCTTTCCACTAAGGCCCATGAAGGCCCATATGGCTCCCGGGGGGGTCCGGTAACCTCCCGGTAACCCGGTAAAATCCCGATTTCACCCGGAACACTTCCGATATCCAAATATAGGCTTTCAATATATCAATCTTTACGTCTCGACCATTTCGAGACTCCTCTTCATGTCCGTGATCACATCCGGGACTCCGAACAACCTTCGGTACATCAAAATGCATAAACTCATAATATAACTGTCATCGTAACCTTAAGCGTGCGGACCCTACGGGTTCGAGAACAATGTAGACATGACCGAGACACGTCTCCGGTCAATAACCAATAGCGGGACCTGGATGCCCATATTGGCTCCTACATATTCTACGAAGATCTTTATCGGTCAGACCGCATAACAACATACGTTGTTCCCTTTGTCATCGGTATGTTACTTGCCCGAGATTCGATCGTCGGTATCCAGTACCTAGTTCAATCTCGTTACCGGCCAGTCTCTTTACTCGTTCCGTAATACATCATCTCACAACTAACATATTAGTTGTAATGCTTGCAAGGCTTATGTGATGTGTATTACCGAGAGGGCCCAGAGATACCTCTCCGACAATCGGAGTGACAAATCCTAATCTCGAAATACGCCAACCCAACATCTACCTTTGGAGACACCTGTAATGCTCCTTTATAATCACCCAGTTACGTTGTGACGTTTGGTAGCACCCAAAGTGTTCCTCCGGTAAACGGGAGTTGCATAATCTCATAGTCATAGGAACATGTATAAGTCATGAAGAAAGCAATAGCAACATACTAAACGATCGGGTGCTAAGCTAATGGAATGGGTCATGTCAATCAGATCATTCAACTAATGATGTGACCTCGTTAATCAAATAACAACTCATTGTTCATGGTTAGGAAACATAACCATCTTTGATTAACGAGCTAGTCAAGTAGAGGCATACTAGTGACACTTTGTTTGTCTATGTATTCACACATGTATTATGTTTCCGGTTAATACAAATTCTAGCATGAATAATAAACATTTATCATGATTATAAGGAAATAAATAATAACTTTATTATTGCCTCTAGGGAATATTTCCTTCAGTCTCCCACTTGCACTAGAGTCAATAATCTAGATTACACTGTAATGATTCTAACACCCATGGATCTTTGGTGCTGATCATGTTTTGCTCGTGGAAGAGGCTTAGTCAACGGGTCTGCAACATTCAGATCCGTGTGTATCTTGCAAATCTCTATGTCTCCCACCTGGACTAGATCCCGGATGGAGTTGAAGCGTCTCTTGATGTGTTTGGTCCTTTTGTGAAATCTGAATTCCTTTGCCAAGGCAATTGCACCAGTATTGTCACAAAAGATTTTCATTGGACCCGATGCATTAGGTATGACACCTAGATCGGATATGAACTCCTTCATCCAGACTCCTTCGTTCGCTGCTTCTGAAGCAGCTATGTACTCCGCTGCACATGTAGATCCTGCTACGACGCTTTGTTTAGAACTGCACCAACTGACAGCTCCACCGTTTAATGTAAACATGTACCCGGTTTGCAATTTAGAATCGTCCAGATCAGTGTCAAAGCTTGCATCAACGTAACCTTTTACGGTGAGCTCTTTGTCACCTCCATATACGAGAAACATATCCTTAGTCCTTTTCAGGTATTTCAGGATGTTCTTGACCGCTGTCCAGTGATCCATTCCTGGATTACTTTGGTACCTCCCTGCTAAACTTATAGCAAGGCACACATCAGGTCTGGTACACAGCATTGCATACATGATAGATCCTATGGCTGATGCATAGGGAACATCTTTCATATTCTCTCTACCTTCTGCAGTGGTCGGGCATTGAGTCTTACTCAATTTCACACCTTGTAACACAGGCAAGAACCCTTTCTTTGCTTGATCCATTTTGAACTTCTTCAAAATTTTGTCAAGGTATGTGCTTTGTGAAAGTCCAATTAAGCGTCTTGATCTATCTCTATAGATCTTAATCCCTAATATGTAAGCAGCTTCACCGAGGTCTTTCATTGAAAAACTTTTATTCAAGTATCCCTTTATGCTATCCAGAAATTCTATATCATTTCCAATTAGCAATATGTCATCCACATATAATATCAAAAATGCTACAGAGCTCCCACTCACTTTCTTGTAAATACAGGCTTCTCCGAAAGTCTGTATAAAACCAAATGCTTTGATCACACTATCAAAACGTTTATTCCAACTCCGAGAGGCTTGCACCAGTCCATAAATGGATCGCTGGAGCTTGCACACTTTGTTAGCTCCCTTTGGATCGACAAAACCTTCTGGTTGCATCATATACAACTCTTCTTCTAGAAATCCATTCAGGAATGCAGTTTTGACATCCATCTGCCAAATTTCATAATCATAAAATGCGGCAATCGCTAACATGATTCGGACGGACTTAAGCATCGCTATGGGTGAGAAGGTCTCATCGTAGTCATTCCCTTGAACTTGTCGAAAACCTTTCGCGACAAGTCGAGCTTTGTAGACAGTAACATTACCATCAGCATCAGTCTTCTTCTTGAAGATCCATTTATTCTCAATTGCTTGCCGATCATCGGGCAAGTCAACCAAAGTCCATACTTTGTTCTCATACATGGATCCCATCTCAGATTTCATGGCTTCAAGCCACTTTGCGGAATCTGGGCTCACCATCGCTTCTTCATAGTTCGTAGGTTCATCATGATCTAGTAGCATGACTTCCAGAACTGGATTACCGTACCACTCTGGTGCGGATCTTACTCTGGTTGATCTACGAGGTTCAGTAGTATCTTGTTCTGAAGTTTCATGATCATTATCATTAACTTCCTCACTTATTGGTGTAGGTGTCGCAGAAACAATTTTCTGTGATGTACTACTTTCCAACAAGGGAGCAGGTACACTTACCTCGTCAAGTTCTACTTTCCTCCCACTCACTTCTTTCGAGAGAAACTCCTTCTCAAGAAAGTTTCCGAATTTAGCAACAAAAGTCTTGCCTTCGGATCTGTGATAGAAGGTGTATCCAATAGTTTCCTTTGGATATCCTATGAAGACACATTTCTCCGATTTGGGTTCGAGCTTATCAGGTTGAAGCTTTTTCACATAAGCATCGCAGCCCCAAACTTTAAGAAACGACAACTTTGGTTTCTTGCCAAACCACAGTTCATAAGGCGTCGTCTCAACGGATTTTGATGGTGCCCTATTTAACGTGAATGCGGTCGTCTCTAGAGCATAACCCCAAAATGATAGCGGTAAATCAGTAAGAGACATCATAGATCGCACCATATCTAGTAAAGTACGATTACGACGTTCAGACACACCATTACGTTGTGGTGTTCCGGGTGGCGTGAGTTGCGAAACTATTCCACAGTTTTTCAAATGTACACCAAACTCGTAACTCAAATATTCTCCTCCACGATCAGATCGTAGAAACTTTATTTTCTTGTTACGATGATTTTCAACTTCACTCTGAAATTCTTTGAACTTTTCAAATGTTTCAGACTTATGTTTCATTAAGTAGATATACCCATATCTGCTTAAATCATCTGTGAAGGTGAGAAAATAACGATATCCGCCACGAGCCTCAATATTCATCGGACCACATACATCGGTATGTATGATTTCCAACAAATCTGTTGCTCTCTCCATAGTACCGGAGAACGGTGTTTTAGTCATCTTGCCCATGAGGCACGGTTCGCAAGTACCAAGTGATTCATAATCAAGTGGTTCCAAAAGTCCATCAGTATGGAGTTTCTTCATGCGCTTTAACACCGATATGACCTAAACGGCAGTGCCACAAATAAGTTGCACTATCATTATCAACTCTGCATCTTTTGGCTTCAACATTATGAATATGTGTATCACTACTATCGAGATTCATCAAAAATAGACCACTCTTCAAGGGTGCATGACCATAAAAGATATTACTCATATAAATAGAACAACCATTATTCTCTGATTTAAATGAATAACCGTCTCGCATTAAACAAGATCCAGATATAATGTTCATGCTCAACGCTGGCACCAAATAACAATTATTTAGGTCTAATACTAATCCCGAAGGTAGATGTAGAGGTAGCATGCCGACCGCGATCACATCGACTTTGGAACCATTTCCCACGCGCATCGTCACCTCGTCCTTTGCCCATTCGCTTAATCCGTAGTCCCTGTTTCGAGTTGCAAATATTAGCAACAGAACCAGTATCAAATACCCAGGTGCTACTGCGAGCATTAGTAAGGTACACATCAATAACATGTATATCACATATACCTTTGTTCACCTTGCCATCCTTCTTATCCGCCAAATACTTGGGGCAGTTCCGCTTCCAGTGACCAGTCTGCTTGCAGTAGAAGCACTCAGTCTCAGGCTTAGGTCCAGACTTGGGTTTCTTCTCCTGAGCAGCAACTTGTTTGCTGTTCTTCTTGAAGTTCCCCTTCTTCTTCCCTTTGCCCTTTTTCTTGAAACTGGTGGTCTTATTGACCATCAACACTTGATGCTCCTTCTTGATTTCTACCTCCGCGGCCTTTAGCATTCGCGAAGAGCTCGGGAATTGTCTTATTCATCCCTTGCATATTATAGTTCATCACGAAGCTTTTGTAGCTTGGTGGCAGTGATTGAAGAACTCTGTCAATGACACTATCAACAGGAAGATTAACTCCCAGTTGAGTCAAGTGATTATGATACCCAGACATTTTGAGTATATGTTCACTGACAGAACTATTCTCCTCCATCTTGCAGCTATAGAACTTATTGGAGACTTCATATCTCTCAATCCGGGCATTTGCTTGAAATATTAACTTCAACTCCTGGAACATCTCATATGCTCCATGACGTTCAAAACGTCGTTGAAGACCCGGTTCTAAGCCGTAAAGCATGGCACACTGAACTATCGAGTAGTCATCAGCTTTGCTCTGCCAGACGTTCATAACATCTGGTGTTGCTCCTGCAGCAGGCTTGGCACTTAGCGGTGCTTCCAGGACGTAATTCTTCTGTGCAGCAATGAGGATAATCCTCAAGTTACGGACCCAGTCCGTGTAATTGCTACCATCATCTTTCAACTTTGCTTTCTCAAGGAAGCATTAAAATTCAACGGAATAACAGTGATACGTCCATTTTGCATCATGCTTTTATATCGATATTTATTGCATTATGGACTGTTATTTCACTTTATGTCACAATACTTATGGCTATTCTCTCTTATTTTACAAGGTTTACATAAGGAGGGAGAATGCCGGCAGCTGGAATTCTGGGCTGGAAAAGGAGCAAATATTAGAGACCTATTCTGCGCAACTCCAAAAGTCCTGAAACTCCACGGAACATCTTAAAATAAATAAAGAAAAATCCTCGCCAAAGATGAAGGCCAGGGGGCCCACACCCTGCTCACGAGGGTGGGGGGCGCCCCCCCCCTAGGGCGCGCCCCCTACCTCGTGGGCCCCCTGGTGGCTCTCCGACGTCCATCTTCTCCTATATGAAGTCTTTCGATGAGAAAAAAAAGAAGGAACTTTTCGGGACGAGACTCCGCCGCCACGAGGCGGAACCTTGGCGGAACCAATCTAGAGCTCCGGCAGAGCTGTTCTGCCGGGGATACTTCCCTCCGGGAGGGGGAAATCATCACCATCGTCATCACCAACGCTCCTCTCATCGGGAGAGGGCAATCTCCATCAACATCTTCACCAGCACCATCTCATCTCCAAACCCTAGTTCATCTCTTGTATCCAATTCTTGTCTCAAAGTCCGGGATTGGTGCTAGTAGGTTGCTAGTAGTGTTGATTACTCCTTGTAGTTGATGCTAGTTGGTTTATTTGGTGGAAGATCATATGTTCAGATCCTATATGCATATTATTACCCCTCTGATTATGAACATGAATATGCTTTGTGAGTAATTACGTTTGTTCCTGAGGACAAGGGAGAAGTCTTGCTATTAGTAGTCATGTGAATTTGGTATTCGTTTGATATTTTGATAAGATGTATGTTGTCTAGCCTCTAGTGGTGTTATGTGAACGTCGACTACATAACACTTCACCATTATTTGGGCCTAGAGGAAGGCATTGGGAAGTAATAAATAGATGATGGGTTGCTAGAGTGACAGAAGCTTAAACCCTAGTTTATGCGTTGCTTCGTAAGGGGCTGATTTGGATCCATATGTTTCATGCTATGGTTAGGTTTACCTTAATACTTTTGTTGTAGTTGCGGATGCTTGCAATAGAGGTTAATCATAAGTGGGATGCTTGTTCAAGTAAGAACAGTACCCAAGCACCGGTCCACCCACATACCAAATTATCAAAGTACCGAACGCGAATCATATGAACATGATGAAAACTAGCTTGACGATATTCCCATGTGTCCTCGGGAGTGCTTTACATCATATAAGAGTTTGTCCAGGCTTGTCCTTTGCTACAAAAAGGATTGGGCCACCTTTCTTCACCTTATTTACTTTTGTTACTTGTTGCTCGTTACAAATTATCCTATCACAAAACTATCTGTTACCACTTATTTCAGTACTTGCAGAGAATACCTTGCTGAAAACCGCTTATCATTTCCTTCTGCTCCTCGTTGGATTCGACACTCTTACTTATCGAAAGGACTACGATAGATCCCCTATACTTGTGGGTCATCAAGACTCTTTTCTGGCGCCGTTGCCGGGGAGTGTAGCGCCTTTGGTAGGTGGAATTTGGTAAGGAAAATTTTATATAGTGTGCTGAAATTTACTGTCACTTGGTACTATGGAAAGTAATTCTCTGAGGGGCTTGTTCGGGGTATCTTTACCCCGTCCAGTAGAGCAAAGAGTTGCTCCTCAACCTACCGAACCTATTGAAAATGAAACTCCTTTTGAATTTCCTTCGGGTATGATGGAAAAACTGCTAACTAACCCTTTTACAGGAGATGGAACAAAGCATCCTGATGAGCACTTAATATATGTGGATGAAGTTTGTGGATTATTTAAGCTTGCAGGTATACCCGATGATGTTCCTAATAAGAAGGTCTTCCCTTTATGTTTGAAGGGAGACGCATTGATATTGTATAGGCTATGTGATGATATGAGATCATGGAACTATAAAAGATTGAAATTGGAATTTCTTCAAAAGTATTACCCTATGCATCTTGTTTATCGTGATCGCAATTATATATATAATTTCTGGCCTCGCGAAGGAGAAAGCATCGCTCAAGCTTGGGGGAGGCTTAAATCAATGTTATATTCATGCCCCGATCATGAGCTCTCGAGAGAAATAATTATGCAAAGTTTTTATGCTCGGCTTTCTCATAATAATCAAACCATGCTCGATACTTCTTGTGCTGGCTCTTTTATGATGAAGACTATTGAATTCAGATGGAATTTATTGGATAGAATTAAACGCAACTCTGAAGATTGGGACCTCGACGAAGGTAAGGAGTCAGGTATGACACCTAAGTTTGATTGTGTTAAATCTTTTATGGATACCGATATTTTCCGTAAGTTTAGCACTAAATATGGACTTGACTCTGAGATAGTAGCTTCTTTCTGTGAATCTTTTGCTACTTATGTTGATCTCCCTAAGGAGAAGTGGTTTAAATATCATCCTCCCATAGAAGTAAAAGTAGTTGCACCTATTAAAGTTGAAGAAAAGACTGTCACTTATAATGATCATATTGTTCCTACTTCTTATATTGAGAAACCACCTTTCCCTGTTAGAATAAAGGATCATGCCAAAGCTTCAACTGTTGTTCGTAAAAACAATATTAGAACTTATACACCTCCTGAGCAAGTTAAAGTAGAACCTAATATTGTTATTGTTAAAGATCTCTTGTCTGATAATATTGATGGGCATGTTATTCAGTTCGAAGGTGAAACTGCTAGAATTGCTAAACCTCATGCTAAAGATAAACATAGAATTGTGGTAGGCGTGCCTGTTATTTCTGTTAAAATAGGAGATCATTGTTATCATTGCTTATGTGATATGGGTGCGAGTGCTAGTGTTATACCGCATACTTTATACAAAGAAATTAAGAATGAAATTGCACCTGCTGAGTTAGAAGGTATTGATGTCACAATTAAACTTGCCAATAGAGATACTATTTCAGCAATTGGAATTGTTAGAGATGTTGAAGTCTTGTGTGGGAAAACTAAATATCCTGCTGATTTTCTTGTTCTTACTTCTCCGCAAGATAGCTTTTGTCCCATTATATTTGGTAGACCCTTCTTGAACACTGTTAATGCTAGGATAGATTGCTAAAAGAATGTTGTTACTATTGGCTTGGATGATATGGTTCATGAGTTTAATTTCTCTAAATTTAGTAAACAACATCGTGAGGAAGAATTACCTAGTAAGGATGAAATTATTGGTCTTGCTTCTATTGCCGTACCTCCTAGTGATCCTTTAGAACACTATTTGCTAGACCATGAAAATGATATGTTCATGAATGAAAGAAGGGAAATAGATGAAGTATTCTTTAAACAAGAACCTATTCTGCAACACAATTTGCCTGTTGAAATTTTAGGGGATCCTCCTCCACCCAAGGGTGATCCCGTGTTTGAGCTTAAACCTTTGCCTGATAATCTTATATATGCTTATCTTGATGAAAAGAAGATATATCCTGTTATTATTAGTGCTAACCTTTCAGAGCATGAAGAAGAAAGATTATTGAAAACTCTGAGGAAGCATCGTGCTGCTATTGGATATACTCTTGATGATCTTAAGGGCATTAGTCCCACTCTATGTCAACATAAAATAAATTTGGAAGCATATGCCAAACCAGTTCGTGATCCTCAACGGTGTCTGAATCCTAAAATGAAAGAAGTGGCAATAAAAGAAATACTCAAGCTTCTGGAGGCAGGTATAATTTATCCCATTGCTGATAGTCAGTGGGTAAGTCATGTCCATTGTGTCCCTAAGAAGGGAGGTATTACTGTTGTTCCTAATGATAAAGATGAATTGATTCCACAAAGAATTATCACAGGTTATAGGATGTTAATTGATTTCCGCAAATTAAATAAAGCTACTAAGAAAGATCATTACCCCTTACCTTTTATTGATCAAATGCTAGAAAGATTATGCAAACATACACACTATTGCTTTCTAGATGGTTATTCTGGTTTCTCTCAAATACCTGTGTCGGCTAGAGATCAATCAAAGACTACTTTTACATGCCCTTTTGGTACTTTTGCTTATAGACGTATGCCTTTTGGTTTATGTAATGCGCCTGCTACCTTTCAAAGATGCATGATGGCTATATTCTCTGACTTCTGTGAAAAGATTTGTGAGGTTTTCATGGACGATTTTTCCGTCTATGGTTTCTCTTTTGATGATTGCTTGAGCAATCTTGATCGAGTTTGCAGAGATGTGAAGAAACTAATCTTGTCTTGAATTGGGAAAAGTGACACTTTATGGTTAATGAAGGTATTGTCTTGGGGCATAAAGTTTCTGAAAGAGGTATTGAAGTTGGTAAAGCCAAGGTCGATGCTATTGAAAAGATGCCATGTCCCAAGGACATCAAAGGTACAAGAAGTTTCCTTGGTCACGCCGGATTTTACAGGAGGTTCATTAAGGACTTCTCAAAAATTTCTCGGCCTCTGACTAATTTATTGCAAAAAGATATACCATTTGTCTTTGATGATGATTGTGTAGAAGCATTTGAAATACTTAAGAAAGCATTAGTCTCTGCACCTGTTGTTCAGCCACCTGATTGGAATTTACCCTTTGAAATTATGTGTGATGCTAGTGATTATGTTGTAGGTGCTGTTCTAGGGCAAAGAGTTGATAAGAAATTAAATGTTATTTATTATGCTAGTAAGACTCTAGACAATTCTCAAAGGAATTATGCTACTACTGAAAAAGAGCTTTTAGCAGTTGTATTTGCTTGTGATAAGTTCAGACCTTATATTGTTGATTCTAAAGTAACTATTCACACTGATCATGCTGCTATTAAATACCTTATGGAAAAGAAAGATGCTAAACCTAGACTTATTAGATGGGTTCTCTTGCTACAAGAATTTGATTTGCATATTGTTGATAGAAAGGGAGGTGAGAACCCCGTTGCAGACAACTTGTCTAGGTTAGAGAATGTTCTTGATGACCCACTACCTATTAATGATAGCTTCCCTGATGAACAATTAAATGTTATAAGTACTTATCATAGTACTCCATGGTATGCTGATTATGCTAATTATATTCTTGCTAAGTTTATACCACCTAGCTTCACATACCAGTAAAAGAAAAAGTTTTTCTATGATTTAATACATTACTTTTGGGATGACCCACATCTTTATAAAGAAGGAGTAGATGGTGTTATTAGACGTTGTGTACCTAAGCATGAACAGGAATAGATCCTACGCAAGTGTCACTCCGAGACTTATGGAGGACACCACACTGGAGATAGAACTGCACATAAGGTATTGCAATCTGGTTTTTATTGGCCTACTCTCTTCAAGGATGCCCGTAAGTTTGTCTTGTCTTGTGATGAATGTCAAAGAATTGGTAATATTAGTAGACGTCAAGAAATGCCTATGAATTATTCACTTGTTATTGAACCATTTGATGTTTGGGGCTTTGATTATATGGGACCTTTTCCTGCCTCTAATGGATATACTCATATTTTAGTTGCTTTGATTACGTTACTAAGTGGGTATAAGCTATTCCAACTAGTAGTTTTGATCATAACACTTCTATTAAAATGCTTAAAGAAGTTATTTTTCCGAGGTTTGGAGTCCCTAGATATTTAATGACTGATGGTGGTTCACACTTTATTCATGGTGCTTTCCGTAAAATGCTTGCTAAATATGATGTTAATCATAGAATTGCATCTCCTTATCACCCTCAGTCTAGTGGTCAAGTAGAGTTGAGCAATAGAGAGCTCAAATTAATTTTGCAAAAGATTGTTAATAGGTCTAGAAAGAATTGGTCTAAGAAACTTGATGATGCATTATGTGTTGGGGAACGTAGTAATTTCAAAAAAATTCCTACGCAAAATGCAAGATCATGGTGATGCACATCAACGAGAGGGGAGAGTGTTGTCTACGTACCAACGCAGACCGACTGCGGAAGCGATCACACAACGTAGAGGAAGTAGTCGTACGTTTTCCCGATCCGACCGATCCAAGCACCGTTACTCCGGCACCTCCGAGTTCTTAGCACACGTACAGATCGATGACGATCCCCGGGCTCTGACCCAGCAAAGCGTCGGGGAAGAGTTCCGTCAGCATGACGGCGTGGTGACGATCTTGATGTTCTACCGTCGCAGGGCTTCGCCTAAGCACCGCTACAATATGATTGAGGTGGAATATGGTGGCAGGGGGCACCGCACACGGCTATGGAACGATCACGGGGATCAAATTGTTTGTCTAGAGGTGCCCCCTGCCCCTGTATATAAAGGAGCAAGGGGGGAGAGGTGCGGCCAGCCTTGGGGCGCGCCAGGAGGAGTCCTACTCCTCTAGGAGTAGGATTCCCCCCAATCCTAGTTGGAATAGGAATCCTCAAGGGGGGAAAGAGAGAGAGGGGGGCCGGCCACCTCTCCTAGTCCTAATAGGACTAGGGGAGGGGGGAGGCGCGCGGCCACCTTGGGCTGCCCCTTTCTCCTTTCCACTTAAGGCCCATGAAGGCCCATATGGCTCCCGGGGGGTTCCGGTAACCTCCCAGTACTCCGGTAAAATCCCGATTTCACCCGGAACACTTCCGATATCCAAATATAGGCTTCCAATATATCAATCTTTATGTCTCAACCATTTCGAGACTCCTCGTCATGTCCGTGATCACATCCGGGACTCCGAACAACCTCCGGTACATCAAAATGCATAAACTCATAATAACTGTCATCGTAACGTTAAGCGTGCGGACCCTACGGTTCGAGAACAATGTAGACATGACCGAGACACGTCTCCGGTCAATAACCTAGCGGACCTGGATGCATATTGGCTCCTACATTATTCTACGAAGATCTTTATCGGTCAGACCGCATAACAACATACGTTGTTCCCTTTGTCCATCGGTATGTTACTTGCCCGAGATTCGATCGGTCCGGTATCCAATACCTAGTTCAATCTCATTACCGGCAAGTCTCTTATACATTTCCGTAAATACATCATCTCACAACTAACATATTAGTTGCAATGCTTTCAAGGCTTATGTGTGCATTACCGAGAGGGCCCAGAGATACCTCTCCGACAATCGGAGTGACAAATCCTAATCTCGAAATACGCCAACCCAACATCTACCATTGGAGACACCTGTAGAGCTCCTTTATAATCACCCAGTTACGTTTTGACGTTTGGTAGCACACAAAGTGTTCCTCCGGTAAACGGGAGTTGCATAATCTCATAGTCATAGGAACATGTATAAGTCATGAAGAAAGCAATAGCAACATACTAAACGATCGGGTGCTAAGCTAATGGAATGGGTCATGTCAATCAGATCATTCAACTAATGATGTGACCTCGTTAATCAAATAACAACTCTTTGTTCATGGTTAGGAAACATAACCATCTTTGATTAACGAGCTAGTCAAGTAGAGGCATACTAGTGACACTCTGTTTGTCTATGTATTCACACATGTATTATGTTTCCGGTTAATACAATTCTAGCATGAATAATAAACATTTATCATGATATAAGGAAATAAATAATAACTTTATTATTGCCTCTAGGGCATATTTCCTTCATTATGGGCTTATAGAACTGCATATAAAAATCCTATGGGTATGTCTCCGTATAAAATGGTTTATGGAAAAGCATGCCACTTACCTCTCGAACTAGAACATAAGGCATATTGGGCTATTAAAGAGCTCAACTATGATTTTAAACTTGCTGGTGAGAAGAGGTTATTTGATATTAGCTCACTTGATGAATGGAGAACCCAAGCTTATGAAAATGCCAAGTTGTTTAAAGAAAAAGTTAAAAGATGGCATGACAAAAGGATACAGAAGCGCGAGTTTAATGTAGGTGATTATGTATTGCTATACAACTCTCGTTTAAGATTTTTTGCAGGAAAACTTCTCTCTAAATGGGAAGGCCCCTATGTTATCGAAGAGGTCTATAGTTCCGGTGCCATAAAAATCAACAACTTCGAGGGCACAAATCCGAAGGCGGTAAACGGTCAAAGAATCAAACATTATATCTCAGGTAATCCCATAAATGTTGAAACCAATATTATTGAAACCGTAACCCCGAAGGAATACATAAGGGACACTTTCCGGAACGTTTCAGACTCCGAAAAGGAATAGGTATGTGGTACGGTAAGTAAACCGACTCCAAAACAATTTTTAAGGCAATATTTCTCTGTTTTGGAATATTTAGAAAAATAGAAAAATAAGTAGCAGTCCGGGAAGGACACGAGGGCCCCACGAGGGTGGTGGGCGCGCCCCCCTACCTCGTGAGCACCTCGTGTGCCTTCCGGACTCCGTTTTCTTGCACGTTACGTATTTTGGTCAGTAAAAATTCATTATATAACCTCCCGAAGGTTTTGACTCCCGTATCACGCAAATCTCCTATGTTCTTGTTTCGAGCTGTTTTCTGTCAGGGTTTTCCAGGCTTGGCATCATGTCGTCTCCCTCCTCCAACAATGGTGACAACGATGCTTGGCTAATGAAGATAGATCTGAAGAGGGAAGAACCCATGAGGGTCAACAAGGATGAAAGGATCAAGAAGGCCACGGAGGATCAAGCTCCGGCAACAAAAGACATCCTTCAACTTGATCATAACCTTCTTACCCCAACTGAGATTGAAGCTTTCAAGATGATTGAGTTAGCTCGTATACAAAATAAGTATCTCACACAAGAAAATATTTTGTTGAAGGAGCATATTGTCGCACTCAAGGGCATTATTCGCAAGCTGGAGGACCTCTTACGCTCGATGTGCGATTATCCGTCACCTCCACCTTCTTCACCGACAAAGGAGATATAATCACATGGGTATGGGCACTCCCCTTGGCAACTGCCAAGCTTGGGGGAGGTGCCCCGGTATCGTATCACAATCACAACTCCTATATTTACCGTTTTTTTCTTAGTTCGATCCTATTAGTAGTATCTTGATCTAGTAGAATAAAGTTTATGGCATGATCTAGTTTTGAGTTTGCTTTATGATCTCTCTTTGTAATCGAGTCCGTGAGTTATATATAATAAAGATTAGTGTTGAGTCAAGGGCTTGATTATTTTGCCATGATCTTGGATGAATAAAAGAAAAGAGAAAAGGAATAAAAAGAAACAAAAAGTTCATATTGATCTTATTGAGAGTAATGACTTCACATAGAAAGAGTATGATGATTAAAAGTTGTTGGGAGTTGGCAGACATAGCTTTGGTCATTGTTGCAATTAATAGGAGGTAATAAGGAAAGTGAGGTTTTCACATATAGATATATTATCATTGACATCTTTTATGATTGGGAGCACTCATTAAAATATGACATGCTAAAGAGTTGATGTTGGAACGTAATGAGTTATGTCTTTCTTATATCTGAGATAAAGTATGTTGTCATGGATCCTCTAACTTGTTGAGCTTGCCTTTCCCCCTCATGCTAGCCAAATTCTCAGCACCAAGTAGAAATACTACTTGTGCTTCCAAATACCCTTAGACCAGTTTTGCCATGAGAGTCCACCATATCTACCTATGGATTGAGTAAGATCCTTCAAGTAAGTTGTCATCGGTGCAAAGCAATAAAAATTGCTCTAAATATGTATGATTGATTGGTGTGGGATAAATAAGCTTTATACGATCTTGTGATGTTGGAAGTAATAAAAGCGACAGACTGTATAATAAAGGTTCATATCACAAGGGGCAATATAAAGTGACGTTCTTTCGCATTGAGATTTTATGCATCCAACCATAAAAGCTCATGGCAACCTCTACTTCCCTCTGCGAAGGGCCTATCCTTTATTATTATCTTCTACCTTATGCAAGAGTCACGGTGATCTTCACCTTTCCCTTTTCATTTTATCCTTTGGCAAGCTCAGCATGTTGGAAAGAACATGATATATATATATATATATATATATATCTAATTGGATGTAGGGGAGCATGAATTATTATTGTTGACATTACCCTTGAGGTAAAAGGTTGTGGGGCAAAACTATAAGCCCCTATCTTTCTCTATGTCCGATTAAAACTTCATAACCACAAGTATTGCGCGAGTGTTAGCAATTATGAAGGACTAAATGATAGTTGAGTATGTGGACTTGCTTTTTAGCTCTGACATAGACTCTTTCTGATGTTATGATAAATTGCAATTGCTTCAATGACTGACATTATAGTTTGTCGGAGCCCAATAAGGTTTATGATTTATACTTTTGCATTGTGAATAGATCATCACTTGAACATAAGTAATCATATGACAAAATCTATATATGTTGCTGTTATGAGAATAATCATGATGCCTTCATGTCCGTATTTTATTTTTATCGACGCCTCTACCTCTAAACATGAGGACATGTTTATTGTTATCGGCTTTTCGCTTGAGGACAAGCGAGGTCTAAGCTTGGGGGAGTTGATACGTCCATTTTTCATCATGCTTTTATATCGATATTTATTGCATTATGGACTGTTATTTCACTTTATGTCACAATAATTATTGCTATTCTCTATTATTTTACAAGGTTTACATAAGGAGGGAGAATGCCGGCAGCTGGAATTCTGGGCTGGAAAAGGAGCAAATATTAGAGACCTATTCTGCGCAACTCTAAAAGTCCTGAAACTCCACGGAACATCTTAAAATAAATAAAGAAAAATCCTCGCCAAAGATGAAGGCCAGGGGGGCACACCCTGCTCACGAGGGTGGGGGGCGCCCGCCCCCCCCCCCTAGGGCGCCCCCCTACCTCGTGGGTCCCCTGGTGGCTCTCCGACATCCATCTTCTCCTATATGAAGTCTTTCTATGAGAAAAAATCAGAGGGAACTTTTCGGGACGAGACTCTGCCGCCACGAGGTGGAACCTTGGCGGAACCAATCTAGAGCTCCGGCAGAGCTGTTCTGCCAGGGATACTTCCCTCCGGGAGGGGGAAATCATCACCATCGTCATCACCAACGCTCCTCTCATCGAGAGAGGGCAATCTCCATCAACATCTTCACCAGCACCATCTCATCTCCAAACCCTAGTTCATCTCTTGTATCCAATTCTTGTCTCAAAGTCCGGGATTGGTGCTAGTAGGTTGCTAGTAGTGTTGATTACTCCTTGTAGTTGACGCTAGTTGGTTTATTTGGTGGAAGATCATATGTTCAGATCCTATATGCATATTATTACCCCTCTAATTATGAACATGAATATGCTTTGTGAGTAATTACGTTTGTTCCTGAGGACAAGGGAGAAGTCTTGCTATTAGTAGTCATGTGAATTTTGGTATTCGTTTGATATTTTGATAAGATGTATGTTGTCTAGCCTCTAGTGGTGTTATGTGAACGTCGACTACATAACACTTCACCATTATTTGGGCCTAGAGGAAGGCATTGGGAAGTAATAAATAGATGATGGGTTGCTAGAGTGACAGAAGCTTAAACCCTAGTTTATGCGTTGCTTCGTAAGGGGCTGATTTGGATCCATATGTTTCATGCTATGGTTAGGTTTACCTTAATACTTTTGTTGTAGTTGCGGATGCTTGCAATAGAGGTTAATCATAAGTGGGATGCTTGTTCAAGTAAGAACAGACCCAAGCACCGGTCCACCCACATATCAAATTATCAAAGTACCGAACGCGAATCATATGAACATGATGAAAACTAGCTTGACGATATTCCCATGTGTCCTCGGGAGCGCTTTACATCATATAAGAGTTTGTCCAGGCTTGTCCTTTGCTACAAAAAGGATTGGGCCACCTTGCTGCACTTATTTACTTTTGTTACTTGTTGCTCGTTACAAATTATCCTATCACAAAACTATCTGTTACCACTTATTTCAGTACTTGCAGAGAATACCTTGCTGGAAACCGCTTATCATTTCCTTCTGCTCCTCGTTGGGTTCGACACTCTTACTTATCGAAAGGACTACGATAGATCCCCTATACTTGTGGGTCATCATGTGGCAGCGGTGAGTGGAATGCACAATGCAACAGCCTGGAGAAGTGGCCAACACGGCTTAGGAAGCGCCCCACCTGTTAAGCGACACGTGTGATGCCAACATATGAAGGTGAGATTCGCCTACTTCCCCACTTTGTATATATGCAAGCCTGTGTGATGTACTCTGCTTCTTCCTCCCCATTTAATTAATTAATCTCTTACTGAGCAGAGCATGCTCTTTAGGTTGTTAGCACAAATGATATAGTTGAATTAGTCTTCTTTTACTGGTGGTTTTTGGTAATGACTTACTATGCTTCACATATTTGGAAAAGCCTATGTATTTACATTTCTGCTGTCAAAGAAACATGTTCTTAAGGCGACTGCAGGCAAACCAACAGATTCGACTTCCGTTGTGCACATGTTGTTTTATTAAATGTCACACCTACTTTCTGCAAGATATGACTTTGCCGGTCTCAAGTATTACTTTCACTTATTCGATGGTGTTCATATAGCACATTGTTTTATGGTAATGTTCGGTGTAATTTCATAGCATCCTTACAATTTTCTTTTGTTCATCTGGACATCCATGCAGGGACTTGAACTCATGGAAAAGGCATCATCCTTATTGCAAGAGATAATCCTGGACGGCGGAAGTACAGTGACACAAAGAACCCGGGCACCGTCTGCTCCCTGCATCGGCAAGCAAGTGGCGGAGCTTCCAACAGACAGAAATGCATGCGTGTTGGGCTTATGGCACAACTGAAGTATGTAACTGTATTTTTTATTCTATCTCTTTCTTATTTTGTTATGTGTTTATACTTCAAACATAGGTTAGGGACCTAGAATACATCATGTGCGGTTACCATCAAAGTTGTAGTTGTAGGTTATAGTTACTATCCTTCAGAAATAATCACGAGTTGGCCTATGATTGTTGTCAGGAATGCACATTTATTGCCCTTATCGTGTACGTTCATTTTTTCCCTTAAAAAAGGTAATGCACATGACACGATAGGGATACATCATGCACAACATCGGAAAATGCTACATAAAGGAGGAGAGTCTTACAATACATCTTGCTAAATTATGGTGTGTCTCTGTAGTATCCAAGGGTCCAAGAGAGTCTTACAATAAAATGCTACATATAACTAAAGGAGGAGAGTCCCTGTTGCAAGTAGCAAGTCAATTTCTACCAGGGAAAACTAATAAATCCATTTTGGTTTTCAAGGCTAAATTTACTCGAATATTATATTTCTGTATTTCCAATATGGTGTGGAATGAGCGTATTGTAATAATTATGGATAACTTGTCTCTTCTGACAAGCTAATAGTCTGAGTGTGTGTCTTCTTCATTTTTACGTCAATCAGTTTGTACTTTTTTTGAAATATTCAATATATTTGACAGTAGGTCTGGTTTTGCCTATCTTTCCTTGGTGTTGCCTCCAAATTGATTTCTTTTTTTCTTTCAAGCTACAACAGTGAGTTCACCTAAATATCTTGATGTGTCCTCGTATATGTTTGGCTTTTTGTTGGAATGTTGTTGGTTGTTCTGTGAAGCGACACGTCTAATGCCAACATACCAAGGTGAGCTTCGCCTACTTCCCCACTCTGTATATATGCAAGCCTGTGTGATGTAATCTGCTTCGTCCTCCCCTTTTAATTAGTTAATCTCTTACTAAGCAGAGCATGCTCTTTAGGTTGATAGCACAAACGATATAGTGGAATTAGTCTTCTTTTACTGGTGGTTTTTGGTAATGACTTACTATGCTTCACATATTTGGAAAAGCCTATGTATTTACATTTCTGCTGTCAGATTGTATACCATGTAAATTACAGGAGCACAATGTACCTTTGCCTTTAAATATGAAATTACTTGCAAGCAACTGAATGCCATCTAAAATTCATAGCTACAAAAGAAAGGCCTTGATATGCAAATAAATCTCATTTTAAATCGTGTAGAGTGCAGGTACCAACTTGTCCTGCTTCAATAAACTGGATCTCCGAAGGGAATTTACTACTAGGAACATATGCAATGTTTGGTTATCTATGTCCATCTAACTGCCAAAAACATCTGTGCAATGCAAAGTGGACTGTATAATACTTCTTGAAGAGGCAATGCTTGTTATCTGTATACAAGTTTCTAACTGCATTAGCAGGAAAAAAGTTTAGTTTCTGTTAGTGTAATCTTCAAATATATCATTTTTGCTGCTTGGAACCGGACCTTCGAATTTCTGTTCCGCATGCTGTTTATTCTCTGGTGAAGTAGTAAAATAAATGCATAGTCTGCCCCCTCGCTAAGAGTCCAGCTGATTTAAAATGTGCCATTGTGCTCCTGCTATATCTACATGTGATGCACATTTATGTCTGACCAATCCATTGGATTGAATTTGTACTGCAAGTTTTACTAAAAAAATCCATTACCATCACAAGTTGTATGTGACACATGTGCTTAGGCAATGCGTAGTCTTAATGTTAGGAGGGTCCGAGATACACGAGGGGTTGGAGCAGGACAGCAGGAGGAGGTGAGACATGTTTTGTTTTAGATCCACCTGATTAATCCCAAGTTTTTGCAAGGTCTGTTTCTTATGCAGAGCTTTCTTTCGATGAGCAGCCAAGCCAAATACTTACAGTTAGTCCTTTTAGTTAGATTTAGTATTAGGTGAATTATTTGCTTCTGTGTCGATGAACAAATGAGTCTGATTTATTTTTGCTTTAGATTATTATTGTTTTCGATGTTAGTTTGAAGTTAAAAGTGAGAAAGAGATTAGGTGACAAGGATTTGGTGTGACAAACTTTTATTTTGTCTTGTGTTTAATCCTATTTAGCTTTTGTAGATAACTCTATGATAGCATCTGTATTGACAACAGTTAGATCGTGTATGTCGTAGAATGTTGAGTGCTTGAATTAACTTGATGGCCACAATAATTTGTATGGCCGTAAGAAATAGTGCTTATATTCGAACCACCTCCTTTTAGCTAAGAGTAGTAGGCAATCTCATTTTAGCTAAGAGCGGCAGACAAGTGTGAGTCAAATAAAAGGAATGCAAGAACTCGAATTTAGCCTGATAGAAGGTTATTTAAATAATTATATTTTACTTTATGGGAATTGCATAATGTAGATATTCATAGTGGAATGGGCTTCTTTTCTTCCATAATGTACTTCATCAGCATGGCCTCCAACTCCTCATCTTGAAACATCAGTTTGGAGATTTCTAGAGAAAAAAGTACTTGTAATAATTTCATAGAATTTACATGATCAGTAGAGTAGGAAGGCTTGCAAGAATTGATAAGATAGTTTTGAACTCTCCTCAAACTGAAAGGATCATATACTGACGCAAACAATTTATGTATTGTTTTGTACTAGTTTGGATTACTCTGAGCAATTCTCTCTGGAGATTAGAGTACTCTGAGCACTGCCCATAGCGCGCCACGATGACCATTTGCACAGCAGGAGTCTCGCGACGCAGGTCATCTCTCTCCTTTCTCCTCTTCCAGCTTCCCTCCCTTCAGGTCTCATTGTAGCTTTTATGTGTGAGAGGCTTGATCATGGGCATAAGCACAACAGTTTTCCATTTCATTGGTGCGTTCACAAGAGCAATGAACTCGGAAGGGTTTCTTTTCTAATGTGATTTGCTTCATTCCTAAATATAGCTCATCGGTTGTGCCCTCTTTTTGGTCCATGACGTGGATATTCCTATTGAAACAAAGGTCTGGAATTCACAGTTTGATGGATTAGTAGTCGTTACCGTATTCCTCATTTTTTTTGTTTGCCTGTCTCCCATTGCTATGTTGAATGAAGTTTGCTTGCCAACTTTTTGTTTACTATATTCTATCAGCTAACTTTAACTTCCTTCTTTTCATACATTGCTCCTTCTACAGTCCTCATATGACCACATCCTCAGAAGACAATAACAAGTCTGCTTATTCACGCATGCACACCCTCAGAAGACCACAATCGGCCTAAGAAATCTTCTCTGCTCAAACTATGTATGCTTATCTATATGAGGCATCTCTGCCTATGTTGCTTGCTTTTTGAAAGCATTGTAAATGGCTATCAAAACTTCTTATAACGCTATGTATCAGCACCGTAACTAAGTATATATTTTCTTATGACTAAATATTCTAACGAGCTTGCTTCAAGTGTTTGGTTTGCTCTCGCCCTTTGCGCCATTGGCGCAACGGGTCATCTAGTACATATAAATATAGCCAAAGCTGTATGGCGCGAAGAAAACTTGGGACAAAGCTAGGAGAAAAACACCCATACGAAAGTCGCTGGCAGAGCACAGCGAAAGCAACTAAAGGAGAGTCTGGTTGTCCCTGTCTGGCTCGCCATGCTTTGTAGATATGTTTGTCCTAAGTCGAATTTTCTTAAGTTCGACAAACTCTATAGAAAAGGGTGATAAGGTCTACAACACCAAATACACAGAGTACGAAAATAAATTTCATAAATGATCCCATGAGACTAATATGGTGTTGTAGATGTTAATATATTTTTCTACGGACTTGGTTAAACTTAAACAAGTTTGGCTTATGACAACTTAAACTTAAAATCATTGTTGTTGGTATTGGAAAAGTCACACAATTTGATATTATCTTGAGCCATCGTGACAAAGCAAGCAATCCAACACACGAGCACACAAAAAGCAAGCGAAAAAGACGAACGGAAGAGGGGCGAAGGAAAGACGGATCTTTCCGAAAATTATTTTAGAAGTGGGGGAGAGAAAAATGAGAGGTGAATGGCAAATAATGTAATGCGAGGGATGAGAGTTTATGATGGATACTTGGTATGTTTTGGCTTGGCGTAGATCTCCCCGACAACGGCGCCAGAAATTCTTCCTGTTTGGGTTTCGTAGTAATTTCAAAAAATTTCCTACGCACACGCAAGATCATGTGATGCATAGCAACGAGGGGGAGAGTGTTGTCTACGTACCCAACGCAGACCGACTGCGGAAGCGATGACACGACGTAGAGGAAGTAGTCGTACGTCTTCACGATCCAACCGATCAAGCACCGAAACTACGGCACCTCCGAGTTCGAGCACACGTTCAGCTCGATGACGATCCCCGGACTCCGATCCAGCAAAGTGTCGGGGAAGAGTTCCGTCAGCACGACGGCGTGGTGACGATCTTGATGTACTACAGCAGCAGGGCTTCGCCTAAACTCCGCTACAGTATTATCGAGGTATATGGTGGCAGGGGGCACCGCACACGGCTAAGGAATAGATCACGTGGATCAACTTGTGTGTCTAGAGGTGTCCCTGCCTCCGTATATAAAGGAGTAGAGGGGGGAGGCTGGCCGGCCAAGGAGGGAGGCGCAGGAGGAGTCCTACTCCTTCCGGGAGTAGGACCCCCCCCCAATCCTATTCCAACTAGGATTCCCAAAGGGGGGAAAGAGAGAGAGGGGGGCCGGCCACCTTCTCCTAGTCCTAATAGGACTAGGGGAGGGGGAAGGTGCGCAGCCACCTTGGCTGCCCCTTTCTCCTTTCCACTAAGGCCCATGAAGGCCCATATGGCTCCCGGGGGGGTTCCGGTAACTCCGGGTAATCCGGTAAAATCCCGATTTCACCCGGAACACTTCGATGTCCAAACATAGGCTTCCAATATATCAATCTTTATGTCTCAACCATTTCGAGACTCCTCGTCATGTCCGTGATCACATCCGGGACTCCGAACAACCTTTCGGTACATCAAAATGCATAAACTCATAATATAACTGTCATCGTAACCTTAAGCGTGCGGACCCTACGGGTTCGAGAACAATGTAGACATGACCGAGACACGTCTCCGGTCAATAACCAATAGCGGGACCTGGATGCCCATATTGGCTCCTACATATTCTACGAAGATCTTTATCGGTCAGACCGCATAACAACATACGTTGTTCCCTTTGTCATCGGTATGTTACTTGCCCGAGATTCGATCGTCGGTATCCAATACCTAGTTCAATCTCGTTTCCGGCAAGTCTCTTTACTCGTTCCGTAATACATCATCTCGCAACTAACTTATTAGTTGTAATGCTTGCAAGGCTTATGTGATGTGTATTACCGAGAGGGCCCAGAGATACCTCTCCGACAATTGGAGTGACAAATCCTAATCTCGAAATACGCCAACCCAACATCTACCTTTGGACCTGTAATGCTCCTTTATAATCACCCAGTTACGTTGTGACGTTTGGTAGCACCCAAAGTGTTCCTCCGGTAAACGGGAGTTGCATAATCTCATAGTCATAGGAACATGTATAAGTCATGAAGAAAGCAATAGCAACATACTAAACGATCGGGTGCTAAGCTAATGGAATGGGTCATGTCAATCAGATCATTCAACTAATGATGTGACCTCGTTAATCAAATAACAACTCATTGTTCATGGTTAGGAAACATAACCATCTTTGATTAACGAGCTAGTCAAGTAGAGGCATACTAGTGACACTTTGTTTGTCTATGTATTCACACATGTATTATGTTTCCGGTTAATACAATTCTAGCATGAATAATAAACATTTATCATGATTATAAGGAAATAAATAATAACTTTATTATTGCCTCTAGGGCATATTTCCTTCACTTCCTGCTACCTCTTGAGCTTGCGTTGGTTTTTCCCTTTCTGTGAAACTCTAAAACAAGGAAAAAAAACAGGAACTGGCATGGGCTCTAGATTAATAGGTTAGTCCCAAAATCATATAAAATAGCATATTAATGCTTATAAAACATCCAAAATAGATAATATAATAGCATGGAACAATAAAAAATTATAGATACGTTGGAGACGTATCATGTCTCGGGGCAGAACCAATCTAGGGCTCCGGCAGAGCTGTTCTGCCGGGGAAACATCCCTCCGGGAGGGGAAAATCATCGTCATCGTCATCACCATCGATCCTCTCATCCGGGGGGGGGGGGGGGGGGTCAATGTCCATCAATATCTTCACCAGCACCATCTACTCTCAAACACTGGTTCATCTCTTATATTCGATCTTGGTCCCAAAACCTCATATTGGTACCTGCGGGTTGCTAGTAGTGTTGATTACTCCTTATAGTTGATGCTAGTTGGTTTATCCGGTGAAAGATTATATTTTCAGAGCCTTAATGATAATTAATACTCCTCTCATCTTGATTATGAATATGCTTTATGAGTAGTTACGTTTGTTCCTGATGACATGGGAGAAGTCATGTTATAAGTAATCATGTGAATTTAGTATTCGTTCGATATTTTGATGAGATGTATGTTGTCTCTCCTCTAGTGGTGTTATGTGAACGTCGACTACATGACACTTCACCATTATTTGGGCCTAGGGGAAGGCATTGGGAAGTAATATGTAGATGATGGGTTTGCGAGAGTGACAAAAGCTTAAACCATAGTTTACGCGTTGCTTCGTAAGGGGCTGATTTGGATCCATATGTTTCATGCTAGGTTAAGTTTCTCTTAATTCTTCTTTCGTAGTTGCGGATTCTTGCGAGAGGAGTTAATCATAAGTGGGAGGCTTGTCCAAGGAAGGGCATCACCCAAGCACCGGTCCACCCACATATCAAATTATCAAAGTAACGAACGCGAATCAAATGAGCATGATAAAAACTAACTTGACGACAATTCCCATGTGTCCTCATGAGCGCTTTGCTTTATATAAGAGTTCGTCCAGGCTTGTCCTTTGCTACAAAAAGGATTGGGCAACCTAGCTATACCTTAGTTACTTTATTTACTTGTTACTCGTTACGATTTATCTTATCACAAAACTATCTATTACCGATAATTTCAGTGCTTGCAGAGAATACCTTGCTGAAAATCACTTGTCATTTCCTTCTGCTCCTCGTTGGGTTCGACACTCTTACTTATCGAAAGGGACTACGATAGATCCCCTATACTTGTGGGTCATCAGGCGAGCGTCTTGTGCGGGAGAGGGATATGCGATAGGAGAACGACGGGGCGTTCCGCGTCGTTCAACCGATTTGTAGGAACGAGCGCGTAACGGATCTGGGCCGAATATTCTCTTTGTGGGAACGAGTGGGTTCCAGTTCGTTTTCCATCGAAACACGAGAACGCGGCCCAGGGACGGGTCGGACCCATGACGTACCATTCGATGACTGAAACCAAACACACCCTTAGGTAGCAGCGAGGAGCAAAAGGATTGGAAGGGGAAAGCAGCGACTAGGGTTATCCGCCTCCTCCGTCGCCCGTGAGGAGAGACGTGAGAGCAGGGGTGTTATGCTACCACGTAAAATACATTGCTCTCGGTACTAAAATATTGAACATGAAGCCCCCTAGTTATCTTGGGTCGCAAATAATATCCATTCAGATAAACCATACTTTTCGTTTTATGTTATCACTTTGCCCAAGGTATCTAGATATAAAGAAACCACATTCCATTTGGTCACCAACCAGTACCTCAGAAAAGGATGACAAAAAACAAAGCACATTAAGCTACTATGTGAGTTAAGCTGAACCACTTGACCTAGTAGGATCTTAGTTCAATTAGCTATAATATGTCAATTAAGTTGTGAAGTACCACTTGACCTGGCAGCATAGCTTGGTCTTTGGTCTCGGACAGTGGTAACTGATAATTGTCACTACTATGATCAATTTGGTATGGTCACAAGATCAACTTGGTATACATATAAATATAGCCAAAGCAGCATGACGCGAAGAAAACTTGGGACAAAGCAAGGAGAAAAACACCCATACGAAAGTTGGTGGCAGAGCACAACGAAAGCAACTAAAGGAGAGGTTGGTTGTCTCTGTCTGGCTCGCCATGCTTTGCACATATGTTTGTCCTAACTCCTAAGTCGAATTTGCTTAAGTTTGACAAACTCTATAAAAAAGTGATAAGATCTACAACACCAAATGCACAGAGTGCAAAAATAAATTTCATAAATAATTCCATGAGATTAATTTGGTGTCGTAGATGTTAATATATCTTTCTACAGACTTGGTTAAACTTAAACAAGTTTGACTTATGGTAAACCCATAACTTCAATTATTTTGTAACGGAGGCGGTATATTTCACTTCACCAAGTGTGCACCGAAGCAAGCAAGTAATGGCGAGTGACTAAGATTCTCGCGTGAGCTTTGTGGTGCGCTTGACCCCTATATCTATCTATCTACATATGTACATGCCAATTTGCCTATATACATTGCATGCTACCTACCTTTGTGTGCTTGTCGTGGTTAGTTGTTCCTCAGGATCAAAAGAATCAAGCAAAGGGGACGGTGATAAGTTATTCAATTGCAAGAAAGGGAAGGTTAAACATAAACATACATTCCGGATCCCAAAGCGAGAATGGATCTTGCTTTATATCGTCTTAGGAGTGTTGATGAGTGAGTAGATGTGGCCTAATTAAGCTGATGAATGATGTAGTAGGGGCGCAAAGCGCATGCATCTGCATGCAACTTGCCGTGATATTTTGTGTGGAGAACTATTATCAGATGGAGAACTTGACTATTGGCTTGCACCATGGGGCATGGGAAGCGATTCCTCGGTGCTAGCCCACTAGCAATCTCTCCAAGTTGCCAAAAAAATCGTCGTACCACGTACGTGAGCTAGCCATGGCAACTTGTAGGCGATCCAACTGACCGGTTGCATGACCAGCATATGCCCCTGCATGAGGTGATCCCTCTCCCTCTCTCTCCTTTTCTTCTTCTTTGTGGTGTGCGAGGTGTGAGGCTCACCGCATCACCGCTCACCCCCTCCTTCCGCTTTTGGTTCCGACGGGATGGATGCTTTTGGTGATGCGCTGCGAACGGACCGCCAACGAATGGTGAATGTCTCTTTTCATTTCTTTTGCATTTGCAAGGAAGGAAAAACTCTTGATGGCCGACACGATCGAGCTATTCCCATGTGTAGCTAGGGTGCGAGGAGCAGTCCCACTCAGAGGGTACGTCGTCAAGGCCGTGTGCGTACGTGTACTCCTACACGATGGCCACACTGATTGACATGTAACATAACACAAGACGTACGATCCAGCAGCGACGACGGGCATATGCTCTTCTCTGATCCTCTCCAAAAAAGTGTACCGGCCAACGTCAGTAGAGTGGCTATACGTTCTTGTTTTGTGATTGCAACAAGGTGTACAAACACACCTTGTCGTCTGCATGTGCATCTGCTAACACGTTGATTAATTCTAAGATTGTGTGAACATGTGACACAATGAGCAAGTTCGTCGGAGCCAAAGACTTCGTGCGTAGCTAGCATGCATATCTCCCGAGGAGGGACACGCATTTCTTGCCTATCGAGCTAAGGAAGCCAAACTTTTGACTTCACTGTTGCGTGTGCCTTTATATATTAATCCAAGAGTACTTCTAGAGTTTCTGCTAAGCTGAACTCTTTGGGCAAGCAGGCATGTATATCTGATCTGTTAGGCGTGCTCGTGCTTGTAAACTATTATGGGCAGCATTAACAACGTGGACGGACGGTCCAGCATGCATGAACGTGCCAACGGTGGTGACCTTGGCCGGTTAGCGATCAGACTGGAGGAGCTGGAGGACAAACAATTATTGGATCAGTGTTCAACACCCACTGGATTCATTTGCTTCAGAGTCTAACATTAGCATCTTTCAAACAAGATCAAACTCTTTTTTTTTACACAACATGCTAGATGTTTGTATATATATACCTCACAGTTTTACCTGAACAATTCACCGTGTTCTTTAGGGTCAAACGCTCAAAACATGGAGGGAATCTTAGCTTCTCTTCTTTCCCCCTGAAAAAGAAGTGTGTTTTTGTTTTTCATTCAGAAAGACAGGAAACAGAGGTTCCATTTGCAAAGCGTGAAATGGTGGGGGCGGCCATGCTCCGAATATACACCCTCCGCCTACCTTTGTCCCACCCAGGCCAATAATTCGCGTAGACAATACAGTGTGTATCCATCCATCCAGCAATAAAAATGGAGCCCTCTCTACCTCACATTATTTCCTTTATTTGGGCAGGCACAAGGCGATGCTCACGAGCCGGGACAGAAAACACCTCACCTCACCTCACCTCGTGGAGAAGGACACTATATATGTGCATATGTGCGTCACCATGGCTGGCCTCCGGTCGTCCATGCATTGCACCTTTTGGCTCACTATAGCCTGTGTCCATTGACCGGTGCAGCTCATGAGTAGATTCCTTGTGCTTTTGACCATCCACCTGCATTATTCGACCCCCTTGCGCATCTCAGGGTTTGACCTGGTGCTGTATTGGTGGGTTTTAGTTTGGCCTAAATCTGGGTATAGATATTTTGCTTTTTTTTATAGTTGCACCCTTTCTAACTAAAGTATTACGTGACTTGTAACATCCTTGATCAAAATAAAGAAGGACTATGGAATAAACTCCCTATTTATCCTACAAATGACTTATATCTGGGTATAGATGTTTTGTTTAAAGAAGTTTCAACTGGTTTGTATTGGTAATGCAAAGAGCATAGTGCATCATATGTACCATACCTCCACATTAAACAATAAGTTGATTGTGTGACAATGGAAGTAAAAACTGTCTAGACAACAATACATGTTTATGGGGAAAAACAACAACGATAAGTACATGCGGATACTATCGCCAAGTACATAAGTGGGTGGACGGACTTGACTTCTTAACCTTCCTCTCCTTTGACACCTTACCTTCCGAAGGGGCAGCCATTGCTGTCATCAGCGATAATATGAAAGTAATTTGTCGTTGATCTCAGCTGACAAGCGGAAGTAATTTATTCACAACCAACTTGCCATGGTGTCCATGTCTTACATAGGCTTCACCCATGTTGCCCACATGACATTGTAAACCTCAAAATCAATCGAGAATAACATAAAACATAGAATGCAAGAAAGTAGACAAATTTAGAACCACTTCTAAAATTAACTCGTCTCTGGTGGGTCCTTTTTTCTAGCTAATGATCCATGTTTATTCTTAATGAAATAACACACATCAATCTAATACACCAAACCACACAAATGAATAACAAATATCCATGATAAAACCCAAAGTTAGAGAAGGCATCCAAAGTCTCATATCAAGTTTCATCTTTCACGTATGGATATTTCTCTAAACCTCCGGGGAGAGAACTTCAAAAGACCTAACATGCACACTGACTATACTAACCTTGGAGGTTTTGAAAAGTGTCATGTGAGCCACTCACCTCGATTCCTGAAAATTGGAGGTTATCGAACTAATGCCTTATCGATGTATGTCAAGTGACTGTATCGAGACCACAACTTAATGAAACGGAAGAATCACCAATGAAACCAAACTTCATAGTAAAATTAACGTGACCCCAATCAAAAGCATGGCCAAGCGATGGACAACAACGTGTCAGATCTACAATTGGCGATTTGTAGGGCAAATGACACCACGGGCTCAACGACGTTCGTTACATCAGCAATGATGTCACATTATTGGACAAGGATAGAGTCATGATGACATGGCCTACATTGTCAATACTTCATCACCGAGAACATACATATCTGATATGAAAACTAACATCACTCCAAATCATTGATTTTGGTTTCGAACCTCCAGATGTGAGATGGCTGCTTGAGGAGGGAAAACAAAAGAAACCACTTATGGAGGAAACGGATAACGAATCTAACGTTTTTCCCTCCCTTGACATGGAAAGGGTAAATCATGCCAAATGTTCTAGGAGAAACCATCAAGGTTACTATAATATTTCCACTTTTGCTCGTACATAAATTTGAACCACATGTGCTGATGTACCCCTCCCTGCTTGTGGTTTCCGTTTTCACGTGCATGCTCTCTCCTCACCCCCTAGCGCCTAATAGACCACACATGCATGTCTAAGAAATAAAGAAGTTAAGATTACACGAGCACATTTAAGGTGGTGGCGAAGTACAATGACATACAATAACTGCGACATGATTCAAGATTACATGACTTTTCGAACCTCCCGAGAAGAGAAAACAATGAAACCATTTACGAAAGAAACGGATAACAAATCCAACAATTTTTCCTCCCGTCCTTGAGTGGAAAGGGAAACTCATGGCCAAATGTTCTAGGAGAAACCATCAAGGTTATTGTCGGCGGATGTTTCCACCTTTGCTTGCTCGTAAATTTGAACCACACATGTCGATGTACCCCTCCCTTCTTGTGGTTTCTGTTTCACGTGCATGCTCTCTCCTCACCACCTAGCGCCTAATAGACCACACACGCATGGCTAATAAATAAGGAAATTAAGATTACATGAGCACATTTAAGGTGGCGGCGGAGTATAATGACATGATTCAAGATTACATTACTTTTCATACCTCCCGAGAAGAGAAAACAACAAAACCACTTATGGAAGAAACGGATAACAAATCCAACATTTTTTTTCTCCCGTCCATGACGTGGAAAGGGAAACTCATGGCCAAATGTTCTAGGAGAAACCGTCAAGGTTACCGTAGGCGGATATTCCCACTTTTGCTCGCACGTAAATTTGAACCACATGTGTCGATATACCCCTCCCTGTTTGTGGTTTCTGTTTCACGTGCATGCTCTCTCCTAACCACCTAGCGCCTAATAGACCACACATGCATGGCTAATTGATAAAGAAATTAAGATTACACGAGCACATTTAAGGTGGCGGCAGAGTACAATGACATAAAACAATTGCGACATGACTGTAGAAGAAACCATCAATGCTATTGGCGGAGGTTATTTTCACTTTTCTTTGCATGTAAATTTGAACCACACGTGTCAGATGTACCCCTCCCCGCTTGTGGTTTTCGTTTCACGTGAACACCCTCTCCTTCGCCTCTAATGCCTAACAAACCACACATGTATGGCTAATAAAAGAAGGACGTCAAGATTACACAAGCACCATTTATGGTGGCCGCGGAGTACAACGACATAAAAAAAATTGCGACATGACCCTAGTGCCTAATAAATTGGGATTCTGGAATTTTGGTTAGCCTTTTGTTTTTTAGGTAAGTCTTAGCTTAATAAACCAGAAAAAGGACGGAGCATGCTATTTTCCCAGGCCCGTTTCTATTTCCAAACAGGAATTTGAATTGGCCACCTGAGTTGATTCCAACTCTCTCACAAGCAAACAACACAACTGGAATCGAAGCCCATTTGTTTCCTTTTGATGTGATGAATCGAAGCCCATTACAATTCCCACTTGCTATGGTCAGTTGGTCACTCAATTCAGTTCTTCCATCACAATGATGGCATCCAAACAGGGCCTAAGGTTATGATAAATGAATGGGCTCTCCATGGCCGTCTTCTGCCCCCCTACAAACCGGCCCAGGTTTTCATGGGCCGCGCGCCGCCGCCGCCGGTGCCCGGTGTCCCACACGCTATTAGTCCAACCCCAATCCTCTCGGCTCGCCCGTGACAGCGTGTCTGGAAATCCCAATCTGCGCCTCCGCCTCCACCCCGCACCTGCGCCTAAAACCCTAGCTCGCCTCCCCCCTCCCCGCCCCCATGGCGCCGAAGAAGCGGAAGGCGGATCCGGCGGCGGCCGCCGGCGCCGACCCCGCCGCCCACCACGAGAAGCCCGAGCAGAAGCCCCGCGTCGGGACCATCTACTACCCCATCACCGACGACCCCCCGGAGCCGGCCGCGGACGCCGCCGCCGCCGCCGCCCTGGAGGAGGAGGACCTCGCCTACGACTACGAGGAGGAGGACGTCACCAAGCTGCTCGAGCCGCTCTCCCGGGAGCAGCTCGTGGCCCTGCTCCGCGCGGCCGCCGAGGCGAGCCCCGCCACCATGGCGGCCGTGCGCCGCGCCGCCGAGTCCGACCCCGCCAGCAGGAAGCTCTTCGTGCACGGCCTCGGCTGGGGCGCCGGCGTCGAGGACCTCCGCTCCGCCTTCTCCCGCTTCGGCGAGCTCGAGGACTGCCGCGTCATCACCGACAAGCAGTCCGGCAAGTCCAAGGGCTACGGCTTCGTGCTCTACCAGTCCCGCACCTCGGCGCTCCGCGCCCTCCGCCGCCCCCAGCTCGACATCGGCGGCCGCCTCGCCTTCTGCCACCTCGCCGCCTCGGGCCCTGCACCCCCGGCCTCCCAGTCCCATAACCCTAGCTCCAACGCCAACGCCAGCTCAGGCACCACCAACAACAACGCCCCCGCTTCCTCCTCCTCGCTGCCTGACAACATGCAGCGCAAGATCTTTGTTGGCAACGTGCACGCTGATGTTGATGTAAATCGCCTCTATGAGTACTTCTCGCAGTTTGGTGAGATTGAAGAGGGGCCGCTGGGCTTTGACAAGAGCACCGGCAAGCCCAAGGGGTTTGCGCTGTTTGTTTACAAGTCTGTGGACAGTGCTCGCCGCGCCCTGGAGGAGCCTATGAGGAATTTTGATGGCAAGATGCTCAATGTGCAGAAGGCCATAGATGGGAGGACAAAGGGCTCATCCGGGTCCAACTCGAGTGCTAACAATGCCAATGCCACCGCTGCTTCTACACAAATGACCGTGCCCTCTATTGCCGCCATTAATCCATATGATCCATCAGCGTATGGTGCCGCTGCTGTTCATGACATGGGGTTCGCCCAGCAAGCTGCCTTGCTGGGGATGGGTGCACAGCAGCAAGCGTTTGCGCAGCCCAATACTGCAATGCTGGCCATGATGGCAGCCGCGATGCAGAACCCAGCCATGCTTGCATCGCTAAATCCAGCTTTTGCTGCTGCTGCATTGGGCGCCGGGGGGCAATCTGGCATTCCTGGTTTTGGAGCTCAGGGCTTTGGGACACAAGGGTTTGGGGCTGCTGGCGTCAATTTTCCAAATGCAGCAGGTCTTCAGGGAGCTGCAGCATATCAAGGAGGGCCTCCTGGTTTTCAGGGGACACCTGGGTTCCCCACTTCTGCTGGGTTTCAGGTCGGCCAAGCAGCTTCCCAAACGGGCACAACTGCAGCGGCCACTGGTGCTGCTGGTGGTTATCAGGCTGGGGCTGCTGGGCAGGGCCAAGTGTCCAATACCCAGATTGGTGGCACTGGTTTTCAGGGTGGCTATTGACAGCACTAGGTATATCAACTCACAGCCTCTTCCATTCCAATGCCACACTCACTACTATTGATTTGAGTTCTTTCAATCTCTATGCATTCTATCTGAGTTGGTGATTTTGCTCTATAGATTTCTGATTGATTCTCCCTATATGTTTTTAGTTTGGCATCTGCTGGTCGTGGTTCGTTCGTGTGGTTTTGCATTCGGATGGATTTTGAACCTGTGTTGGTGCCGAAGTATTGCAGAAGGGCTGTTGACTTTTACTGTCAGATGCTTTCGAATCAGATACCTTTGTGGCAGTATTTGCAGAAGGAACTTTCTTGAAGTATTTATGTTGTTTCTATTGCCAACTATGTACTTTTCCAGTTGCAACTTCATCATGTACCTTATAGTTCTGTAGTTGGTTTCATGTACTGAAGTATCTGTATTTGGCTACTTGGGATGTCGTCTGGTCTTAATGATAATGTCGAATGGTTTCTGGGCACTTGATCTCATTCTGGTTGCAGTTGCAGTGGGATTTGGAGGAATGGGATATCCATATCTTTTTGCATCCATCCTGGTAATTTCTGGCTTGAGGTTGAGTTTGACAGCTGTGGACTTTTAAATCTTCAATTATAGGGAGCTTTATTCTCTTGGAAGTTGCTTCTTAAAGTGTCCACTGTTTTACTTTAGCCATGAGACATCGGTTTAAAGCGCGCCACATTATATACAATCTCAAATCGGCGGTGTGCATTTAAGGGTGGTGATCAACTGATCATAATAATTCATTAAAAGAAACTAGACCAATAGGTGCTAGCTGTGGTGGCTTTATAGTTAGGGCTCATTCGGTTTGGAGGAAATCAAAACGTAGGAATTAGGAGTAGTATAGGAATATGATAGGATGGCTTGCCTCGTTCCTACGCGTAAAATGAGCTTTGAGTGGATGTGTAGTTTCCTCCAAAAACACGGGAAATGAGTAGTATTCCTACGAAATTCCTGCATGCATTTCCTACAAACCGAATGCATACATAGGAAATTTTCCTCTGGAATCCTTATTCCTATGTTTTTCCTACGAAAATCCTCCAAACCGAATGAGGCCTTAAGGAGAGACAACCATGAGGCCCACTGCAGAGCACAGGGCTTGGACACAGGTGTCAGGCTTGGTGCACGCCCGCGCACAACACCTATAGCCAACTCAACGATCAGTTGAGAAACTGATCGTAATTCATAAGGAACATTCTCTTCGAGGCATGTTCTTTAAAAAGTATCTTGAACTCATGTTTGTTAAGTCAAATTGCGCAACCAGTTGTGCCTGGGCTTTTCGTAAGTAGGTTCTTAAATTGATTAATTATTTGGTTATATGGTATATTCATTTTTTTTGAAATGATTTGATCTTCTTTTTCCCTTGCTGTTTTTGCTGGTGCTCCTGGTTTCAGCCAAGCAGTCCGTAAGTGTACTGGTAAACAATGCCGTCTTATGTTGCGTTTGTATAGTGGGTTTGATTAACAATTTGGGCTCTACAAAAATGATAAAAATCATTGCGTTCCAATCCAAGTAGAGAATTATCTGATATCCATCATATTCTCTGCATGTTATTCAGCTTCTTGGTTTGTACTCCCTCCGTTCCTAAATATTTGTCTTTCTAGAGATTTCAACAAGTGACTACATACGGAGCAAAATGAGTGAATCTACACTCTAAAATATGTCTATATACATCCGTATGTGGTAGTCCATTTGAGATCTCTAAAAAGACAAATATTTAGGAACGGAGGGAGTATGTAGCAAAATCCTGGATGCAGTAGCTGAAGTTGATGTTGCACAGTAGTCCATTTTTTCCATTTTTGTTATGACAACAGCGACGTAGTTTAAATATGTCTGATGTTAGGTAAGAAATAGGCGCATCTAGAAATAGTGAAGTAGATTCGAATGTAGAATTTTATCAAACCATTCTGGTTGACATTGCAGTGGGATTTGGAGGAATGTGATATTCATCTCTTTTGCATTTGTCCTGGTAATTTCTCGCTTGACGCGGAGTTTGACAGCTGTGGCCTTTAAAATCTTCAATTATAGGGAGCTTTATTCTCCTTGGAAGTTGCCTCTTAAAGTGGGTCCTGTTTACTTTAATGATAGTGTCGACATTCAGTCTCTTAACGGATCATAATTCATCAGAAGAAACATGACCTCTTGAAAGCATGTTCTGTGCAAACTAAGTGTCTTCAACGTTATTATAAAAGATCAAAGCATAGCTTTCAGAACTCATGTTTGGTCAGTCTCTTTGCGAAACCAGTCATGCCTTGGCCTTTCATAATTAGTTTCCTGGGTAGGCATTTCTTTTTGTTGTACCACACTAAACGAATCAAATTTCTGATGATGTTAATTGCTTGTGTTACATTTGCTGATCAGCTAACTACAAACGTGTAGTAAAATAGATAATTATTCTATAACAATTGATATCTTTTTCCCGCAAAAAAACAACAATTGATATTTGATTTGCAATGATTTGATAATTCGTTTGGCTTTCATGTTCTTGATTTTAACCTGGTCAGTCCAAACATCACTAGAAGTCTACTGGTAAACAATGTCGGGTTTTGTTGGCTTTGTATAGCTGGTTTGATTGAACAATTTGGGCTCTAGAATTATGATGTAAATCATTTCCTTCCAATCCAAGTTTAGGCTTGTTTTGCCTCTATGTTTTTGCTGATGATCTTAGTCCAAACATCACCAGAAGTCCATCTACTGTTAACATTGTCGGGTTTTGTTGGCTTTTTGTAGCTGGTTTTATTGAACAATTTTGGCTCTAGAAAAATAATAAAAATCATTCCCTTCCAATCCCAGTTTAGGCTTGTTTTACCACCATGTTCTTGCTGATGATCTTGATTTTAACCAAGTAGTCCAAACTTCACCAGAAGTCTGTAAACAATGTTGGGTTTTGTTGGCTTTATATAATGGGTTTGATTGAGCAATTTGGGCTTGAAAAATGATAAAAATCATTCCCTTCCAATCCAAGTTTAGGCTAGTTTTGCCTCCATGTTCTTGCTGATGGTCTTGATTTTAACCAAGCAGTCCAAACATCACCGGAAATATACTGGTAAGCAATGTCGTGTTATGTTGGCTTTGTGTAGCGGGCTTGATCGAACAATTTGGACTCTAGAAAAATGATAAAAATCGTTCCCTTCCAATCCAAGTTGAGGCTTATCCAATATCTGGCATTTTCTCTGCTGGTTATTCAGCTTTTGCTTCCATGTATTTGAAGATCTATCGTTGAACATTTGTAGGCATACTTTCTGTTCTTCCCATTTTTGTTGTGACAACAAAACCGTAGTTTAAATATGCTTGATGTTAAGGCCACAAATACGTGGATCCAGAAATAGTTAATTAGGTTCGAATAAAGAATTTTATCATACTATATGTCTGAAGTGTAGATTCTTTTCCTGTTCTCTTGATTGTCTGCCAGAGTGTGTTTTGACAATGCTTTAGGCTATGTTTGGCAGCTTAGTTTTTTAAATACTGGCACATATGGCATCAAGTAATAGAGCAGTTCCATAAACAGGTGTTTCTCCAATACAATGGTATTTTTTAGTATTTGAGGAAGTGCTCTGCATCTCCTTTTTCTAAACCGAACTGAGAAAGACTCTGGTATTAGCAACTGAAGTATTCATTGCCCAGGTATTAAATTACCATGGTTTTGGAATAACTATGCTATAGTATCTGTTTGGTTCTGGCAAGTATCTCATGAATAGTTCTGGCAAGCATCTCCTGAATACTACTCCCTCCGTTTTTATTTAGTCCGCATATTAGCTTTGGTCAAAGTCAAGCTTTGTAAGTTTTGACTAAGTTTATAAACAAAAATATTAATATATATAATAAAAATCAATATCACTAGATTCATTATTGAATGTACTTTCACATCATATAGATTTGTTATGGTAAATGTTTATATATTTTTCTATAAACTTGGTCAAACTTTGCAAAGTTTGACTTCGGTCAAACCTAATATGCAGACTAAATAAAAACAGAGGGAGTACTAAGGTTCTGCCAACAGATAAATTTAATGCCTGAATGTTTTTCCTGCACTAGAATATAAATTTGGTAAGGCTAGCTAGTTTGCATGTGAAAACCGTGCCAGTCTATTAAATTACTCCCTCTGATCCATATTAATTGACGTTAAGTGTGCATCAATTAATTTGGATCGGAGGGAGTAGTAATGTCATTGGCCAAATCATGATGTACATGATGATATGAATTGTGTCCTTTTGAGCCATGAAGTGATGAAATGTCACAAGCAACAAACTTTTATTGGCTATACAAACACATACTTATCTGCTTGCCCATATTCTTAGTTGCCTTGCCTCTCTTATCCTTTTCAAGTAGTGGTGGTAATGCTGCTTTAAATTTAGGTTTAGTGTGAGCTTTTGAGTCTTTTTTTTTTCGTTTATTTAGGTTTAGTGTGAACAGTTAGCCGGTTGCATGGCTATGCTGCATTATGGCTGCACTCTTACTGTCATAAAGCTTGTGTTCTGGGGTGTTGGGAACGATGCCTTTGGTAATTTGATTGAAAAAACCATTATTAGGCAACTCGTGTCTATAGTTATTCACATGTTGAGCAAGCGAAGTTTATACAAGTTTTCATTTCCTGTGGAATCATATTGCTTCAATTCTCATGGCATTATATTGTTCAAGTCCTCTGTATCCTGTTTGTTGAGATGTATTTTTTCTGGGAAGCTCCAGTTTGACGACTCGACTGGATTTTTACTGCACCGATTATGCAAAGTGAAAACCACCGCGCAGCTGTAAGTGTTTGGGGGTAGATTTCTGAGAGAAGAGGTAGATTGAGGTTTTGGTTATGCAGAGTGCGATTTTTAGGTGGCACACGGAGCGGTCGGTGGGTCCGGCAACCTAGAGCCTTTCTTTTAGCGGTGCTGACTCGAGAGTGTTTATGAGCAGCTGATATCGAAAGTTTCTTGTGCCTTGCACAAGTTGCGAATCCTATTCGCCGACTTGCCGCCCCCCACAAGCATCCAGCATGCAAAGTGACCTGGTGCTTTCCTGTGCTGCTAAACGCTAATCTGCACCCGTAATTTCCTCGGCGTCGACCCGTTTGCTGTCAGCGTGGACGCCGTTAAGCACGCGTGCTGCCGGTGCTAAACCTGCCGTGTTACGTGAAGAAACGGGCCTGATCTGACCTGACGTTACACAGATATTTCTCCTCTGCCCGATCTGTCACGGCCGTGTTCTCACCTACCACAGCCGCTGGCCTTCAATGCTCTTTTCCAATAGGCATTTTTTTTTCAATACGAATCAACCTGTGGTTGAGTTGGTTAGGTGGACAGTGGTATCCTCAACTCATCAGGGTGGTGCCTGCATTATTCCTAGATTTATTTCAGGATTTCCGGCGATAGGGATGAGTGTATGCGCCTGTATATGAGTGTTTGTGTCTGTAATGATGCTAAAAAAAATAGGCATTTTCTTTTCAAGAGCTCCCACCACCCCATGCGGTGCAAGGACGCGGAGGGGACACGTCACGCGCAATCCGCCGACGACGTGCTCCCGACCCGGCGATGTGTATGACTTCCGGGGCCCGCAGGTGCGGCCGCTCCGCTCCCAACGGGCGGGCGACGACGACCGGCGCTCTCGGTGGGGATCTGGCCGTTTGATCCGACGATGATTATCCCTTCCTTCCGCCTCTCTCTCTCTCTCAAACGGATTTCCTGCCATGCACCGGGTCCTTGTACAATCCAGCGGAACAAAGTCTCTCTTCGGTCCTCGGGTTAGTGGAGAATTCACGTCTTTGCCCTCCGCGCACACATCACTGCCCACCTGCCCCTTCTGCCCGTGCTGCCCGCTCCTCTATCCCTTCTCTCTCCAGCATCCTCTTTCTCTCCTCCCTCCCATGGCCATGGAGTCGGCCTAGCCAGTTGTGCCCGTTGAGAGCGCTCATATACCCTCAGAGACGGACCTCCAGATCTGTGGTCTGTTGTAGTCTCTCTGCTTCCTCAAAACAAGGTAACCTCTCATGTTTACATCGCCTTTATTAACGCATCTCAACTGCTTTTTACACCTGCTTGTGGTAGTATGCATAATCATATCTCTTTTGTTCATCCTGGTAATTTACCCTAGCCGCTCAAGGTTTGAGTTGGCACCTGTTCTAGGCTCTGCTCTGCTCTGACAGACCACGGCAAATTGTGCTATGAATTCGTTTGCGTGCACCTGCAGAGTCTGAAACCTTCAGGATTCAGCACAGATTTTCTCACTCGCTGAGAGAAATAAATACTAGTGCTCTCGTTTTCTGTATACTCGTTTTCCTCTCTTATCTTTCCCTGGCACTTCTGTGAGCTTTCTGTTCAGAGAAAAGTTGTGTTTTCACGTCTCTTCTCTGACCTACCAGTAGCGGAGGATAGGGTGGAGTTTTGCTAGAATTAGGCGCAACAAAATCTCTGGGAAGAATCGCTTTTTTCTGCCGGCCCAAACCTTGTTGGGAAAGTAGAATGTTGCGGGCGGAGGTTTTAAGGTTTCCTGCTGCTGTGCTTGTGTGCTGCTGCCTCTGCCTCTAACTAACGGTAAAAGTAAAGCCTTATCTCTGACTGACGTGTGTTGATTTCTCCTGCCTGCCCACGTGTTCAGCCCCTGCAGCCGCGTCCGGATCGGATGGACACCGCCATGCACCCCGCCGGCGGCCTCGCCGACCTGCTCACCGACAACGCCGGCACCGGCACCGGCACCGAGGTAAAAACCAAACGAAATCCCCGCTACAAAAAATCACATCTCTCTCTGTCGTTTTACTACGTACTATTTTCGTGTGTACTTTGAGGTTCTTTTTTCACCCTCGAGTAGCATGCGTGTATTTTTTTATATATGAAAGAAAGATGTGCGAAAGAAAAAAAAATATCACGGCCGTTCCATCCAGCTTTTGTACCGTTGTGAGAGTGAGATATGGCTTGGACTTTTCCGGATGCGGAACCGTGTGGTGCGCTCTAGGCTGCAGTTTTCGGTTGTGGCCTTCAGTTCCGTGTGGGTGGGCCCCTGCCTCAGCCCGCTCCTTGGTCCTTGCTTGCTTCTTTATTACAGCTCCTTGCCACTCGGCCCCGAATATTCGCTCCCCACAGGCCACGCGAATATGCCTTCAGAGATGCTCTCCCTCTCTGAAGAAAAAACTTCGTCAGTGTGTGGCTTGCTTAACCTGCAAGCAGCAGTGCTAGCAGGTGCTTAGGTCAAGTCAAGAGACGGTATAGCATATTATGCTATGGTTAATCACTTTCTTAAGCGTGAGACAGGCTGTCTTTGACGCTAGAGCTGTCGCTCCTTCGGCCCCACCTGCCTGTGCCTGCTCGCCATTGAGAGTGACACAAGGGACTTTTCTGTAATTATTTGGGGTGGGGGGTCCTCTGACTAGAGATATTTGTGATAGGGTCACTGTCCATGTTTGTCCACAAAGCCAAGGGGCTTCGCTGCAAGTGAGCACCACATGATTTTGTCACTTAAGTGCTCCCAACCACAGCATGGTCCAGAGTAGCATAAAAGTACAAGGTATGCAACTGCGTGGACACATGATTGTTGTTATGGAGGCTGTAATATTCCATCTTTGTGGCACTCTGAAATAGATTCACAAGACAGATAGGTTGAAGGTAAACTGGCTGAGCTATGTATAAATAATAAAACTGAGGTTGTTCAGCCTCTTTACATGAGGGGTGAGATCAGGCTTCACAAGCCTTAAGTTTCAGCTGGTCTGCTCCTTAACTGCTAAGTGCTCACAAACAGTACACAGCAGCCGGTTCTAGGATATCAAACGGGGTTGTTGTTTATTGAGCTGTGCTCTTGTTGCTTACTAATATGAGATGCTAAGTTTACCATTAAGAAAAAGGAATGATCTGCTGCCATGCCCCTCGTTATTTACTAGCTTTTGGCCACTTTACTAATCCTTTGTTCTTGTGTTGTGCTTGTGGGTTTTTAAGCTTTGTTTCAAGCTTTGGTCTGGATGCTGTTTGTGCTTGTGGGTTTTTCAGTTTTGTTTCAAGCTTTGGTCTGGATGCTGGTTTTTTGACTTAACTATGTTTGCCTGATCCTTGTACAGGGCATTATTTGTGGCATGCCAGACTTCAAGATGGGTGGAAAGAGGGGCGATGAATCTGCCCCTACTGATGCTGGTGATGAAGATGGCGAAGATGATGACGGGGATGAGGATGGTGACTTCGCGGAGGGCGAAGAGGAAATCTCGGAAGGAGAGGAGTATGACAACCCCAAGGCCAGTGACGCCAAGAAGAAACAAATAGGCGAGGGTGAGGAGAATGGCGAGGATGATGAGGAAGAACAAGAGGAGCAGGACGGTGGAGGAGGTGACGACGATGATGATGATGACGACGATGATGACAATGAGGACGACGACGATGATGACGACGATGTCGCTGCTGAAGACGATGAGGATGGAGTAGAAGAGGAGGATGACGACCAGGACAACGACGATGATGAGGAGGACGATGACGAGGACTCGCTCCAGCCCCCGAAGAAGAGGAAGAAGTGAAGCCCTTCGACGCGGCTGCTTTAGTCACCATGCAATGAGATGTGCCTGTTCTTCACTGTGTTCTGGAAACTTTCCTTAGAGTTAAAAATGCCCCACACGATCACAATGTGTGGGCTTGTAGGAGCGATTAGAGGGAACTTTGTTGTCACCGTTGCTTTGCTTCTGTGGAGTTGATCGAACAGATGTTTCGCTAACATAATTGTACCTGAGTGGCGAAAGCCTCAAGATTTGAATATGTCAGTCAACTCTTTTTATCTCCTTCCGGCATCGTTCTGTGCAATCTTGTTCAGAACACATTGTGTTGGTAGCTCCTTAAATAAGGCCAAATCACATTGTTGATAGCTCCTGGATTTATCGTGGGTGCTGTCTGGTTTCTGCATAATTCTGCTGATGATGGTGACTAGATGATTACGCTAATGTCTAGATATATGGCTTGTTAGTGTAGTACCCCCTCCGTTTCAAAATAATTGTCTCAACTTTGTACTAACTTATTTTAATATAAAATTGTACTAAAGTTATGACACTTATTTTAAGACGAAGGGGGTATTTTCTATATAATTAAACAGAACACATCTCTGTCCAAAAGAAAATAAAAGAACATCTCCCTTGGTCTTTGCACACTGTCCAAGCGGCATGGCTCAGATGTCACACCCATAGGCGTGATCTAGGAAGGTGCCAAAGTGCCACTTGATGCCACCCTTCAGAGAAGTAAGAATCGTTACATCCCTGATAGGAGGTTTCTTTTTCCCTTTGGCGGTTGCGATTGATAAGGCAATCATCCTCTCCAAGCTTCATCAATGAACCCATGGAGCGGCCAATGGCAGGAAAAGGATCCCAGTGCCTCGGCTCTGACTAATAGTTTAGGTTAGGTGACCGGTGGCGAGAGAGGATCCCAGTGCTCCGTCTCCGGCTAGTAGTTTAGGTTAGGTTTTTTCTCGTAGGGGCGCTATTTGGGTGGATGGTGGCGTTTCATCTTTGAGCTAGTCTTTTCGGCTCTGATTCACCTCGAGTTTGTCCATCGGGACGGAATCAACGGAGCTATGGCCTAGATTTCCGTCGTTTCCTTGGGTCACCGGGATTAGGGTTTCTCGTCGTTTGTGTGCGACGACGAGATTTTGCGTCGGGCGCTTTAGATTGATTCAAGGGTTCAATTTGATGACTGCGGCTATGAGGCGCAGGTCCTTAGGTACACGTGCACTAAGACTTTCCGGCTGTTATCGACAAGATTAAGCGACTCTTATAGGGAAACAGTGAAACGGTGTGTCGGTAGCTTGCTCTAGGTGGTGCAAAGTCCTTGATGTAATCATTGTTGCGTTTGGGATGCTTTGTACATCTTATGAACCTTTATAGTATTATTTGGGTCATTTTTCGCAAAAGAAAACACACTAGAGAGTGGCTTATATTTAGATATAGAAAATTAATTCAAATTACAAACATTAAAGATCAATGAACTTGTATGTTGAATTCCAATACTATGATGCATTATCGTGTATCTATCTGGTATTGTTGACAAGCTTTAAACTTATGTGTCTACAAGTCCAAATAAATGTATGTGCTCTTAAATTTGTAAGCGCTGCTACACGGACGATAAATTTACCGGCCGACGCCTGCACGATCCTACTTGGCAGAGTCAAGAGCTAGCATGCATGCAGGAAGCGATGTTGAGGAGGACGCATCGCTCGCGGATCGTGCAGACAATGTCGTGTGTAAAGCAATTCCGTAAATTTGTGGCTCAATTTTTCTTGGTCACAAGATAGCCAGTTGTCCAAGGTCTTTTCCCATATGAGTTTGATTAACGTATGCAAATTTATACTAAAAATGAAAATTTCCATGCATTGCAACAGGCATAAATAGGTTAACCCATGATTTATCTGCCCATATTAATTTGGTTATGCAAAAGAAATATGATTATCACAGAAGACAAAAATTTATTTGGTAAGTAAATAAGAGGTGGGGCAGTTAAGGCGTCTGTCAAGAAAACCCGATGGAAAATCAGATATGGGAGAGGAAAAAATCAAATAGGGAGAGAAGGAGGTGAGAAAGCAAACATAGGTAAGATTGAACAAAATAGGAGGGATTTTTAAATAGTACGATGCATTTAGAATTACAAATGAGGCAATTTGGTACTCTCATACAGTCATACTCCAACTCACTTGTATCTAAAGCATGCCACGTGACAAACCCTAGCCACCAACAATCTCCTCGCCCAGTACGTTGGTTCTCCTCCCCGTCAGACTTCTTGTCACTGAGACCGGGGATCTGGATCCTGTGTAGATTAAAACTTTCTATGTTAATTTTGTGCATCCTTGGCGGTGGGGTAGCCAAGGTGGGGGCGACATAGTGTGGAATAAGTAATTATCGTTTGCAAACTCCATCCTCATCCTGGCATGTCTAGCTTTCGCGGCCAACATCGGTGAGATAGTGGTATTTTGGGAAAAAAAACATTTCATCATAGTGTGATCATGGTCTTTTCTTTCAACAATTTGGCAATGAAGTGTTGGTTTGATAACCTGCCTTATGAGGATGTGTCTTTAGGTACGGTGCATTCAATGGTTTAAGATTTTCACCACTGACGGTGGACGGTTGATGTGGCTATTCAAAACTTTCGAAGTTGGTTAATCTTGTGCATGTATGGTCTTATGCGGTTTGTTTTCCAAGTGCGAAGAAGAACATCAGGATGTGATTGGTGGAGCTAGAGATGACTAAATTAGAGTGTTCTAATATAACTTTTAAGTCCAGTAATGTTCTTTGCTAGTCATGTTTGTTCATTCCGTCTTTGATTCGTTGTAAGTCTTCATTTTGTTAATAAACTAACATCTTGGGTCTAAAAGAAACATGTCACGTAGAGGGGAAAACACTTAAGATGGAGATAAATACCATCATATCTTATCAAGATATTGCTCCTATCATGGAACCTGAAGTTGTAAAATGCAAAAGGCATTAGTCCACCAACTTGGGGGCTCATGTTAATAAGCCTTGCTCGGACTGACTGCATCTACATGGCGCGCCATACTCGCAAATCAATCAGAGTGACAATGGGCAGGGCGTCGTGTACTTGTTGCGATTGTATTTTAAGCGTTTTCCCAAATCCTCATTCTCGGTCTTTCCACTCGTCCGCCTCTCTTATTTCTTTAAAAAAAATCACGTGTAATTTTATTCAAAGCCAACAACCATTACTTGTACAATGTTTTGGATCATAGACCCAAAAATTGCAGAATAACTCCTACACTAAAATTACAATAAAACATCTTGAAGATTTAGTCTCTGTAGCGACAATCCTCACAAACATGAACTACTACCAAGGCCTCCATAAATACAAGATCAGCCTCTTTCGTCTGTGTAGCGACTAAGGTGCATGACAAAGAACAACCTCACCTTAGGTATCCACTCCCATGACTTCTTCTCGCAGGATCAGGGCCGGCAACAGAGCTACAAATCCATCATGGCAGCCCGCCTCAGCCCTGAGTCATCTCGCGCTACCACTGTGTCGGTGCACATGGAGTGGGACGGACATTGGCCAGATGTCCACAAATGGTACACTACTTATCAAGGCTTCTACGACAGAGATGCGTTGGCATCATAGTGTCTAAGGGTCGGCGAGGGTAGTGGTGATTTGTGAGTAATAACATTGTTTTCCCGTCCAGCTACGTGTTTCAAGATCGTCCTTGGTCGGGATAACTCCTCTTCAAAGACACCATAGAAAAATCATTATTTTTTAGAGGAACTTGTATTTTTCCAAATTGATCCATTATTGCCAACTGGCGAGTTGAAAGATACAAGCACACGATACATTGGGACAACTGAGAGCGGAACTCATTGCACCCTTGCAACATGGACAAATGCCTCGGAGTGCTGAGAGCGGAACTGGACAATATGGACAATATGGACAACTGAGAGCGGAACTCATTATTGTCAACGGTGCACTTTATCTGCCGCGTTCGTGGCGTGCATCGAGATGTAACTAAGGTCTGCCAGCCTGTTATATAGCTACTGCAACTGACAATATACTATTCGTCCTACAGAGCATAATACCCGTGCCTTGGTCCAGTATAACATGCGCAGCTATATGTGTGCCACCGTGCATTCTTAACCTATCCTAGGTTTGGAACTAGTTCGAGCTGAGAGTGGTATCTGTTCTTCGCACACATTGTGCCGGAGCTTAAATGCTGATATCGCACTGGAGACTGGACTCTGATAGACCCCACTAGTTTCGGGTGAGCAGTGGCACCGGTTCTCTATATCTTTAGTGTGTGGGGTGGTGGTCATCGTCACAACACAAAAAACACGCGAGGAGCGCCGATCTGCCATTCGACAAACTTCAGATGTTAATGGAGTTTGTCGCCATGGAAGGAAATCTAAGGTACATATTGAAATTTGCAGTTGCTTAGGTTATAGTCCCAAACTTACTATCGATTGTCAATGATATGGCTTTTGTAGATCTCCTTCAAGCTTGATCCCGCACGGATTCACATCGTGCGATCGTGATCTGGATGTGCTCGCCACCCCAACAAAGTGCGCATCCGGATCATCACCAGCATGCTCGATCAGTTGCTGAAGTTGTTCTAGTCCGTGAAGAAATTTGCTGATTGATGGTGGAGAGGGTGAACTAGATGCCATGCGGGTAGCGTGCATAGTGATCGGCGCTAGCGTCCTCATCCATTTTGGAGACTGAAAGCTGATCTGGTGAATTTGTTAGAATATGTCTAGCCTGAATGCAATCGAACACGGTTGTTATCATGGGACTTGCTTGCTCTAGTGTATGCTTGGATTATATTTCTCAAGCATTGTATCCGTTTGAACAAAGCGTACCAATATGTATGTGTATGGCCCGTGGGGCTTGCTGGCTGTAATGTCTGGTTTAGTTATATTTTTTAAGCATTGTATGCGTTTGAACAAAAATCGTATATTGCACCGAGTTCACAGCTAGAAGAAAATGCAAGAAATCTTGAATGTTGTCAGGGACGGGCGTGACCGAAAATAATTCTGAAAAATATATCAAAGCCGACTAGGGTACATTCCTCTCCTGAATACTGACATGCTGAACTCCGAAAAGATGACCACAGAGTGTTTATAGATGATCTGATATGCTGCACCGCTGTGTTATGTGCATCGGATCGGTTCCGTTCAAGCTTCAGAATTTCGTGCAGGGTGGCGATGCGTGCCAATGCTATGTGTTTCCTGTTGGAATGTACAATGAACGTGAATACTCTGTGGTATGGACTTGTTCCAGTACAAAATTCATCTAGATACCTTTGTGGTCGGGCTCTGAAGATTGTCGCCGTCGGTATTTCCTCGTGATGTAAATCGAACAAATGCCTGACTGCTCACTGCAGAGCGAGCAAGCTAACGTAAGTATATTCCTTCTTGTTTTATGAAGCTTGGCTAAATCATAAGATCAAAATGGGGGGTCTTGATATTACCTTGAGAACTTTTCAGTCATTACCGTGGGGTATGCTCTAGTCCATCCAATAGAATTGCAAGGCAAGCTAGAGTACATTGATTCCGCACATTTGAAAAATGCCCTGGGGGAATAATCCTACTACCTTGAAGCATTCGCAATTGACTCTGCTTGAATTCTCGTCTAATGGCTTCGATACTATGAATTCAGCGGCCTTCAGGCTGTGTACCCCTTTTGTACTAATGCTTGAGTCCAGTCTGTTGAACTCTATGCATACTTCCGATAAGTCTGTATGTCCTGGGGGAGTAATCCTACTACCTTGGGGCAGACCAAAGGCATCATTTATTTCTTGTTCTGTGATTGGTATTTTCCTGGTTTGATCTAGTGCTAAGATGCATTGCTCGGGATCTACTCTCACCATCAGTGAAGAACTGAATTTCAAATTGAGCTTGTGGGTAATTTTCAAATGCATGAGTCCACCAAATCCAGTCTCGGTGACAAGCCCGCGTTTGAAATTGCTAAACTGTGAGACTAGACAACAAAATTTCTGGATCGATATGCGAGAGGTAAGAGTTGCATCAGCCAGAACATTCCTGCCATTGATACCAGTCTGGGAAAAAGGGGGGGAAACCTGTGTTGAAATATTTTTGATTGAATCAAATTGGTTCAGAAAAAACGCATCTATTCTAACAGATCGCTGGGTCAACAAACCCAAAACTGTGATATTGTTGGTTGGGATAAAGCCATGACTAGGCACATCGATTCACAGATCTAGCAAAACAAATCTTTACCCAAAAAGAAACTACTCCATCTAGACTTCAACTTACCTGGTGGATGTGGAGCGGGACGGTGTGGGAGAGGTTGAAGGACTGTTGTTGGGAAGCTTAACGAGCCCACACAGGGTGCGCCCGTGGGAGATGTGTGCCGGACCTGCCGCTCAGCATCTGGCACCAGCTCGATCCGTTCTTCGACGAGGCGAAGCAGTTCTTTTTTTTTTGGGTAGGTGAAATGGAGGTGAGGGGGGAGAAGAACAGTAAATGGTTGGATAGCTGAGGGCATGGAGTTATCTGGAGCAGGCCCGGGCCATAAAAAGTGCTATAGTACGCGCACCCATAGCTTACAACAAAAATCTGTGCCGTATCATGAGCTGTGTTCATTAAAAAATAGTGTTACGGGTGGGGTCTATTAATACATTCACCATCATTAATGGTGGTCGACGACGAGGGCCTGTGTTTTTTAGATTTTGAGAAACAAAAGGAATAAATGCAATGCAATAATAGAGTGGCAAAGAAAAATGATAAATAAATGGTCGGTAAGGGCACGCTTCATGGTACAAAATGTTACCTGAGGTGAGGTGGCACTTGTTGCAACCAGTTCCAAAATGCTCCCCCTTAAGGTGCGAGCTATGCACTACAACATGGACGACCACGGGGGTCCAGGACCAAAATCAGGGCAATACGGTGGAAACCGCGTGAGATACTGCAACGTGGAATGAACTGCGATGTCCATATACACAGGCGCAGTTAATGCTTGAGGGTGATCCACATGCAAACGGGAGGTGCGGATATGCATACCAGTGGACGCCGTGCACTGAAGTCACTTTTCGCTCTGGTCCATCTCTTTAACGCCCGCTCCCCCTTCCTCATTTTTTTCTCCTCTAGCCCTTATTTGCTTCAGGAGAGCAACACTTAGTCAAATGGGGAAGCTATAGTGGGACCACCTGTGGACACCGGCACCGCCGCACAACTCGTCGTCGCCCAACTGCGGGACCACATTGTCATCCATGGCACCTCCCCGCAGCCTCGCCTCCCTCCCTCACCGTCTCCAGCGAGATTTTAACATATTTTGTTCACCTTTTCGTCTTACCCATCGCTTCTCCTCGACTTCCAGCAAAGTCGCACCACGCATGGAGGGAAACCTACATAAGGAAATATAGTGAAACCTGACTGCCCACCGCCATCGCCAATTCTGAAGAATCATTGCATATCGGACCACGTCATCGTGCCACTAGGAGAAGGATGAAGAGAAGAAGCGCCCAAGTCGTGGCCCTATGGAGGACGAATTTTGTCTACTTTGTCGAATGATCCATCGTTGCACGTTCACGTCGCGCGCGATGAGCCTCTACCATAAGCTCATGGCCATCACCTAGAGGCGGAAAAGTCATCGTTGACCTTGTAGAAGGAAGAAGGAAGAAGGAAGAATAAATTACAAAAGAAGCTTTCATGTGGGGTTAGGTTTATTTTGGGATTAAGTTTGGAGGTTGGCCTAGACGACAAAAGTGTAACCCTCAATATAAGAAATTGAAGGATAGGGGATGAGATGGGGGCATTAAAAAAATAGGTAAATACATCCGTGGTGCTTCAACTTGCCACGGATGTTCAGTTTAGTGCCTAAACTTGAAAAATACATCGAACTGGTTGTAAAACTTGGCACGAACGTGCAAATACGGTGCTAATCACATCCGTCGACGTAATGTGCGTCGAGGTGACACCGTATACAGGGCGGAGCCAGGGGGGACGAGCCGGGGCCTGCCCCCCCCCCCTCCAACCATCGACAATTTTAGTAGCAGCGATGAGTAATTAACAACGAGATTAGATCAATATATGTACTCGGCCCCCCTATACTCGAATCCTGGCTCCACTACTGACCGTATATGACTGATGTGGCACAGACATGATGTGGGGCCCACTTATAATTACGAAACATAATTACTGGAATGGTAAACGTCTCTATGATTAGTGGGCCCTCCTGTCAGTACCTTAGCAAAAATAAAATGAAAATTGCAAAAACTGGGATCGAACCAGCAGCCTGATGGCACATTGCCTGCGCTAGCCACCAAATAGAACAAGTTTTCACATTAAACTAGGCCCCTTAAGCATAATATACTTAACCACAAACTCCTGTGTCCTGAAACGGGATGCAGCCAGCGGCCCATATTGCACACGTTATTTTTTTACAGTAAATATAATACATAAATAATAATCATAATAATAAAAGTACGATTCAAATATTCATGTGTTATAAGAAAGTACTCATGCCACACAATTATCCATGTGCACACAAAGTAAATATATAGAGGTATACCCTATAAAATAAAATAAATTATTAAAAAATAATCCTGCAATATATAGAAATATTAACTTATTATTTAGAAAATACTATTTTTATAACAAAATTATTATTTATAAAATATATTTTAAATTTTATTATTTAGAAAAATAATTAAACACTCATGGATTATATTAAAAAAAGTATTTTCGAATAACAAATTAATATTTCTAAAAATTACAGAAACATTTTTAAGTAAGATATTTTATTACAAACCTCTATATATTTATTTTGTGTGCACACGGATTATATAACACATGAATATTCAAATCTAGCTTTTATTATTATGATTATTATTGACATACTTCTTACATTACAAAATAATGTGCACAAAATGGGCACAGGTTGCAACCCATTTATGTATGCAGGAGTTTTCGGTTCACATACATTAAGCATGCGGGGGTTACATTCTCTTGAAAACATGTTTAGTGGAATGGTGAGCGCAGGTATTTCCCAATCGTTAGGTCGCAGGTTCAATGCCCGTCTTGTATATTTTTATATTAATTTTCTTACTAATTACTTACCGACAGATGGCCCCATTAGTCAGGTTTATATATAGTACTCAAGTAATTCAGTTTTGTAGTCATAAATGGGCCCTACATCATGTCAGCCATACACGATGCCACGTCGACGCGCTTTATCTGTATGGATAGGATTAGCATCGTATTTGCACGTTCGTGTCAAGTTTTAGAATCAGTTCGGCGTATTTTTCAAGTTCAGACACTAAAATGAATATCGATGACAAGTTCAGGCACCACCGGTGTATTTACCTCTTAAAAAAATAGGGATGGACATAAGATGCCTGATATAGCTATAAACAAAGTGTGGATAATCATTCGGTTATCTGTGGCTACGCTCGATTGTCGATTCCATCGATGCGTGCTATGCTACATTACTATGTTCATCCTGGCCGGCCTCGAGAAAAAAAGCCAAAGACTTGCAGGAAGCCAAAACGGTAATATTATTACCAGGAAAAAGAATATTCTTTCTTTCTACGTGCATATAAAAGAGAAGCATCGATCAGACCGCCTTGGAGGTCTGAAGGAGCAGCAATGGCGCAAGAGCACACCCAGCTCTCTGTCCGCGGCCTCAACCTGCACATTGCTCAAGTAGGAAAAGGTCGGTGGCTTTTCTCTCCGTTGTCATAGCCATGGCGACGGCCAGCAGAGTAAGTGAGCAGCTAATGGATCTGTGCATGCTTTGTGTTCATCTTGTAGATGAGCTTGGGACGGTGGTGTTCCTGCACGGCTTCCCGGAGATATGGTACTCGTGGCGCCACCAGATGCAGGCCGTGGCCGCCGCAGGGTACCGCGCCATCGCGCCGGACTGCCGCGGGTACGGCCTGTCGGACCAGCCGCCGGAGCACGAGGAGCCCTCCTGGGAGGACCTCGTCGCCGACGTGCTCGCCATCCTCGACGCCCTCTCCATCCCCAAGGTAAGCAGCACCACCGAAGAAAACCATGGCCCCAAGTCCCAACTCCCAAGCGTCCATGAGTGACCGACGTCTCGTTTCCTTTCCTCGTGCGTGCGTGCGTGAGTGCAGGTGTTCCTGGTGGGCAAGGACTTCGGCGCCATGCCGGCGTACGACTTCGCGCTGCGGCACCCGGGACGCACCCGGGGCGTGGCGTGCCTGGGCATCCCCTTCAGCCCCGTGCCCTTCGACTTCGCCGGCACCATGCCGGAGGGCTTCTACCCGCTGCGGTGGCGCCAGCCGGGGCGGGCGGAGGCGGACTTCGGGCGGTACGACATCCGGCGCGTGGTGCGCACCATCTACGTGCTCTTCTCCGGCCGCGAGGTCCCGGTCGCCGAGCAAGGCCAGGAGACCATGGACCTAGCCGACGGCTCCGCGCCCCTGCCGGAGTGGTTCACCGAGGAGGACCTCGACGTGTACGCCGCGCTCTACGAGAACTCCGGCTTCGGGTACCCGATCAAAATGCCGTACGGGTCGCTGGACAAGATGGCCACCCAGCTGGAGGCCAGGTTCGAGGTGCCGGTGCTGATGGTGATGGGGGAGAAGGACTACGTCATGAAGCTGCCGGGGTTCGAGGCCGCCGTGAGGGGCGGCATGATGGCCGGCTTCGCGCCTGACCTCAAGGTCGCCTTCGTCCCGGAGGGCAGCCATTTCGTGCAGGAGCAGTTCCCGGCGCAGGTCAACGAGCTCCTCCTCGGCTTCCTCAAGGATCACCCGTGATCCCGGCCGTTGTGGGGATGACACTGTTCACAGCCGGAGGGCTCAAGTAGTTGCAACTGGCAACGGTGAATGGTCGCTTGCCTTGCACTTGCACAGCGACCACCACGTGTATCCTTGAAGCAAATATCCAAATCCAAGTGCCCCTGTATACATTTTTCATCCCAAGTCTTATTCGATGTCAACGAAAATGTTTAGATCACATACAAAGGTTACCAATTGAGAAACCATCAAGCCAGGCAACAAATCGGTTGGAGTGAAGGTTTTCAACAAGCCTCTATGATATCAAGAGGTTCTCCACCATATCAAGGTGGTGGCGGCCTCTACAGCGTGCACATGCGGTGCCTGCTAAGAGTGCGTTGGATCGTTGTGTGCTCCAGACCCGGTGATTGTGGCTTGGCTGAAGCCTCCTATTTTAGGTGTTGGGCTTTGGTGTGAGGTATGGGCATGCGGCCTGGACAATACGCTCCCCCCCTCCTTCTATGATCAAGTTGATAGGAGTAGCGATAAATGTTGCCAAGATGTATTACTTTGTAAGGCCTTAGTGCATAATTAATAAAATGGTTGTATGCATCGCCCTGATGCATAGGCTGGGGATCATCCTCTTTTTCGGAAAAAAAATCATCGTATCATAGAGATGTAAGTTTATAAGTTATTCTAAAGTAACAAAAAAATCTAGTGAAATAATGTTCCTCCTTATCTTATTACCTCTCATCTCATCTGAACAAACAACCCACCATTTGTTATATTTGTAAACAAAATAAAAAGACATATACAACCCACCATCTATCATTAGCCATTCTTGGACAGTGTGTAACTAGCCTATAGACCAATAAACATTTATATGTCTGAACATTTTTTTCCTTTCATTGCTTCTTTTAATCTTACTTTTTTACGAATTGATATACTATCTGTTGCATTGTATAAAAATGTTTTTGCATGGGTTTGAGTTGTCCTATGTGAGGTTGTTCTTCTTGAACGAAAGCTTATGAGGGACAGGAAGGAGGTTTCTGTGCCTCAAGGGCCTCAGAGTGAAGGAGTTGTTTAGTTGTCCTATGGACAGCCTCCGCTCTCCGGCGCCCTAACTTATATTATCTTTTACAGTAAGGCTTTTGCCAACTCTTCAAGCGCAAACAATCAAACTTGGCTAACTACACTTGCAACTTTAAAGATGCTTTGAAAATACTACAAATTAAGATTTTGTAACAGTAACACTAAACTTAATATAAGTTGTCCTTTATATTTTAATAGGTGATTATAGTTATGCCACACTGCACAAAAACATCAACTCCGCAAGTGAGGCCTAATAACTTGCCTCGTTTAATACGTCAAGTTCAGTATGACTAGGATAATGTAGGGAGCCGATGTAGAACACAAATGCAGTATTTTATGGGTTTGATGACGAAGCTGAGTAGAACACCTTTTCTTGCCAGCAAAAATGCGGATCCAGGAGGTGGTGTGACATTGATAACTTGACCCTGAAGGGAAGGGAAGTGCAAAAGGGTCAAATGTTCCGAAGGGCATTGCCGTGGCATCGCAAAGTGATATGTTTACCCTTTGTTGTATTTCATGTGTAGTGTTATGTGAACAGCAAAGTGGTGGAACGAATGTATTAGATGTGTATATGTGTTATGTGAACATCCCTGATCATCCTTTAGATCGGGGGATTTATTATCGGAGCGATGGTCCAGCCCATGTAGCTCTTTCTAACCAGCTTAGTTTAGATAAAAATTAACCCATGAGCCAAGTTCATGGACTAATACATTGCATTTTACAAATTTTATGGACTAAAGTGAATAAGCGGGACAAGTTCATATACCTCATGTACAATTATCTTTTTTTCCGCTCATGTGAACCTCTAAAATGATTTCCACAAAAAAAGAGGAACCTCTAGAATGATAATATCTCATACTAAGATAAAAGTGAGTGCAGTAGCTAAACTCGTGAGATTTATGCATAACTCCATTTACTAGAAAACACTTGAAAACAATTATTTAAACTATGCAATAGAGACCTGATCATACTCCGGATTGGGCCAGGTAGGCTTAACAAAGCAGTCCTAGAATGCCAACCCCGACCCAAAACACATGTATAGTGTTTGCCCCTAAAAAACATGAACAAACATGAATAGTATTTATTCCTCAAAAACACATGAATAGTACTACTCCGTTCCACAATGTGTAGTGTCAAAAAATGTCTTACATTATGATACAGAGGGATTATTTTATTATTTAACTTAATCATTTTTGGATTATTTAAATACATTTTTTGAGGCACATTTAAAAATACCGACGTCCCAGTTTCGAGTTTTTTCCGAGCTTCTAGGCCAGGCTTTGGGAGCAAAAAGTTAAGCACGAGTCGGGCCCAGATGCCGGGCTTTCGGCCCTGGGCCTTTTACCCCGGCTTCCCACAGGTTTACCGGTGCGGTGACTTTTACAATCTACCACTAGAAATTCCTTTTACCATTCACTAGAAAAACAATTCCTTTTACCAGAAAAACAGTCTCGTATTCTCCCGAAGCCGCACATAACCAGGCCGCGTCGCACGGCCGTCTTCCCCGTTCTCCCCCCGCCGCTCCCCCTCTCCCCCGCCGTCGCCGGCTCGCCCCCGCGGCGCAAGGCGGTGACCCTGCAGGACGATCGGAGCCGCGTCGCTCTTCGCCTCCTCCGCCCTCCCCAGCGCCGAGTAGACCGAGAGGCGGAGGCCTCCCCCGGCATCGCCCGCCATGTTGCGCCGGTACGGGCACCGACCTAGGTTTCCGCCCCGCCCCGCCGAATTAGGGTTTCCACGCCTAATGCCGGGCTCTCTCTCTGCTTTCGCAGGTGCGTGCGGGATCTGTACCCACTGCGGTCCCTCAGGAGGATCCCCAGGCCGATCTCCAGCGAGGTAATTAAGCGTCCCCGTTATGTCTCATGGCTCGATCCCCATTAGGACGGTCTCTGGTGGTTGCAGCTGGTCGAATTGCTTGCTCTGGTAGGCGTGTGCTGGGCTGAGAATTCGGTTGCTTGTGAGAGCTTACCTGGGATTGGTAGATTCGTTGATTAAGCTGTCAGTGGAGGGGTTGTGTTATGGGTGTTCATGTCTGATTAGTTTTTGGGAATGCTGCTCGTCATGTCATTTGTTTTAGTTAATGTAGCCCGTTTGTGTTCCTCTGATTTGAGATGAGATTAACTAAGGGCTGTCTGTGTTTGGAGCATGATGCTGTGGTACATGTGGCAATGTTTGGAACTTAATATGAGTTGACATTAGCTTAGTTGGTAATGAAAGAATCCAATTAGATTGGCCTGACATGAATCATGTATTTTCTACTTATTTTGCTACATATGCGGTTTGTATTATTTTTCATACGGAACACTGATTACTCGCAAACCCTTGATGAATGCTTCTAGAAGGAAATAGGACCACACCTTCTTGTGATACTTTGTAATGTTACGTTGTTAATTATTCGTTAGTAATATTGTCAGTGCAAACGCAAACTTCTACTGCGAGTTGATCGGACCTGTCAAAAGCCATGTCTATGTTTTTTATTCTATGTGCTCATCACATATATTTACATAAATGCTGTGATTTTCTATGTGCAATGAATGCACACAATTTATGTTATTAGGTTTGTAATGCTTTTGCAACCGCCTTTCCTCATTCCGTTCCTTAGCTTTGGAAGTTTGCACAATAGTTGGGAGTATTTTTGCATTTTTTTCTCTTTCTATTGCTGATAGGCCTGAAGTGCAAGAAAGTGACAGAATAACCTATTTATCAGGTCCAAAGTCCAACATTCGGTCAACTCAGAAGAAACTCAACAAAAGCATCCCAACAAGGTTCAGCACAGAAATCTGTCCCTGGACCTAAAGAAGAACCTTCTAAGTCTGGAAGCAAGGTTCCAAAGCTTCTGCTTGGAACTCTGCTTGTTGGTGCTGCTGGTATGGCCGCTTATCAAGCTGGCTACATAGACCTTCAGTTTATGGATGAAAAATTGCCTTCGACCATCAGGGAACAAAATCTCACAAAGATGTATGAAAATCTGAAGTCCCCTTTTGAACAAAAGGTTGATCAGAAACAAACCATGTTGGATCCAAAGAATGACATTGTTCAGGATACACCCAAGGGCCTTCCAGCTGAAGGGATTCCAACTGCCGGTGAGCAGCCTACTCCTGCAGAAGAAAAAGAAACAGAAACCGTAACCCAGGGAACACTGCCAGTTCAAGATGAGCATGGTGCTGATACTAAACTGCCGTCTCAAGATACTCTCTCTGTTGATATAAAGCCAAATGTTGTAAATAAGGCAGCAGGTGAAGTTCCTCTTGGACAAGCTGACAAGATAAGTAGCACAGTTTCTCCAGTAGAATCAAGCCCAACAACGGCTGAAGTACAAAAGGTTTGAGTTCGTCCTGAACTTGTTATATAACCACCGATTTATCATCATTTGCATGTTGATTGGTATATCAAAGTACTTATATTTTCTCATTCCAAATTGGTAATTCGATGGATTCTATAGGCTTAACAAGGATTACTGTGTTGCTTTTAGTTTTTATAGATTATACACTGTAGAGGTTATGCCATATGATTTATGCAGAAGAAATATCTAGAAATGGAGATCTGAATGAAATCCTCCAGTAATCTAGTTTTAAAAAACATGATTAGTCATGCAGCTGTCACAGCTTGTTGTTTAACAGTACTATCATCTATCTATGTTTGTGATTTCTGAATTTTTTATTCGATTGGAATTTGACATTTAGAGCTGGCGCTCTTGAGCAATTTTGAGTTGATAGTATATTGACTTTGAGTTATATCACTGTGAAGTTTAGAACCACTAGATTGTAAGTTACATTTTAGTAACACACCACCAGTTGTTCCATGCTGTTTCTAAGTATATATTGAATAAGGACGCTGGTAGAATCGTCTAATTGATAAATCCTTATCTGTAGGATCCATTAGGTGCTGATGTAGGTGAACATAAATCTCTTGCTGAGACATATTTACTACAGGAGGAGCATGATATTCCTAAAGATGTGGTATGTATTCCCACCTTTAAAAATTGGACAATACCAACATTGGAAGAAATACTTCCTATTGATGGAGAGGCTGCTAGAAATAAGTTGATGACACTTAATATTCATATTTCAATGTTTACTTTATCTATTTATGTTGTTAAACAGAGTGCTAAGGAGACTAAAAGTGATGGCATTGTTGGTGGTGTAAAAGCTTCCGATGATGGGAAAATTATGCTGGATATTATAGATGCTATTCATGCCGCTGAAAAAAAGCAGGCAGATACAGATGCTTACACGTATTCTGAAGAGAAAAGGAAGTTGAAGGTTTGTTATCCATTTGCACGTGATGTTTCTACTTAGCCATGGTCGTTGCTTTGTACACATCAAGGATTAGCAGTAGCTTAGCATGCCTATGTATTTTTTTGTACAGTATTGTTTTCCTCCTGTTGAGCTGTTTCAGTTCTCATGGACATCCAGCAGTTCCATAGCAGCTGCAGTGCTGCTAAATTAGTTCATGTTTTTATTGATAATGACAATAGTCATTGAACCTTTTGAGCATATATACTCCCCTATTAAAAAATAAGAGCATATTATTCTCCAACACTACAAGGCTTGCAAATTTAATGACACTTTCTTCTTTTTGCCCTAGTTTGTTTCCCCCCTTTCTTCGACATTTATAACTAAACACTGCTACTCCCTCTGTTCACTTTTGTAAGTCGTTTAAGACAGCTGAAATTGAATTGTTTTAGGTGCTGTCTTAAATGTCTAAAAGGTCTTACAAAAGTGAACTGAGGGAGTATTAATTTATCCCTCTCTTATTACCAAGACATCAATACCATGGATATCATGTTTACTTCCCTCTACTTCTCTTGGTTTCATACCATTCCCAATCCACTCGTGGCAAACAAAGTAACACCTTACATCTGAATGGACGGAGTAGCACAGAGTTGACAGTAATAATTTTTTCTTGGGTATGCTTGTGTTTTTTCAGGAAAGATACGAAAAGGAGCTGAAGGATACGAGGGCCCGGGAGCTCATGTACGCTGAAGAGGCAGCAATTCTGGATAAGGTGAGTCAGGCATGCTTTTTCTGGTTTCCTTATGCATGCTCAAGTCATGTGTACGCTTGTATGTTTCTTCAGTGATGAGCCAGTTTGCTAGATGTAAAATTGGTAATATTATTGGAAATTTCATGAAAACGACAATATATGGATAATCTTTTTCATTGTTACGTTGAGATGGCACTAACGTGATCAATCCAGGTATTTCTATGTATATTTCGAGTGTTCCACCCAACAAATATCGCGTCGACGTACGTGTAGACGTTGAAGGAGTAGTAGTTTAACAATATTTCTCAAATGTTAGTGAAATATGGATTAAATAAAATCAAAACATCAGAATTATATCTGCACAATGTGCATGCTTTTCTTCACTCTTGTCAGTGTATTTTAGTATGCACTATACTTGTATATAGTATCTTTTGTCTGTGTTTTAGTTTCAGATGATTGCTTTAATTTTGTGGCATTTTGAATTTCATGATGTTGCTTCAGGAGCTGAAGAAAGAGAAAATGAAGGCTGCTGCTGCAGTTAAAGAACTTCAAGAAAAAACTGAACAAAAGCTGATGGATGAGCTGCAGCGGAAGGTCTGTCAGATGTGCTTCGGTGTGCCATATTTTTTCTACCCTCCTTACATCAATTCTTTATGTGACTGTACTATGACTGACATAATAGGATGAGGAAGCAAGTCAACAAGTTGAGAAGGTACAAGAGTTGGCAAAAGCCGAACTGGCCGCAGCTCTTGCAAAGGAGAAAGCATCCCAGATCGAACAGATTGCTGAAGCAGATCTCAATGTATGAACCTGTACCATCTTTTCTTTTACGATGATAGGCAATGTTGTAAACAGCCTTATGAGGTTGGCATACTGCAACCCCAGTACCCTATACCAATACTTCAGGAGATGCGCGTGATAGTAGCACGTGTCTCTCAAATGCGGTTTGCTGAATTGAGCGGTTTCCTTGAAAGCTTTAGTGGTCGCACAAAAATGGTAATATCTATATACTGCTGGAGTCTCCCCTACAGCTTTCATTAAAAGTACAGATTATCTTAAGATCATGTGGACATATCAATTGAGTAAGTGCACTCCAGAAAATTCTTAGAGACCATGGTACTAGAACATGCTCACTTGCAATGAACTAAGGAGCAAGCGAATTGGTTGACTAGTGAAATTGGATGGATTTTATTGCAATCAAAGGCAGAACATTATCTAAGAAGGGACTGTTTTCCTTCTTTTAAAATAATAGGCGATCTCTGTTTGTTCTATCTTCTATCTTCCATGTATACATCTTCCATTGCTAGACAATTTGTGCAGTGTGTACAGTTTCAGCTTGCTTGCACTTGTTTACTGCCTTTTTGGGTTTATTTTCAGATAGATGCTTTGTGTATGGCATTCTATGCGCGATCTGAAGAAGCTCGGCAGAGTCATTCTGTTCATAAGCTTGCTCTAGTAAGTATTTCACTTTGATCCCATCATGTACTCACTTCGGAAGGCTGGAAGCTTAGTTATTATTGTCTAATCCTCTGCTTTCAGATTTCTAATGACATAATTCTTAATTCTCTGCAGGGCACTCTTGCTTTGGAAGAAGCTCTATCCAGCGGCTCGCCAATCCGGACAGAGGTCGATCAATTGCGTAAATCTCTTGAAGGTATTGATAAAGATTCACTGTTAGAATTGGCTCTTTCATCGCTTCCAGAAGATGTTCTCAAGTATGGATCAGATACCCGGATGGAGTTAAAACAGAAGGTAGGTTTTGTGCTGCAATAAATGTTCACATCTGCTTACAGCTTTTTATTTGTGTAATGTACTGTTGTTTAATATGAACTCAGTGTGAAAACTCAAGTAATAGTAATGCATTCCTGATTGTTGTATCATTTTGAATATTAGAGATCGCTATTTACTTGCAGATGTTAATTACTTGTTTTGTTTGTAAACACATACAAGTCGTTTCAGATAGGGGTACACCCTGCAACACACACCTTTCACATCCATACCTTTGACCATTATTTTTCTAGTTATATGTAGAATAACTATAATGATCTGCAAGTACTTTTGATGCCCAAAACAATATTCATTCCCATTTGAGAACCTGAATACTTGGTAAAAGTCATATCTCTATTAATCATGCAATGATGTACTGTCAGTTGTCATGACACTTATTGAGCAAAAACTAGTCTGGCTACCCTTACCATCATTTCTTTTTGCAGTTTAATTCCTTGAAGGCAACAGTCAGACATTTCGGTCTTATACCATCAGGTGGTGGTGGTATACTTACGCATGCTGTCGCTCATGTTGCTTCTAACATCAAGGTGTGTTGATACAGGCAACTTTCTACTGGTCAATGAGAATTCTATATTGTGGAACCTGAAAATTTTGTATCTGAATCTTCTGATCAAGAGCTATCTAATGCTACTATTTATTCAAAGCATTATCTAATTTCAAGTCCAGACATTGTATTGCCTCCACATTTTTCACTTGTACTCCCTCCGTTTCTAAATATGTCTTTCTAGAGATTTCAATATGGACTACATACGGAGCAAAATGAGTGAATGTACACTCTAAAATATGTCTATATACATCCGTATGTAGTTCGTATTGAAATCTCTAAAAAGACTTATATTTAGGAACGGAGGGAGTAATAGTTGTCCTAGTTGACCCCCTGGGTTCTCTCCACCAGGCTTGATAGAGCATGGTTATCCTTTGGACTCCTTATAGCAATGGATCCTTCTGGCATGGTTACAATCAGTGATCATCTTATTAGTAAATTCGGCCGTCCTTAATAAAAAATACCTGCACTGATGAGATACTGTTGAAATTACAAATTATGCTTCTAAATCTGTTGCAACTGGTTTCAGGTCGAAGAGGACCCATCTGGAGATGGTCTTGAGTCTCTCATAAGCAGAGTGGAAGACTTGATTGTAGGAGGAGATTTGACCGCAGCAGCTGACGCCCTGACAGGAGGGTTGCAGGGGACCGCAGCGGAGGAAGCAGCTGCCGAGTGGGCGAAGCAGGCAAGGAAACGCGCGATTGCAGAGCAGACGCTCACCCTGCTTCACTCGTACGCTTCTTCGATCACATTTTCGTGATCTCGATCATTGATGGATCTTTTTTTTTTCTTCTATTTGGCAAGATTTACATGCCAGCGCTGCAGATTTTACGATACTCACATGTTTCTCTATACCATGTCGCAAATGCATGGTCCTTGTAAACAGAGATAATAAATTTTGCCGTGTAGCCACTTGGTATTGTGATACTCCAGTCGCCAGACAAGTTTGGATAGATATGTCAAACCTTTTTTTCCTTCTTTTTACTGAAAATGTGATGTTTGTGGTCTAGCTGCTATGGCACAGTGTAAGGTTGCAGGGGGAGGAACGCTTATGTTGCATGCAGGAATTTCCTCACTGGAAGTGATCCACTGAAAGGTTTGAGTTCAGTACCTCTTTAATGAGGCTGGGCACAGAATAGCCGCTCTGACCATATATAATTCGGGCTTGGAAAACAAAAAGTTTCTGTGTAGAGATTACAATTTTATCAGTCAGAGTGCTCTTATATCTCAGTCCGTCACTTTACTATCTCTTCCAACAGGGCTCGGTTGCAACTATTGTTCAGGTGTATGAGCAACATGATTGAGCGAGTATTGTTTTTTGAGAAAGGAACAAAATACTAAAACGCTTAAATGCACGAGTTTCTAATTCAGTGCTCTGCATCACATACTGCCCATCCTACTTATCAAAGAATCAATAGCTTCAAAGTATTTTGTTCTTTGAGAAAACCTAAAAGCTTGACCTCCAGACCACCATGCTTCGAACCAACTGTTGTGCTCCACCTCCAGCACCGCGGTAGCCAAAGGAGGGATCCAATGCGTTTTATATTCACACGACCGCGGTAGGCAAAGGAGGGATCCGACGCGTTTTATATTCAGACGACCGCGGTAGGCAAAGGAGGGACAGCAGGTCTTCCAGCACAGCGTCCTCTAGCTGCTCGCCGGCCCGCGTCTCCGCGACCATTGTTTATATCCAGACGGAGGGAGTGATGAACATCTCTAATTATTTTAGCATGCAATATCACTCATACCAATTAAACAACCATGACAATAACAAATAATTTCAATCTCAAGTTTCTTAATAGGACATTGTCGGCCCAGTGGGAACCAGAGTATCACGAGCCGTTTGCCTGCGGCCCAGGAAGCGACACCAGGTGAAGGACTCAAGAGGCGACCCAACCATGGGAGCCGCGACGTAAGATGACTCGCGAGGGCCATGCCTCGTGAGGACCCTCTCCGCGAAGCAAGCACTACCGAAAACCGTCTCCCGCGGCAGGTAGACTCGCGAGGCCTGTCTCATAAGGCGGCCTTCCGTGAGGCCCTCTGTGGGGGGAAGCTGCGCGGCATGGATCACGTAGCTACGTGCCCACCACATGGGTGACACACCTGCGCAAGATGACAACAGTAGGGGCCATGCCAGTAGGCGCGGTCAGGGGAGGTTTCCTTTTTGGTGATAAAGGAGCAGCGGCGGCTACCTCCCCCCCAAAGCAAGTTCCAAAGCCTACCACTTCGGTGCGAGAAGACCACGAAGACACGGCGCACTAGGGCAGATGTCATCAGCGAGCTCACCAGCGCGTCATGGATAGGGTTTTTTCCAGGTAGAGACTGCTTTTGTCAGGATAGGACTGAGCGCCTGCTCCCCTTTGAATTGCCATTGTGTGGCAACCCTTCCGGCCAATATTTTCGAGGAAGAGGACCCAGGGTTTTTCGAGGGTTTCCCTTAGCTCAAACCTCTCCCTGACAGACATACATCTATTAACATCTAACAATTCAGACAAATTAGCGGGCATGGCCATCAAGAAAGTTAAAATAAATAAATCAAATGCACTAACTCTGATAATCACACATTAAACCCTAAATAACATCTTATCGTTTTCACTAGGGACGATCAGAGTATGGTGTCCCTGCTAGCTAGGGATGACATGATCTCTTCTTTTGTTACCCCACAAAATGTGTTGATCATTTCACTCCCTCCCGCCCAACTGTACAACCTTTTTCTAGACATATTGATACACGAATCAACATTAAGGCTAACAACGATAGGACCGTATAGACGCCACTACATATGACAACCATATATATTGCACCGTGAATAGTGAAGAAACATGTGTTGTAATAGGACGTAGGTAGAGTACACTCAGACATGAACTGCCGCAGTCCACTCTTCCTCACTCAGGGCTGGTGTGCCTGCATGGCCGGCTGCAGTGAGTGCATGCATGGCTGATTGCATAGTCATTTAGCCAATACTACATAAATAAAACACTGATAGTAAATCGTGCCCCTGGGTCAATAGAGTATTACCGCTTCATCACTTGTTAAATAAGAGAAGTGATTTTTCACTGCCATTATCATACGGTGTCATGCTTCACGTGCCAAAGTGGGATGCTGAGTGGGTGAACTCGTACTTCAAGGAAGCGCAGCATCCACTGGCTAGCTAGCTAGACGTATAGAGCATCTCCAGCCGCTGCTCCCCAGGAGGCATAAAAATCGCCGTCTGGAGATGAGCCGGCGGCAGAATCGGCGCTGGAGCGGTTGGGCATCCAGCCGTCGTCTCCAGGCACAGTTATCGTGCCATTCGTGGCCGCTTTTCGGCCCAGATAAGTAGGAAAATGGTCCGATATCGGCGAGAAACGGCCCATATTCGGCGTGGTTCGGTGTTGAATTTTCAATATAAACAATTTTTATCACATAGTTCATCACAGAAAATCAAATAGTTCAACAAAATAGTGCAACAACAAATAGTTCAATACAAATTATATAGTTCAACAAATAAAAACTCATATTTCATCACACGTCGAGCCCGACGTCGCCCTTGATCCTCCATAGATGCTCCACCAGATCCTGCTGCAGTTGATGATGCACCTGTGGGTGGATCTCCTGACGCATACTTAGGTAGGCAGTTCAGGTTGCCGGTAGCTGGTGATCAACTTCGGTTGGAGGACTCTGCCTGTAGTATGGTTCAGTGTCAAACACTGGCTTTTCCTGCTCACTCTCGATGATCATGTTGTGCAAGATGACACAACAAGTCATGATCTCCCACATTTGATCTTTCGACCAGGTCTGAGCAGGATACCGGACAACAGCAAATCGAGATTGGAGCACACCAAATGCCCGCTCGACATCCTTCCTGCAAGCCTCCTGCACCTTGGCAAAGTGAGACTTCTTGCCTCCTGGCACAACGTTTGAGATAGTCTTCACAAATGTAGACCATCTCGGATAGATGCCATCAGCTAGGTAGTACCCCTGGTTGTAGTGCCGCCCATTAACCTCGAAGTTCACCGGAGGAGAATGACCTTCAACAAGCTTGGCAAAGACAGGGGAGCACTGCAGCACGTTGATGTCATTGTGAGTTCCTGGCATACCAAAGAAGGAGTGCCTAATTCAGAGGTCTTGTGTGGCCACCGCCTAAAGTATCACACTGCAACCGCCTTCGGCGCCTTTGTACATCCCCTGCCAAGCAAATGGGTACTTCTTCCATTTCCAATGCATGTAGTCGATGCTTCCAAGCATCCTAGGAAATCCTCTTGCTGCATTCTGTGCTAGCTAGGATCCGAGCAGTGTCTTCCGCATTGGGTGTTCGCAAGTATTCCGGTCCAAACACTACCACTACTGCCCGACAGAATTTGTAGAAACACTCAATGGTGGTGGACTCGGTCATGCGCCCATAGTCGTCGAGTGAATCACCGGGAGCTCTGTATGCAAGCATCCTCGTCGTTGTCGTGCACTTCTGGATTGAGGTGAATCCAAGTTTGCCGGTGCAATCCTTCTTGCACTTGAAGTAGCTGTCGAACTCCCGAATGGAATTTACAATCCCGAGGAAAAGCTTTTGGCTCATCCGGTAACGGCGCCGAAATGTTTTGTCGCCGTGCAGTGGAGCGTCGGCGAAGTAGTCGGAGTAGAGCATTCAGTAGCCTTCGAGATGATGCCAGTTCTTTGCTTTCATCCGCCCCGGCGCCGAGCCACCTCGCCGCGGCTTTTCATTGCTCGCCAACAGGCCGGCGAGGGCGGCGAGGACCATGAGATGTTCCTCTTCCTGGATGCCGGCCTCGGCTTCCCCCTCCAGCAGCACGGCGAGCGCTTCCTCGTCGTTCGAGTCCATTGCCGAGGCAGGCAAATTGCCGAACACCTTGCGGGCGCGGTGGGCGCGCACTCGCCGCTACACTGCCCCTCCGCGGCCGGAATGCCAGAAAAATCGCCCAGCCGATGGTGGAGAGGCTGCCTCGGCGAAACCTCTGCTCTTTTTCCGGCGGGGAATGGGCTATCTAGCGGTGGTGGGTGGTGGGCAGCGCCGGGATCAGCCGGTTGGCGGCCGAGCGCGCGGGGGGTGGGAGACGAATTTGGAAGATAGACTTGACTTTTTGCCTGACAGTGTGGGCCAGACGTGCTTTTCCCTTGCGTAGGAACCCCCGAGTGCCCCCCAGTGCGTCGGGTTCGGCCTGCGATCACCGGGCCCAAAAACGGGCTGAGTCGGCGGATTTCGGCGTCCTGGGGGCGCGACTGGGGCGTTTTTTCGGTGCCGGCGCGGAAAAAGTCGCCTGGGAGGCTTGTTGGGGGCACGGCTGGAAATGCTCTTAGATATTACTAGAGGGAAACGCGCGCTTGGACACACCGTTTTTCACTTATTGGATAAGATTTTTATTTTAATTTGGTTGGCAGGCTGTTATGTTTGGCTGCCTTATTTTGGTTTTGCTTGTCTTAGTGAGGCCTTAGTTGTGTTGGAGTTGGCCTCACACCTGCCGCAGAAGCGCTAGCGTTGAAGCCTTCCCTGCCCTCTCATAGTCGGTGGGCATCGCTGCAAAAGCCGAGAAGGGCAAGGACCTTGGGCTATTGCCCAAGCCCACCCAATAGAGATAGGAGCCAGATGGGTGAGGTGTATTGGTCTTCGTGGTGACCTTAGCCTTCTTGGCCAGCGTGGCCATGGGGACAGGGCATGCTGCTGGTGGCCTTCGTGATCAGTGGCGGAGCTTGGGCCAAAATTCTGGAGGGGCAATGGGCTGAGGGGGGGCTAAGTTATGAGGTCTGGCCTTATTTTCCTGTACTTATGGCCCAAATGCCTAGGGGTAGTGATAGATTTCTTCATGGGATGGGGGGTGGCGGCCCAGGTTGCACTCCATGAAGCTCCGCTACTGTTCGTGATGACCTCCTTCAAATCGCTAGCCATTGGGTCGTTGTGCTTGGGTGGGCAGATGGCGCCGAGATTTGGCTGGAAGCACAAGAAAGTAATGGCTGGTGGTTGGACCTCTGCTCAAGGCGACGCTAAGAACATGGGAAAGTGACATGACCACATCAACCGAAAATGCAACTTCACACCTAAACGGACATCCCCTGTCTATATGGGTCGTCGATTGCTCTAAGATTCTTGATTTGTTTTGGCAATATACATCTTTAGCTTTAACTGTTATCCATGGAGTCACCCCAATGCCACTACAGGCACCTCCGGAAATTGTACTAGACCCACATCATAATCTCATTGGTTGCCCAAAGTTTCAATCCAACATAAAGAAACTTATAGCATGAGCAAGATTCAATTGACGACAAAGATAATATGAGGGGATACATCACACAGTTCAATTCCATTAACAAATCTGACCGCAATCAAGATCGGACGCTTACATGACCAGAGGAGAAAGATAGAACACAATGGCGGATGTACACCAAAATTCCTGGGGGGGGGGGGGGGGGGGGGGGGCACAAAATGTGAACATTTGAGGAGGAAAAATACTAATTATTCTTCCAACTAAAACCCTTTAACTACTCCCGGATCATCATAGCAGCAACAAGGGATGATGGAGAGGTCCATGAAGATCAAAATTTCCCTACAACATGGTGCCGAAACATGGCCAAAACCAAGATCAGCAAGTGGCAGCGGCGAACAAATTAGGGTTCAATTATGCCGGTGTTTTTCAGTAGATATGGAGCCAGGGCGTCGAAATGCGGTGGAGGTGATGCCCACGCCCCGAGCTCACGCGGTCACGCCAACGGTGGCGCGTGGAGGTTGTGCCCCCTCCCGCTCCAGTTGAACCTCTCACCCAGTGGCTCTTCTAGCTTGAAAATTAGCGTCCTATTTTTATTTTCTTTTTTTTGGATTCGAAAATTTTATATCCTGAAAATTCCAAGAAATAACAACTGACTCTACACACTAGATTAATATGTTAGTCCAATAAAAATCAATGAAAATATGCAAAACCCATGTATAAATTATGAATATAGCATGAATACTTAAAAAAATATAGATATATTTGAGGCATATCAGTAGACGAATGTATAAATCATCACTGACACCGTCAGTGATGAGTGATCAGTAGTAATTTAATTTGTAGTAGTGTGCATAGTTCGTGCAAGCCGGACATTATAAAACAAGCACGGCGATTGCTAGCTCAAAGACATGGTTGACTCTACCCTAATTACAAATTGAAAGTGGCAAGAATATTATTTTCACCAACGCACACCGACAAGTGGAGAATCAACCTAAGCGGGAAACATTTTCCTGACTAGATTAATCAAGGTTCTTTTCCTGAGTAGATTTCCATTTTTCGCTTGAGGAAACATTTTTTGGATAAAGGCTCGAGGAAATTAACATGGCCGAGATGAACTCATGTGGTAGTTGGTGGTAAGAAGCGTCCCTCCATAGCCAACCAGACCGTTGATATTAGCGCTTGCACTTGTTGCAGTAATGGTTTTGCGCGGACAACTCGGATGCGCATCGGTAGCAGAAGCTGTATCCACACCTACAATCGGCCGGAGAAAATCAAATTACTACTATAAACCAAGCCGGGGATGAGCTCAAATCATGCATGCATGCATGATGAGATCGAAATTTACAAGGAGAACGATAGATGATGGATTTGTCGTACCTGCATCTGATGTAATTGCACCCTTCCGATTTCTCCACGAACATCTGACACTCGGGGCACCGCTGCCAGCCCTCCTTGCCGACGAGACGCCGGAGCAAGAGGTCCTCCCGGCCGCGCTCGTCCGGCCCGAGCTTCTGGAACTCCTCGCACCCGAAGCCGTCGTGCCACGGCACGGCGCACCGGGCGCAGAAAAGCCGGTGGCAGTGTGGGCACTCCGCCTCGGCGATCGCCGCCGCCCCGGCCTCGCTGTCGGCGAGCAGGAGCGCCGAGCATTCCCGGTACGGGCAGTACATCCTCTTGGCGCCTACCGCGAGCTCGCACAGCAGCAAGCCCCACTTGTCGAGGAGGTCCGTGGGGATGATGCCGTGGCAGCTCTCCGGCTCGACGGCACCTTCCTCACAGCCTGGGTGCGGGCATTCGATGCGAGCGACCTTGTCGTCAAGCTTGGCGGCGATGTACTGGGCGACGCAGCTCGAGCAGAAGGCGTGGGCGCACGAGTTGACGCGGAACTTGAGGGTGCCGGGCACCAGCTCCATGCAGATGGCGCAGTCGAAGAGCTCCCCGTCAACGTCGACCGGCAAATCTCCATTGCCCTTGGGCTTGGGGAGGAGGTCGGCGGGCTGATGTCGCGGAAGCTTTCCGGCTTGGCGGCGGCGTCCTTGCAGTTGACGAGAAACACAACTCGAGCACAAGTCATGGGCGCACGAGGAAAAGCCGGGCCGTACACATGCGCATGGCACCACATGCATGCACTTGGCGCAGTAGAAGCGCCGCTTACCGTTGCCGTCCGCCGGTGAATCTTCATTGCCCTCGCCATCGCTGTTCAACGAGGGGTCGTCCTCGCAGTCGGGGCATTCGACGGGAAGAGCGACGTCCTGGAGCTGCTTCACAGCGACGTACTTGGCGACGCAGCTCGAGCAGAAGACGTGGTCGTCGCACGAGCCGAAGCGGGATTTGAGGATGATAGGCGCCGTCTCCATGCACATGGGGCAGTAGAAGAGCTCACCGCGGCCGTCCACGGGCGAATCCCCATTGCTATCGGCGATCAACATGGGGTCGCGCGGCTGGGGTCGGGGCATCGGGCTCGAGCCACGTTCTCGCCTAGTTTCGCTCGAGTCGACGCTGGCTTTGAGGATGTCGGGCACCGCATCCATGCCCATGGTGGTATGTTCGTTGCCGTCAACCGGCGGATCTCCCTCGCCGTCGTCGGTGATGAACATGCCGTCGATTCGCGGTGATACTAGGAACGTTTCAGGCCTGAGTGAGTAGAGTGGGCAAGTTTTGAGCTCGATTGTTTCTAGGCAATACAGATACACCCACACGCCGCGCGCGGTGGTAGAAAGAATTTAATTAACCAGGCGCGAGAAAGTAAAGAGAACTCACCTCACCACGAACACCACGACCACCGTTGCCACGGCGAGGACCCAGCAGCACCATGCCTTGGCTCGCCAGCTCAAGCCCGTTTCAGCGGCAGGCGGGGCTAGCGCTGGAGGTGTAGGCACGTGTGTGTCCGCCGGGATTGCTCTTGTCTTTGACGTCGGCACTGCGCCCAGGCCCAGCTCCTCTGTGATGCTCCTATGGTAGCAGTAGCGCACCTCTGGCTCTGTAGGCGCCAAGAAGGCCTCGCTCCTGTTCTTGGCCATGAGGCCTTCCGCCGGCTGCCCCTCGGCCAAGAGGACGAATAGGAGGAGAAAAGCCGCGGCGGAGGAGGACACGATCCCGGCCAACGGCATCGCGCTTCTCCGAATCCACCGTCGCTGTGAGAGTGCGATCCGTCCGGTCAAGGTCTTTCAGCTGTGAGATAGCCCCCCGCTCCGCGTACGGCTCAAGCATGTCCGCGTACGACTCGCCGCCACGGCAACACCGTCGAAATTTCAGCTCTCGTTCCTCAAATCAGCCGGCCGCCTCCGTCGCCGTTGCGTGGCCTGTTTCCCTTCCCTTTTTGCACTTCTTTAATCTATCTAGTAACTGGAATGTTTTGTTCCAAACCGGCGACGTTGGGGGGAGCCCGTAGCCGTAGGTGTAGTAAGTATTTTTTGCGTCATGGGGACACAATATGGGTCAAACGTGAGGTATTTCGGTACGTCAGGAAGACGTGCGCTGCTACCATCGTACTATATCTACGTTTTTTTTTTTGCGAATAATCGTATATGTCTACGTTGTTGCTAAATGCTTTCGCGGCTATGCGTGGCCGATACATAGATGAAAAACACGGCTGGAAGCTGAGCTTAGCTTGGACCGTACGCGAAATGGACTGGCTAGCAAAGGATATAGAACAATTAAACGTACCTCCGCGGAAACGCACACAACAGTTCTTTCGCTTTTCCTCGAAACTTCAATCTACTGCATCCGGTTTTTGCTAAGTGACTGTCGCTCGGGGCCCACCCATTCTGAAAATACACACTTTTTTACAACCGGAGATAACCATGTTATATGATACAAATATTTAAATATATGACTTTTTTAGCCAACTATAGTCAGCAACGGATTTAAGGGGGGACGAGCCCCCCCCCCCCCCCCCCCCCCCCCCCCAATCGCCCCATCCCTCGATAGCGATCAGTTAATCACTGATTACTCCTAAAAAAGTTAATTACCGAATCAACCTATGGTTGGACGCTTAGGAGGATAGTGGTATACCCTAGCCCATGAGGTTCAAGTCCTAGTGCTCACATTTTTTCGGCGATGCACGTTCAGTGGGAGGAGACGTTCCTGTCGACTACGAGGCGCCTATACGATGACTTCGTAAATCTTAAGATGCGTGCAACTATCGTAGGGTCTAATCCCCATGACCTAATCCATGCCGGCGTCGCTCCCGCAGCGGCTCGAGCGGAACCCCAGTCCGCCGCCGTCGTCACCCCTTTCCCGTGCCTCCTTCCCCTCGCCACCACCGAAGGATGCCGGTGGGCTAAGCCCTCCCGGCGGACGGCGGCGGCGAAGAGCTCCCTCGCGCGCATGCGAGCTCTTCTTGGTGGGGGAGGCTCTTCCTCCCAATCTGCGTGCCGCATCTTCCCCAGAAGAGGGAGACGACGTTGAGGACGATGTTGGAGACGGGGTCGAGGAGGCGAGGCCGTCGGTGGCGAGGGAGCGGGCTAGGCCCGGCATGGTCGCGCAAGGTAGTCAGTCGAACGCCTCCTCGTAGAAGTCGGTGATGAGGCCGTGGACGGCCTGTTGCGAGTCTTCTTGGCGTGCAATGCCGGTGCTGCAGCAGCAACTGTTTAGGCATCAGATCAAACCCTCCGAAAGCCACCAGAAGTGGATCGGGATGCCATCAGCTAATCTCGATCGATGACCAGGCACGAAGACACGGCGGGATTGGTCCTCTTTTGTGGCGGCGGAAGGCGTTGGTTCCGGATGAGATCGATTTGTTATCGTGATCGATCAATCCTCGAAATAGGCTTTCGCCCTGCTATGTAGATATAGCTTTCGCCCGATACATCTGTGAGTCTAATGCTGGGGCAAACAGCACAAGCACGCACAAAAGAAATAAAAGAGAAAGAAAAAAGAAACTAATGTCAACAGAGTCGGATCGACGAAAATGATGATGACCCGCAACCGTTGCACCCTTCAGAGAATTTCCACCACACTCCTACTCGACAATGACGACTCTGCTGCCCGGACTAGTCCTAAGTTTCCGCCGATACTCGGAGGGGCGTGGGGAAGGGGAGTAGCATACTTAGCAATGTTGCTAGGAAGAAGTAGAAGGTTTTCTTTTTAGATTTTTTTTGAGTTGAAGGTTTTCTTTTTCTTTTTAGATTTTTTTTTGAGTTGAAGGTTTTCTTTTTCTTTTTAGATGAGTAGAGTTTGTTTTTTTAGGGCCAAAAGCGCAAAAGGGAGTAGAATTCGGATAGGCCCGGCGTTTAGTTGGGCCAGCCCTACTGGGCTCGTGGCGTGCTGAGCGTGAGGCGGAGTCTGAGCAGGAGAACACATGATGCTCAGAATCCCTCAAAAAAAAACATGATGCTAAAAAAAAAGAAACAAAGCAGGAGAACACATTATTCGATCTCTATGACTCTATCCCCCGTAGGACCAGGCAGCGGCGGCGGCGATTATACTCGCAGACGGCAAGCCTGAATCCCCCAAACAAACCAGAGAGCGAGAGGATTTGGACATACCTCATCTTTGAAGGAGATGGCGGATGACTCCGCCGAGGAGCAGCAGTCTGAGTTCTTCAACGTGGTGAAGGAGATCATGTCCCTGCAGAGGGAGCGCAGGGACCTGCTCGCCTCCCTCACCCCCGGGGTCTCCGTCTGGAAGCGGCGAGGGCCAGGAGAAGAGACCCTTGTCCGGAAGCTCGCCGGGAAGGATTACACGGCGCCCGTCCAGGTCCAGGTCCAGGAGATGGAGACGGAATCGGCCTCGGCAGCGGAACAGCTCGGGAGGTACTTCGATTCTATCGTGCAGGACACGGGGGACCTGGGCCACCGGATGCTCTCCATGGCGGACGCTGTGGTCAGACCCGATAATGGTGCCACCCTCTCCTCGTCGTACATGGCCGACGAGCTGGTTAACTCGACGTCCGCATTAATGCACGCCTGCAAGGAGCTGTACCAAGACACCGACGATAATGAGCAGGCGGAAGCAGAGGAGGAGCAGAGGAACACATTCTTGGATCTCTGCGGCAAGTTCATGAGAGAACCCTTGAATTACGAGAACGAGTCGGCGTTAGTGGTTACCAGGGAGGAGGTGGAGGAGCACGAGCAGGAGGTGGAGAAGCAGAGGAAAATGGCGGAGGAGCTGCGTCAGAAGAGCATGGCGTATAGTAAGCAATGGGAGGAGAGGCAGAAGCAGAGGGATAGGTACGAGAAGTTGAAGGAGATGGGAAGCGAGGAGGTGAAGGAGTATGAGTTGAGGTGGGCGAAGGCGAAGGCGAAGGAAAAGGAGGAGAAGAAGAAGAGGCAGAAGGACCAGGAGGAGCAGAACAAGAAGGAGGAGGCCACAATGGAGTATCTCAAGACGGGGATGAAGGCGACCGGGGAATTATTCGCGGATTATCGGTTCGGTTGGGAGACCAGATGGGGCAGCAAGGGTGTAAGATGCGGCGGCTTCCAAGACATAAGCAAAACGTGCATCTTGAGTTCTTGACTCTCTGCTTGTCTGGAAGTTCTAGCATATCACTTAAATTTGTACTTTCTAGAACTTGCTTTTCTGTCTTGAGTCAAGTGCATATGAGTTTCAGTTTCTAGAACTTCCTCACAGTTCAAATCATAAGGAGTTTCAGCCTGCTTCTCTGTCTTGAGTCAAGTGCATATGAGTTTTCAGTTTCTAGAACTTCCTTACAATTCAATGATAAGGAGTTTCAGTCTGCTACCATTGTATTTTTTGATTTAATAAATCCACTTTAAGTTCATGTGTTCACTTCAAGATCTTACAGTGTTGTCTGAACTTTCTTACAGTTCAAATAATCACAAATTACATTGTGTAAGCAGTTGTAATTTTGGTCGAATTCTAAGTGCAAAGCGATATTTTTATCTCTGAACTTCTCTATTAGTTTAGAGAAACATCAGTTATAGCATTTAGACTTGTTTTCTATTAGTGTTTGTATATGGATTACTGTGCTTCTTAAGCTATTTTTACTGTCTAGTTGTACATGATTTACAGTGTTGAGTAAATGTGTTTTCTCTGGTATTATTCTCAAAACATCAGAAGTAACATTTGTCAGGGCTTGTATCTTTTTGCTTCATGGTTCAGGGTAGAGTTTATTTTCGGTGTATATATGTTCACAAGCATGACTTGCCGTTTAGTTTTTTTTTACACTGATCATTTCTATAATTCATGGTTCAGGGTGGTACTGTTTTTTCTACTTGTACTTCTGCTTTATAGGGTAGTGTAGTTTCTGCTGCTTTTTTCTTCTTGTATTTGTTTCATGATCATTTGTGAAGTTAAAATTTCTTTGCTTCTAATTGTAAGCACTTTTATCAGTCACTGTTATATTTAAAGACTTCTTACAGTTCCGATGTTCATGATTTACAGTTGGACTATTCATATTTTTGCTTGAAATATTAGTGCAATACTTCTCATTGCAAACTGAACTTAGAGTAGTCATACGGAATGTACTTGTGGGACTCCACCATTAAGCTTATAGAAAACTAGTACAAAGTGTGTCAAAAGCAAACCCACTAGAATTATTTGCAGGGCTCATATATACATGTTATTGGTTGTAAAATTCGAATCAAATTGTAGCAGATCACTAGCTTCCTTTCTCCTTGTATAAGTAAATGGAATATATTTTGCTTAATTTGGTTGCTCATATTAGATTTCTGACACTATGCACTTGGCTTTACTTTTTGCTCCAGCGACATTGAGCCCTATGCACTTTACGCATTACACACCCAATACCATCCCATCCTCTTGTGGTGTCACTGGGAGCACCTTGCAGATCTACTCCATCCAAATTCTTGAACTAAAAGGAGGATTGAACTGGCCACTCAAACTGTACGGAGTGGTCGCTGCTCGAGACACCGTGGATCGCAACCGCAACATTGTCTTCTCTCGGTCAAGTCTTAACTCTCAAGAACTCAATGAAAATGTAAGTATTGTATTCAGTTTTCTCTTCGTTTTCCATTGTTTCTTCTTTGTGCTTTTGTAGTCTATATTGCAATTAAGTAAGCAGTTTTTGCCAAACCATCGCAATTAAGTGTTAATGATATGATGCTTGCAGGGTTCTTCTTTATGTTTGACTGGTCCGTCTCGTGCAATTTTAGCTATGGGCCCTGTTGAGTTTGAAATTGAACTGAAAATACAAGAGAGAGAGGAGTCCCAAGACAAAGAATTGATCACTCTTAGCAAGCGGTATGAGGGTACAAGTACCTCCCTCGTGTTCGAGAACAGTTTGTGTGTAGCGGAGTTAAAATTTAAGCAGATTTCTGAAGCAGTCCAGGCCACTGTCTTGGGTGTATGCCTTGTTGAAGGGGACTGGCCTTTTGAACATGGATGCCGAGTTGCTTGCTTCTTATCTGCTGCTGCAGATGAAGTTGTGGTTGATGCAGATGAAATTGTGTTGCTTGATTGTCGCGGTGATGATGAAGAAGTGTGTGTAGGATCAGATGGTTGCCTTCATCTGTCAAGGAATGTTGTCTCAGTGCAATCACAAGGAACACTGGTAGTTGTCATACGAACCTACTTGGAGTCTGGTTGCGCTCCTCAAGATTGGAAGGTTGAATTCCCTGCCAAGCTTTGCCAGACAAGTGAGAGTGAATGTTTAGTTGGCAACAGTAAGGTGAAGATCGTTGTTGCTTGGTCCCTCCTTGTCAAGGAGAAGCAGGACCTCCTGGTGGATTGGCCAGGGGTAGAGCCTTGAAGAATTTGTGTATCATCTATGTACGTAAGATGTTCGACTCTAGCTTATGCTATCCAACTATTTGTGTACCGACTATTTAACTCTTGGTGGTTTGTTGAAACTTATGTGTACCGACTATTTAACTCTTGCTGGGTTTATATGTGTATCAACTATTTAAGTCTTGATGGTTAGTTAAAAAGTTGAAGTCTTTGTATGTCAACCTGCTTGCACTTTCATGCATGGCTCGAATCAGCTTGTCATTCTATCTGTTGTTTTCCCTTTATTTTCACCACTTTCACTTAGCTTCCCAGAGCAAGTCTCTCTCTTTACTTGATGGGTGCCTGCGGGGCATTTAGTATGCTGCTTGACGGGATCATTAAACAATGATTGAATTTTTTTTGCTAACCAATTCTTTCTTTTGAATCAATAGGTCAACTCCTGAGGATAGTCGAAAACAATTTTTGTAACATATGTTTTATTTGTCGTTTAAGCAATCTTAGTTTAATTTATCTCACGTTACAAACTTTCTTTGCTTTCCCAAATTACCCTCCCACTCGCACAACTCCACCAACTGCAACACTCGCTCCGAATAAGTAATTTTACCAGAGCTGGGATGTACCGGTGTTGGATCCACCGTGTACTTGCGTTGAAATCAGGTTAGCATTTTTCTTTTTCTATGTGCTTCTTCTGCGCAGTAGTCCTAATACCACCAAATACAATCTGTCATACCTGACATCTTTTCAGTATGGTACACTGTTGTGTGTTAGGGAAGAGAATGTGAGCGGAGAGAAGGGTGAGTGGTTGCATGCCTATACTGTTCTCTCTCTTCAAAATGAAGACTAGTATTTTATTTCATTGTGATAGTTAGAATAGTTCATAACTTTTGAAATAATTATTCGTCTTTGAAACTTTTTATAGATTTGAATTGCTCGTGCCAGGAACTTTAAAATAAGATATTTCAACTAATTTTATTTAACTGATTTCAAGAAAACATATTTCACTCAACGAAAAGAAACATATTTCACTCATTTAACTAGTTTTAGAAAACGCACTACACTCATTTACAAAAGATAGATTTCCCTCATTTTAGAAAACACATTACACTCAATTAAATAGGATACATTTACACTCACTCAATTGAAATACATATTTCATATGTTTCTAGAAACTGATTTCACTTGTTACAAAAGATATATTTCACTCGTTTCGCTAGTTTAAAACACATTACACTCATTTGCAAAAGATAGAATTCACTCATTTCAATGAATAAAGTTTACTCATTCCAAACAAATTATTGCACTAATTTGAAAATACGGATTCACTCATTTACAGAATGATTTCACTCTTTTGAAATACTAAGTTTCAGTCTTTTGTAAAATATGATAGTGAAATATGTTTTTGAAAGGATTTAAATCTTCTTTTTGAAGTATTGAAAACAGTTCTTTGATAGTTGAAATAACCAGTTCACTCATTGTGAAATAAGAAATTGAAATTGGAATAACTGAAATGAGATTGCAAAAAAATGTTTATGCCACTCTTTTGAAAATACTAAGTTCAGTACTATTTTTTAAATATGGTAGTGTATGTTTTTTACTGGATTGAAATCTTCTTTTTTGAAGAATTGAAATCAGTTCTTTGAGAGTCCAAATAATTAGTTTCAATCATTGTGAAAAAATGAAATTGGAATTGAATAACTGAAATGACATTGCAAAAGAAATAAAATCACTCATTTTGAAACACATATTTAAGTCATTTCAGAGAAATGGTTTCGCTCATTTCGAAAAGGTGATTTCACTCATTTAAAAAAAACTAAATTCACTCATTTTGAAACACTAATCTCACTTATTCCGAAACACATAGTTCACTCATTTAATAAGACAATTTCACTCATTCAAAAACAGATTATGCTCGTCTCAAAAGACCAATTTAAACACCGATTTCACATATTCGAAAAAACATATTTCATTCGTTTCAAAGAAATAGTTAGACTAATTTCGTAAAACTGATTTCACTCATTTCAAAAAACTCATTTCATTATGTTAAAAAATGATTTCACTTATCTGAAATAACAAGTTTCACGTATTTTACACCCAAAAATGTCTCATGTGTATGAAAAACATATTTCACTCATTTAAAAAAATTGGTTTCACTCAATTCTAAAATCATATTTCACTATTTTCAGAAAGCCGATTTCACTTATTTCAAAAGTTGAAATTTAAACATGTTTGAATATATTCAAGATTGATCTTGTTCTAAAGGTCTTGGCTCCAGGAGTTCAAATATATAAAAAGTTTCGAAAATGGAATTTTTGTTTTGAAGATATGAACAATTTAAATAGTGAAAAGATAATTAAAAGTGATGGATTTGGAGATGGAGAGGAGATGATGTTCAGAGACGGACAGGGATCAGGTGACATGCACCTTTGCATGTCACCGTGTGACTTGCGGCCCAAATTCATATTTAAACATTGTAAAAAAATCTGAAAAACTCATGCATGTTCATAGCACATATTAAGATAATCCCTAAAAAATTCAGATCAAAATTCGAAACATACACCAAGAAGCAAAAAAGAGAAATTCATATGTGAATAGTATACAGAGAACCATTCGCAACTATTCATAACAGATTTCTCTTTTTTGCTTCTTGATGTATGTTTCGAATTTTGATCTGAATTTTTTAGGAATTATCTTAATATGTGCTATGAACATGCATGATTTTTTTCAGATTCAATCCCTGTCCGTCAGAGACATGCATGTCAAAGTCTGTACCATAAACAGTAAAAACACAGAAGAAGGACCATGCATGCGTCCTTTGCATGTGCATGGTGGGACCAAAGACAGAGAAATACGAGCTCCAAATAAACAGAATACTGCAAAGATTTTTCAGATATTCTATGCGGTGGCATATTGTGATTGGGTGTAGTCTGGCGGTATCTCCCGACACCGGTAAAAAGAGGTTTGCGACACTCGCTCTCTCCTCACCCACTCGCTCTCTTCCCCTTCCTCTCCCACATAGCTTGCCGGCCACTCAATCTCCCCGTCGCCACCCTCTCGTCGGTGTCTTCCTCACCGTGGCCTTGCTCCTCACCACCTCGATTCGCACCCCTGACCCTAGCATCCCGCGTGCTAGGTCTTGGTCAAAGGTGACATTTTTACAACCACGGTACTCGATCTGTGGGCGGCGTTGCTCGATCTGTGGGCGGTGGTGCTCGATCGGTGCTGGATCAGCGGGAGGAGGACGGCGCTGCTGGACCGGAGCAGAGCGTGTGGAGCACCGGAGCAGAGGAAGGAGCAACGGATTAGAGAGAAGGAGCAGCAGTAGGGGCAGCAGGAAGAGAGCAGTAGCAGCGAGCAACAGGAAAGGAAGAGCAGCAACAGAGAGAGTTTCAGAGCAAGGGAAAGGGTTGCAGCAGAAAGAGGAGGCACACACCATTCCTGGGCCTGGAGTATTTGCCACTTCCAATATGCCTGCGCCTGGAGCACCGGAGAAGCGTCACCGTCGTCGTCCTCTCCGTCCCCTGCGTCGGGTAGGTACTCATCCTTGCTGGATTGTGTACAAAGGGTGCCCTGCCCTGCTCCTTGCCTGCAAACACATGCCATGATACTTTCAATACAGAGAGTGTCTTGCAGAGAAATAATCACATCAATGTCTTTAAATGGTGCACTGTGTAAGAAATAAATAACCTAGCATCACAATTCAGAAATACTCCTGGTACTCATGTAGGCGCTGCATGAGTTTTCTTTGTACCGGTAGGTTGATAAAGAGAACTGAAAGATTTGACAGGCATAATGTCCTGTGTTTTTTTAGTAGGAACACATTTTACATACAGTTTGGAGTACTAGCTTGCTGGTCCTCATGTTTTCTGTAGCCATGCAGTTTATAATTGCACCCACTTGCAGCAACTAGCTGGAGTAGATTATGGCAAGTGAAAGCAACAAAATTTCTACAGTTCGAAAGTTCAATAGTAGGAAGAACTGTTTTAACTGAATTTGGACTTGGTGCACTAACTTGGCAATTTTGCTTGCTTCTTGTGTGCTTGCTTGCAGTGCACTGCTTGAGTAGTTGTCCCCTACAAGATCAGTAGCAGTAAGTACAGAAAATACTCCTTCCAAGACACAAATGCAGACATTATAAATACTCTAGTTTCCTTGCAGACATTATAAATACTCCTTCCAAGACACAAATGCAGAAAATACTCCTTCCAAGACACAAATGCAGACATTATAAATACTCCAGTCCCCTACAAGATCAGTAGCTGATTTGCTTTCTCTTCTCTGTAGCAAGTGCAGCAATGTCCTCTCTTCCTCTCTTCTTTTTCAGTAAAGTGTAGGAGTATTTTCTTCTCTACTTTAACTGAAACATTTTTCTGTTAATTAATATAAATTGAAACATTTTCCTTTAATTAACTTAAACCTTTTTAGTTAATTAAAACTAACTGAAACCTTTTGTGTTAATTAAAATTAACTGAAACACTTTTATTAATTAAAATAAACTGAAATATTTTCCTTTATTTAACGTAAACCTTTTCAGTTAACAAATGAATAGGCCAATCATTTAGTCATTCAGGAGTACTCCAGTAGCATTGGTCATTCAGGAGTACTCCTCCAGTAGTAGGAGTAGCTTGAAGGAGTACAGTGCAGCTTCTCTTCTCTGTCTCTTCTCTTTCTCTTCTCTTCTCTTCTCTTCTCTTCTCTTTCTCTTCTCTTAATGAAACTACTACTCCTGCTGCTGCTTGCTTCTGTGCTTAAAGGAGTAGCTTGCTGCTGTTGTAGCTTAATTTTAATTAACTGGAACTTTTTCTTTAATTTTATTTAACTGAAACCTTTCCTTTAACTGATACTTTTCCATTTCTTTCTTGTTTCTCTCTTCTCTCTTCTTGCTCTCTTCTTCTTTCTTCTTTCTCTCTTCTTCCTCTCTTAATCTCTCTTCTCTTCTCTGAGCACTCCTTTTAGATACTCCTCATGCTCTCTTTTCTCTCTCTTCTTTTCCTTTTCCTTTTCCTTTTCCTTTTCTTAACTGAAACTTTAACTGAATTTAAGTAAAAATTTCAGTAAATGAAAGTACTCCTCATGCTCTTTTCTCTCTCTTCTTTTCTCTTCTTTCTGTCTTCTTCTCTCTTCTCTTCTCTAAGTACTCCTTTCAGATAAAAGTAATGAAACTTATCCTTTAACTTCTCTTCTCTGAGGCGTTTGTCGAGCCCTCAACTGTTGTTGTGTTCTGCTGACATTAACTGATGCTACCTTACTCCCCTGGATTTGATTTGATTTGTTGGAGTACTTCCCTGGATTACTACTAGCCTTACTTCCCTTGATTTGATTTGCTGTGATGAACTGCTGCTGCCTGCTTGCTGTATTTGATTTGCAGGACGAGGCAGAGGAGCAGACCACGCCCAGGAGATGGCTGTCGTGGAGATGACCACGCCCAGGAGGACGGGGCGACAGGATGACCAGGCCCAGGAGGAGCAGGGCGGCAAAGGTGGGGGCGGAGGAGCAAGGCGGCGGAGGTGCAGCTGGGTGGTTTCAAATCTGGCGGAGGGGTATCGTTCTGGGTGGAGGGGCAAACATGTAATTTCATACGTTTTTCACCTGGTCGGAACAGATCTTAAACGACAAATAAATCGGAACAAAGGGAGTAGAAAATTAAAGATCACTAAGGTACACACTCCATCCTGAATCTTTCTTTCAACTTTTGAACGAAGTAACAGTGAGTGAATGAACTATATATAAGTTGCTCGTTAGAGCCGTCCCCCGTGCCGTTCCCGCGAGCGGCCCGGGCGGAACCCTAGATCGCCGTCGCCGCTCCCTTCCTTCGCCTTCCTTCTCCCTCGCCGCCGCCAGGGGACGCTGCCGGGCAAAGCCCGCGTGTGCGTCGGCGGCGGCGGGGCTCCCTCCCTCCTCGCGAGGCTCTTGGGCGGCGCGGGACGGCCGGCCCTCGCGGCGGTGCTCGGCTCGGTGGCAGGTCGGGTCGCCGGCGGATCTGCGGGGCTCCCCTTTGGTGGCACTGCGGCGATGGCGGCAGTGTGGTCTACGCGGGGCGGCGAGGCGCGGGCTCCTCCTCTTCCCGATCTGATGGCGCCGCGGTGGTGCCGGCGCACCGGGCGTGCGGCGGGGTCCGCGAGGGTGGTCGGCGTGCGACGTCTTCCTCCCCGATCTGATGGCTCCACGGTGGCGCCAGTGCTCGGGCGGCGGTTGGCGTCGGCAAGCGGTGGCGGGCGCTGGGATCTCGGCGGCGCTCCGGCGTGTGTAGGCGGCGGCGGTCCCTGTGCGCGGTCGGCAGCTCCATCTTTGACCCGAACGGCGCGGGGGATGGCGGCGGCCCGGCGTGGCCGGCGATCTGGATGCGGTGGTGCCGGTGGTGACGGCGGCCCGTGCACGAGAGTTGGATTCCTTCGAACTGATCTGGGTGAAAACTTGCCTTCGGCTTCTGCTAAGGCCGGCGGTGGCGGCGCTATCTGCGTCGTTCCCTTCTTGAAGGCATCGCGGTGGAGAAGTTCAAGGCCACTCTCTGCTATCTCCGGGGGAAACCCTAGATCGGATGATCGGATGACGGCGGCGCTCTGGTGTAGTTCCTCCCTTGGGGGCGTCATTTTTGGAGGTACACACGTGATCGAGGGACCAGAGGACGGATTCTTTGGTGGAGCGGTGCTTCATCCTACACACTGATGGTGACGGATCTTGACGACGCGGCGCAGTGCAGATTCGGAGTTCGCTGTGGGAGGATGGACTCGTGCAGGAGGACGACGCTGTCGGGCGTCGTGGTGGCGTCGATGGCAGAGAGACCTGGCACGGTACATGCAACAGTACAGCTCTGAAGATGGATTTGTGGCAGGTGGCTGCGGTGGCCTCATACCCGGCAGGCGTCCTGGTTGAGGAGTGCGCCGGACTGGTAGGTGTCCCATATCCGGCAGGCGTCCTGGTTGAGACCTCAGGTATTAGATGTTTATGTTTGGCTGCGATGTCTGTTTGGTATTAGGCCCAGACTATCTGCGCCCCTTAATCAATTGGATAGGTGTAGCGACAGTTGTTGCTTAGACGGTGGCTTTAGTCTTGCTGTTATATGGCTTTGTAAGGTTTTGTGTTAATAATTAATAAAGTGGCCGTATGCATCGCCCAGATGCAGAGGCCGGGGGTCATCCTCCTTTTCTAAAAAAAACTATATAACTGTTGCAGATGGACGTGGGTGCCTGAGCTGAGTTCCCGGCGGACGGATCAAAAATTTGGGCCGAACCGAAATTGGAGAGGAAGAAGAGGTCGAGTCTGCAGGCGTACGTGGCGGAAGGAAAAAGTCAACAGGCGGCGTGCGTGCGTTTCGGTCTTGAATTTGTACGCGAGATATATGCGTTCCGATGCAATCCATCCAATCTAAGAAAAAGAGCGATACGAGATGTACTCACGTACTCGTAGCGTACGCGCGGCTAGAAACGGAATCTAAACTAAACAAAGCGCGCAGCTAGGAGCGATTAATAGGATAGGACCGGGCTGTTTCCTTGAAACGCTAATCTCATCTCATAGGACCACGCAGCCGCGGCGGCGAGTATACTCGCTCGTAGTCGTAGACGGCAAGCCTGAATACTAGCGAGATGGAGGGTGTCCCGGAGGAGCAGCAGTCTCCTGAGCAGGGCTGGTCCAATATATTTTTGGGCCCGAGGCAATGTAAAATAATTGTTTTTCATATTAAACTTTTATACTTATTTTAAACTAAGTGTATCATATTATAATTGTAATTAATATTTTTTATTACTTAGCCACATGAAATGTTTTCAAATAACATTTATATTATTATTTGGTATGCATCTGTAATGTATATAATTGAAAATTTTAATTTTACAAAATGAAAAATTTATGATGTATCAAAACTTTTCTTTATTGTTAAGACAATCTTTCATATTTATTTTTCTAATATTGCATAAACGGTGTAGTGTATACACATTTGCTTATACATGCGTGTGTTCATATATCTTTTCATGTTATATTGAATATTACGATATAGATTTATAAATTATAGACATACCAACAAATATTTTTATAGCAATTTCTAGTATATATTAGGTGGTCATATTCATGGAAACTTCTAGGGCATAGAAAATGTGGCCTGCATAATAGGTTTAGTAATTCGAAGAACCAAAAATGTTGTTGGTTATACTTTTACGCATGATTCGATTACCTAATGTGCTCGTCCAGATTCACTTAATTTAGTTTGGTGCAAATGAGATGCCTAGACGTTTATCAAATTAAAAATTGTGCATTGATTTAAACATTGAAATCGATATATCATAATTTTTATTATGATACTAAGACATGCATTGTAAAAGAGAGACTAATGTATTTGAACTCAACTCCACAGTCGGATTGGTTTGCCTAAGCGTGGTATAACTTATCAGTATGTGGTGTGAACTTATGCTTATGCTAATTGAGGCTCTATTTTATCCATTGAATAATATTCCAGATGTAATGTATATTCTTTTTTGGAGAGATCTCGCAAGCTTTATTGATTCAAAGACATGTTCATAGGTACAATAGTTGAGTCATGAGGATTGCCCAACCACACATCTCTATCTATGCCTAGATTATATGCATATTTTGCGAGATTATGAGCCTCCAAATTGAAGTTTCTACGCTCAAAAATAAACTTGGAAGAAGAAAAACCAGAACTACGAGCTATTATTTCATGTGTGATTGTTGCGTTCGGTCCACTTGTTCCCCAGTTGATGTCATTAATTACTCCTTCACAATCGGAAGCCAGAACCACATCATGAACATCCAGATCTTCTGCCAAAGCTAGTCCCTCTCTGCAAGAAAAGGTTTCTAAGACCGTTGGATCAACGACACCTTTGTAGAACACTCCAGAAGACCCTAGGTAGTTGCCATTCTCATCTCGACATAGTGCAGCCACAGCTTCGCCCTTCTGCTCCGAGCTACTGCTCCATCAACGTTCACTTTGACAGTGGCGGTTCCTGAAGCGAGCCAGCGTTGAGTCCTGGCCGCCCGTGCTGACATGCTCACCGTCATGTTCACCTTAGGGATATGTTGCAAGTCCGCAAGGAAGTTGTTCACAAAAGAAACAGTTTGGTGCGGCGCTTGAAAGATTGCCTCGTACACAGCTTTTCGCCGAGCATACCAAATCGCTCAAAGTGTGACAACCATTGTTGTAAACTTGGAGTGATCCATCCTGCTGTATAATTCAAACAACCATCTCTTTGCACTTGGTTCCTCTAGTTCTGCCATCGCTAGCAGCACATCTGCATCCGATAGTGCCCACACACACCTCGACATCGTACAGGAGATCAAAGCATGCCGCCACGAGTCTTGGCATCCACACAAAGGACATGTGCCCTGGGTTGCCATATTCCTGTGGTGTAACACATCCGTGGTATGCAGCGAATGCCGTGCCAAACGCCAGATGAATAGTTTGATCTTCGAGAGTATAGGTATATTTCAAAGTGCCGACCAGGCTTTTCCTTCCTCCTGGCCTGCAGATGATCCCGATCTGCCCTCAGCCACTCCTCTCGCTGCAGTTTTGTGCTTACCAAAAATCTTACTAGTGTAAGTTTTAGTTGGGCCCCTCCCCTCTTGGGGCCCGGGGCGGTCGCCCCTTTTGCCCGGCCTATGGGCCGGCCCTGCTCCTGAGTCCTCCATCGTGGTAAAGGAGATCATGTCTCTGCACAGGGAGCGCAGGTACCTGCTCGCCTCCCTCACCTCCGGGGTCTCCGTCTGGAAGCGGCGAGGGCTAGGAGAAGAAATAACTCTAGTCCGGAGGCTCGCTGGAAAGGATTACACGGCGCCCGTCCAGGTCCAGGTTCCGGAGATGGAGACGGAAGAATCGGCTTCGACAGAGGAACAACTCGGGAGGTACTTCGATTCTATATTGCAGGATACGGAGGACCTGAGCCACGTATGCTGTCTATGGCGTATGCTGTGGTCAAACCCGACGGTGCCACCCTCTCCTCGTACACGGCCGGTGAGCTGGTTAACTCGACGTCCGGATTAATGCACGCCTGCAAGGAGTTGTACGAAGACACCCACGATAATGAGCAGGCGGAGGAGGAGCAGAAGAACACATTCTTGGATCTCCACGACAAGTTCCTGAGAGAACCCTTGAGTCACGAGAACGAGCTGGCGTTAGTAGTTACCAGGGAGGAGGAGGAGTTCTACGAGAAGGTGGTGGAGACGCTGAAGAAAAGGGCGGAGGAGGTGCGTCAGCACAACATGTTGAAGTGGAAGCGATGGGAGGAGAAGGAGAAGGAGAGGGAGAGGTACTACACGGAGAAGAAGATGGGGAGTGGGAAGGACAAGGAGATTGAGTTGAGGTGGAAGAAGGAGAGGGAGAAGGAGCAGGAGGAGAGGGAGAAGAAGGACAAGGAGGAGGATGAGAGGGAGAAGAAGGAGATGGCCACAATGGAGTATCTCAAGAAGCGGATGGAGGTGAGCGAGGAATTCTTCGCGGATCATCGTGACGGTTGGGAAACTGGATGGGGCAGCAAGAGTGTAAGGTGCGGCGACTTCCGAGACAAAAGTAAGCAAAACATGCATCTTTTGATTTGTTTAACTTTAATCTCTTTGATTGTCTAGAAATTCTAGCATATCACTAGCATAGAACTCAAATTTGTAGGAGTATTTTTTTATTACCACTGGCTGTTTTTGTTTCTCTCGAGCTGGTTGTTGCGCTCTGTTATTTGGGTGCTCATTAATATAAATGATTATGTCTTTTATATGGCCCCCGGTTTAGGGAATGTTCTGAGTAAGCCTTGTTTGTTAGTCATTTTGGTCCAAATCTAACTGCAAATTCTCATGTTGAGGCCTTTCTGTCAGTTTAGAGAAACAAGAGTTATGTCATTCAACACTTGCTTTGCAGCTTCCTACATGATGTGGATTTTGTTATGCTAGGCTTTTTTTTCATGCGTCAGAACACTTGGTAGTTGATTTAATTTCTTATAGTTGCGACGTATAGAGTTTACTTTAAGCACTAATTTCTATTGTATATGTTGACTAATACTTTTCCCCTGTGAGGCCTAATGTATGTTTGTATGTATGTTGGGGGTTACAGTATTCCCTCCAATGCTACAATATGATTTGATTTATATAGTGATGTATTCTTTTGTTCTTAACTTGGTAGGAAACATGTGTTCTGTTTCCCGTTGACTCCTACAGAAATTGCAGTCCTCATGTTCATGAATTAAACTTTTCATTTTCTTGAATGTCAGGTTGTAGAGTCAAAAATGCATAACAGTTGCAGTCAAAATGCATATGGCCAAATTTTTTAGAAGTTGCTTTTCTGTCTTGAGAAGTGCATATGAGTTTCAGTTTTTAGAGCTTTTTTGTTGCTGTTCAAATGATAAGGAGTTTCAGCCTGCTGTCATTATATTCTTTTGGTTCAATAAATCCACTTTAAGTTCATGTGTTCACTTCAAGATCTTACAGTGTTGTCTGAACTTTATTATAGTTCAAATGTTCACGAATTACATTCTGTAGGCAGTTGTAATTTTTGGTCAAACTGTAAGTGCAAAGTGATCCCTCTACTTCTGAACTTTTCTACTAGTATAGAGAAACATCAGTTATAGGCTTATAGCATTAAGGGCTTGTTTTGTAGCTTGGTATTCATTAGTGTTTGTACATGGATTACTGTGCTTCTTAAGCTATTTTAATTTTTACCTGTCTAGTTTTTACAGTGTTGAGTAAATGTGTTTTCCGTGGTATTATTATTCTCAACACATCACAAGTGACATGTTGTAAGGGCTCGTATCTTTTTTGCTTCATGGTTCAGGGTAGAATTTATTTTCAGTATAGGTTCACAAGCATGACTTGCCATTTACCTTTTTTTTATAGTGATCATTTCTATAAGTTTTTTTTTCTACATGTAGTTCTGCTTTATAGGGTCGTGTAATTTCTGGTGCTTTTTCTTTCTTGTATTTGTTTCATGATCATTTATGAAGTTTAAAATTTCTTTGCTTCTACCTGTAAGCACTTTTATCATTCACTGTTATACTTAAACACTTTTTACGGTTACAATGTTCATGATTTACAGTGTGGAGTATTCATATTTTTGCTTCAAATATTAGTGCAATTTGTCGCGTTGCTAGCTGAACTATGGAATGTACTTGTGGGACTCCATTAATTAAGCTTGGTAGAAAACTGGTTCAAACTTCAAAATGTGTCAAAAGCAAACCCACTATAACTTTTTGCAGGGCTGTTAGTCGAGAGTCGCCACACACAAGCAAAAACAAGGGACACATACGTACATGTTATTGGTTGTAAAATTCGAATCAAGTTGTAGCAGATCACTAGCTTCCGTTCTCCTTGTATAAGTAAAAGGAATATACTTTGCTTAATTTGGTTGTTCAATATTATATTTCTGACAGTGTGCACTCGCCTTTACTTTTTACTGCAGCCACATTGAGCCCTATGCATTTTACGCACTACACACCCAATACCATCCGATCCTCTTGTGGTGTCACTGGGAGCACCTTGCAGATCTACTCCATGCAAATTCTTGAACTAAAAAAAGGATTGAACTGGCCACTAAAACTGTACGGAGTGGTCGCTGCTCGAGACAGCGTGGATCGCAACCGCAACATTGTCTTCTCTCGGTCAAGTCTTAACTCTCAAGAACTCAATGAAAATGTAAGTATTGTATTCAGTTTTCTCTTTGTTTTCCATTGTTTCTTCTTTGTGCTTTTGTAGTCTATATTGCAATTAAGTAAGCAGTTTTTGCCAAACCATCGCAATTAAGTGTTAATGATATGATGCTTGCAGGGCTCTTCTTTATGTTTGACTGGTCCGGCTCATGCAATTGTAGCTCTGGGTCCTGTTGACTTTGAAATTGAACTGAAAATAGAAGAGGGAGAGGAATCCCAAGACAAAGAATTGATCACTCTTAGCAAGCGGTATGACGGTACAGGTACCTCTCTCAAGTTCGAGAACAGTTTGTGTGTAGCGGAGTTAAAATTTAAGCAGATTTCTGAAGCGGTCCAGGCCACTGTCTTGGGTGTATGCGTTGTTGAAGGGGATTGGCCTTTCGAACATGGATGCCGAGTTGCTTGCTCCTTATCTGCTGCTGCAGATGAAGTTGTGGCTGATGCAGATGAAATTGTGTTGCTTGATTGTCGCGGTGATGATGAAGTGCGTGTAGGATCAGATGGTTACCTTCATCTGTCAAGGAATGTTGTGTCAGCGCAATCACAAGGAACAATGGTAGTTGTCATACGAACCTACTTGGAGTCTGGTCACGCCGCTCAAGATTCGAAGGTTGAATTCCCTGCCAAGCTTTGCCAAACTAGTGAGAGTGAATGTTCGGTTGGCAACAGTAAGGTGAAGATCGTTGTTGCTTGGTCCCTCCTTGTCAAGGAGAAGCAGGACCTCCTGGTGGATTGCCCAGCGGTAGAGCCTTGAAGAATTTGTGTATCATGCATGTAAGGTGTTCGACTCTAGCTTATGCTATCCAACTATTTAACTCTGGGTGGTTTGTTAAAATATTTGTGTACCGACTATTTAACTCTTAGTTGTTTGTTAAATTATCTGTGTACCCGACTATTTAACTCTTAGTGGTTTGTTAGAATGTTGAAGTCTTTGTAATCGATCTGTTTGCATTTCATGGCTCGACTCAGATGTTATTCTATCTGTTCATCCTTTCTTTTCATCACTTTCACATTAGCTTCCAAGAGTAAAGTCTCTCTCTCTTTTTTTACTGGATGGGTGCCTGTGGCACATCTAGCATGCTCCTTGGTTCCAACGGGATCATCAAAAGGATGTTCTTTTACTAATGGATGATTGATCTCTTTTGGGCTGTTCGCAAGAAATTAACGGAATCGTCAAGTATTTTCAGCAAGTTGGAGCAGTAAATTTTCTGCAGTAAGGATTGCTGTCAAAAGTTTCCACAGTAGGAGCATCTGATAGAAAATCAGCTTCAGAATATAGCACAATGAAGGAGCATCAGAAACAGGGAGCAGATCATTTTGCACAAGGGGCACAAAATCAACAGCCACTTTGGATGAAGAGCAAAGCTTCGACAGAAAATGCAGGGTGAAAGTTAATAGCAGAAGTTTCCATCACTCCCTTTTTAGATTCAGATGGAACATTAGCAGATCTTTTCGGTGTTCGTGAATGTTTTTAACTCTTCGTGCAATTACTCAACTTGGAACCTGTAAATTTAACAGTGTTCTTGGGAGAACGATATGATTATTTAGGATAAGGAAAATGTATGACAGCCCCTGGGTACCACTACACCCTCATGAACAGTACATAAAAAAATTGAAAACATAATAAAAAAATATGAAACTTTGGGGGATCAAACATGATAAAAAATTTGACGTTCTTGCAAAGTTTCTGCCACAAATAACATTCGAGGAGCCCCCACCAAAAAAAAATCACTGCTCAAAAGTGCACATAAACTTTGAACACTGATGTTATTTCTTTAGGTGAGGTCTCCTCGAATGTTATTTATGGCTGAAACTTTGCAAGAACATCGGATGTTTGATCATCTTTGGTCCCCCGGAGTTTCAGATTTTTATTTTATTTCACTTTCAGTTGTTTACTAATTTACTGTTCATAGAAGGTGTAGGTGTTGAAAGTCCTGTCTCGAGGAGAATTATCAAAGCTAGCTGCTCCTATTCTTTCTTCCAGACTGTATCTATTTCTTGCCAAAATTATGCTAGGAAAACTTGTATATCTGCTTTCACCTAAATCAATACCTGAAGAAATAATCAGCTGTTCAAAAAATTCTTATTCCAGCGGGAATAAAACGGAACCAGTGTGCTAAGTGCTCCTATTTTACAATCTGAAAATCACATGCGACCGAGCTACATCTTCCAAAACTAACACCCCAAATCCAAGAACCTGCTGCGCTTCTCGTCGCCCGAGCTTGGCAATCGTGGCTGCTGCTGGCGTGACGACGACGTCCTGCCGCCGCCACTGAGCCCGAGCTTCCGGAACAGCCTACTGAGCGCTCCCTTGGGCTTCCCTAGCCGGTGCATCTCCTGCCGCATGCTGGAGCACTCCCCCTCCAGGCCCACCACCCTCTGCCGGATCTCGTGCACGCTCATCGCCGACGCCGGCTCGCTGCTGCTCCCGGGCGTGTACACCTCGACCTCTTCGTGGTCGTTGTTCTCCGACCCCATGCCGAAGTCCACCTCGCCGGTCCGGCTCTTCCTCGGGCGGGAGCTCCTTGGGGACCCCTGGTCGGCGACGGCGGCGTTGTTGTCGCCGACGAAGAACCAGCTGGCCACCGTGGTGCGCAGCCGCAGCTGCTCGAAGAAGAGCACCTGCACCACCACCCGCAGCGGCAGCCGCTCGTTCTGCGCCGCGTGCGTGCACGCCTCCAGCGACAGCTTCTGGCAGTTCATCAGCCGGCACAGCTGCTCCCGCTCCGACTCCGTCAGCCACGGGTGCGCCTGCCATGACAGAAAGGTATCAAACTCAAGCTCAAGAACATTCAGTAATCCATGGCCGCCGCCGGCCATTACCTACCTTGATGAAGATGTCGATGGCGCGGTAGAGGCCATCGTCGAGGGACCGGGCGTAGTCAGGGACAAGCGCCACGATTTGCTGGAACTGGGAGCACTTGAGGTTGGCGTCCGTGCCGACCTCGGCGAGGTACCCGTCGACGAGCTTGGCTACCGTGCTGGCCGGCATGAGCTCTCCGGGCGGGGCCTCGTCCGCCGTGATCTCCGGCAAGGGATCGGCGTACGCCGTCGTGTTGGACAGCAGGAACTGCTCCAGCATGCGCTGCATGCAGTCCACGTCGTAGAGCGTGTCCGTGGAGTAGCTGGTGTTGGGGATCAGGAGGTCCTCCAGCGCCGCCTTTTCCAGCTGCTCGCCGGCCCGCCTCTCCAGAGCATCCCGGCACGCCGCGCTGGCGTGCAGGACCGTCGCCGTGCGGAGCATGCCGAGCAGGAACCTCGTCGTCGCGACGCCCTTCTCCGCGGGGAGCAGCGCCACGATCTCCTCCAGCAGCACACGCTGCTCGCCGACCACGTCATCGGACGACGTGGTGTCCGACGCGCCGACGTCGCCGGCAACGTCGCGCCGGTTGAGGCCGGAGAGGTGCCGCCTGGCGTAGTGCGCGAGCGAGCCGGCGATGCCCTCGGGGCTCATGCCCCTGGACCGCATCTCGGAGATGAGCCGCTTGTACAGGGGCAGCCGGAGCGACGACGCCTGCCTGTACCACCACCCGGCGCCCGGCGACCGCGGCTTCCCGTAGGTGCTGATCCCGTTCCACATCACGGGCGGCGCCGCGGCATCGACGCACCTCGCCGTGTAGTTCTCGACCATGGGCCAGCCGAAGAGCGTCGGGTCGGCGCACGCCTTGGCCGCCAGCGACTCGATGCACTGGGGCGCGAGGAGGAGGTCCTCGGCGAGCTGCCGCACGACGTCATCGCCGTCGTCGCACGCCTGCAGCGCGCGCACGGCCGCGTCCCAGCTGCCTAGCACGTCGCGGACGAAGAAGGCCTCGGCGTGGGCGGCGAGGTTGCCCTCGCCGGCCATGCCCAGGCGCTGGGCCGCGCAGCGCACGGGGACGACGTTGGCCGCGTTGAGCTCGAATTGGATATCGTAGCAGAACTTGGCGGCGAGCCTGAAGGTCGCCGCGCCGCCCGGGAGGTCGTCGAGCTGCACGGTGCAAGGCTTGCCGCCGTCTTGGTCGTCGGAAGAGGTGGTGGACTCGGCGATGAGCTTCTGCAGCGTGGTGCTCCGGCTGATTAAGGGGAACTGGATGGAAACACAGAGGGAAGTTATCTTGCTGCATGTTGTCAGTAGAGTAAATATGAAAGAATCAACAATTTACAAGTGCAGCAAGCAAATTACAAGCCAGTGAAAGAGATGGGACAGTTTCAGTTGTGAGTAGCATATTTTTTTTAGAACGAAGGCTTTAGAGGAGCCCGGCTTTGAATTAACAAAGCCAACAACCGGCCAGGATTACAAAGCAAGATTACAACCACACACCAAACAAAGAAAAAGAACAGAAAAACGGCGAAAGGTACAGAGACGCCGGGAGCAGCTCACAATGCTTACATACAACAAGCTAGAGAAACAAAGAGCAAATGCTTGGAGATGTCAGCGACCTCTTGCATGCACAGAGCCAAGGAGGAGACGGCAGCCGGCTCAGGAGAGGGGAACGACGACAAAACAAAGCATGTCGTTGCCAAAAAACTCTAGGACTTGGAGAAGACGCAGCCTACCGGATCCATCATCAAAGAAGGCCCCTGCCTCCTCGCCCAGCTCAAGGGCGCCGAACCGTTGAGTGATGGACATGTTCACCCTAGAACCTGGATGGCTGGTATCCAAGGAAGCCACAAGAGCGGAACTAGGCGATCCCCGCTTGCCGCCGTCGACTCACCTAGAGCAACCAAACGCCAAAGACCAAAGCTCTGGCACGAAAGAGGGTGAGCAGCTAGGATGAACACGCCCTCCGCCCACACCGCAACAAAGCCCACATCCCATCCTTGTTCCCAAAATCAGCGCCTTCAAGAAGGTTACGACGCCAGAGGCGTCGCCACCGTCCAACAGAGTTGAGGTGTTAACCCGGGAGACAAGGGGGACGGGGGTGGGGAACAGGACCTGACCGACGCCTCCAGGAAGGTGAGCGGCGCCCGTGGGCGTCGCCGCCGTCGCAGCCGGCAAGGCTAGCAGGGTTTCCCCCGGTCCTGCATCCCGGCACCCGCTCCCACCTGACGAAAACCGAAGCTCCTCAACGGAGCAGGCCAGATCTGGGGGATGAGCTCGCTGGAGAGGTGTAGGAATGGAGATGGCCAGATCTGACGCCGCCACGCCCTAGCCCGCGTCCTCCGGTGGATTCGCCGCCCGCACGGCCGAGATCCGCCGGCCCGCGCCCGCGCCACTAGATGCCGAAAGCTGGGGCGCCTCACCAGCCGGGGCCGCCGCCCCGGAACCCGGGGCCCCCCGCGAGCGAGGCGGGGCAGCGAGGGCCCCGCCGCCACCTTCATCAGCAGCGCGCGGGCTAGCCCGGCGGCTGCTTTAGGTAGCATATCAAGTCATAATCTTTTTTCTTTTGCCAAAAATCAAGTCATAATCATTCATGGAGGATTTTGATTAGTGCATGTGGATGGATAGAATTTTCAAACTCTAAGCATCATGTGACAATTTGACACTGGATTCCAGAATCACCGGAACGGAGACGTGTCTCGGTTGAGCAATATACGACAGAGATACAGAAAGGAAACGTACGTACCTTGTGGAGATGAAAGGAGATGTCCCCGACCTCGACGACCACATCGCTCGCAAGCTCGGTCAAGCAAACCCTGCAAGAATGGCAAGGAAGGCAGTGTGATTTGTGAGCCACAAGATCAACAACATACTAGTACTCTGTAATGCTGTTGTTTTGAACTGTGTTCCCAATTGCAGAAGTGCAGGAAAGGTATCTACTGAAGGTTATGTGCTGTTTCGCTCCTGAATAATCTGAAAGTTTCTCCTGAGACAAATGGCTACTGAAATCTTCCTCTCATTCGCCACTACCTTGTACTGCTACATCATTTGTCCAAGGTGTTCACTCAGATTCGGTCAGGTGGCGGATATGGCCAGGCCAGCGCTCCCACATGATCTTACCGCCAAGGAACAAATTCCTTTCACCAAATGCAGCAGTGGATTTTCTAAAATGGAAAGCGACGCAGGGAGATGGGACGACGGGAAATCGATCAACACGGTTATGTGATGAGGAGGAGGGAGGTACCAGGAATTAGGGTCCCGGAGCTGGAAGCAGTCGGGCGATTTGGATCCGAGAACCCTCGTCGTAGCCGCCGCCATCAATCAGCCAGTCAGCGGGTCACTGTATCATCGATCGCGCGTGGGGAGGGAGGGAGGAGCCGGCCGGCCGGGAGACGCCGCGACGAGATCGGAGAAAGGGAAAGGAAAAGGAAAAACCAGGAGAGAAGACGAGACGAACGAACCGAACGGCATGCATGTGCGGGAGGAACCCGTGGAGGTCGGTCAGCGGGAGCTCCACGCGTGCGCCGACAGGTGGGCCCGCCCGCCCGCGCCAGGCAACGGCCCCGCCTACTTCCGCGCAAACCCAAACCCAAAGCTGCTTCGCCCCGTAGACCTCGATTTTGACACCTTCGCACAAAGCGCCAATCAGACACCACTCACAAAGTGACCGCCGCTACAAATAAACCGGATGATTTCTTAGGCTGCTTGTAAGGCCAACTCCACCCGCGCGACCTTAAACGAATGTTCGAATTGGCCGGATTTTGTTCCTTTGGGGCGCCGATGGGTTCGCCCGTGTCCGGCTTTGTCAGATGGGTCGTGCGTGCGCCCACCGTGCGGCCGCACCCCAAATCATGTCCGGGGTGGACGTGAATAAAAATAAAATAAAAACTATAATGAAATAACTAAAAAAGTAAATAAACATAATTAAAAAACATAAAACATATATAGGGGTCGGTCACAAAACGGCCTAATTTCCACGGCCACTTAAAAGGCCCAGTTTCATAATTAACATATAAAACTAAAATAAAAAAAAGCTTCCCGTGCGCTCCTGCCGCGCCCGTCGATGCCGTGGCCGTCGCCGTCTTCACTGGCCGCCGGTGTCGTCGTCGTCGCTGACGAGGTCGACGAAGGCCGGCAGTGCGTGGTAGACGGGGGCGGGCTGGACAGCCGGAGGTGCCTGCACCACCTCCTCCCGTGGCGACGCCTCCCGCTCCGATGACCGCGACGAAGTGGGGCACAAGTTCACGCCCACGCCGGCGACCATCTCCGGAGCAGTGCAGGACCAACCCCACCCCTGGCCCAGCAGCTGCTGGAACGCGGCCACCGGCTCCTCCTCCTCGGGGATGGCTACCTCGCTGGCAGCGGAGCGGGCCGTCATCTCCTCCAGGCCCTCCCATTGCCGCTCATCATGCGTGTACATGGAGTCCTCCATGACACGCGCCATGAGACGGGCCTCCTCCTCCTCCGTCATGCGAGGAGGTGGTGGCGGCGATGGAGACGGCGAAGGCGACGGCGTGGGCGTGATGCCGCGCACCCGCCTACGCCCGCACTCCTGGGGAGCAGGCGCTGCGCGCTCCTGTCGTGGCCGCCGCGGCCCCGTCGAGGTGCCGGCGAAGAACGACGCGCGCCTGGTGTTGTGCTCGTCACGAAACCAGGTGTCCCAGAGCCCGGAGTCGGGGGCGTACCTGGGGTCATAGAAGAGATCGTTGGGGAGGAGGCGGCGGCGGCGCTCGATCTCCTTGTCGCGCGCACGGCCGCTCGTCGGGACCGGCGGGATCGGGACCCGGTCGGCGGAGAGATGCCAGTTATTGGGGAGATGGACGTCGCTCCAGGGGAGCGGCGTCCTCGTCTCCCAATAACGGCGGCACACCGACGAGCGGACATAATGCCGGTCGCGCTCGCCGGCGGACATGGGCGCGATGGAGAAGGCGAGCGGCGCGGGGGCCCGGCGTGGTGGCGATGGCGAGCCGCGGCGGCGTCCCGACGAGGAACCAGCCTCGCGGTCGTGCTTGCCTTTGCGGCCCATGGCTGCGGGCGGCCGGCCGGCGAGGTGTTGGCTAGGGTTTGGGACTAGGGCTGTCGGGTTTCGAGAAGGCCACGGGATGGCGTGGGACAGTGTGGACGACGACCCGTCCATGTTTCCCACTTAAAGAAGGACGACGACCGTTCAACGTGTGGATGACAGGTGGGGCCGCCCGCTCGTGTGCATTGATGTGGGCGGGTGGGAGGTAGGTGGCCGCCTACCACGCGGCCCCTACACAAACGAGGCGCGCGTCCGTTTGGTGTCCGTCGCGGCCCAAACCCGGCGCAAGTTTGCGCTCGAAATGGATCGGCTCGGACACAAAACAGACAAGATGGATCTGGGCCGTCGCGCGCTGAGCCGACTCCTTTGTCCGTTTTACCCCAAACAGACGGGACCGGACAGGATAGGGTCGCGCGGTGGAGTTGGCCTAATGAGTAGTATCATAAGTTAGTATCATGTACTCCCTCCGATCCTTTTTACTCTGCACATTGGATTTGCCGAAAGTTTGACTAATTTATATTAAAAATCATTAGCATCTATAATATTTAATAAATATAATATGAAAATATATTCCAAGATGAATTTAATGATATTGGTGTTGTTATGTGAATGTCTACAATTTTTTATATAAACTTGGTTAAAGTTGGATGAGATTGACTTCGGACAAACCTAATATGCAGAGTAAAAAGGACCGGAGGGAGTATATGATACTAGTGTGTGATACTACCTCCTTAATGCATAGTATTATGTACTAGTATCATAGATAACTTTATTTATTATCATGCATGACACACAGTAGCATTGCATTTATTATGATACGGTATTATGATATAATACTTAATCATCTTTTTCTTTATTTAATGCTATATCACATCATCAAAATTGCCTACTTAACATACATGATACTCCCATTACGACCAGCCTTAAAGAAATCATCCGCCTCATCCGTCACATCTACGCGTTGATGACCGTTCAATCGTAGCAACGTGTCACGGGAGCACCGAGCCTGCAACTGCTTCAACGCATGACGGATGGCATTCAACAAAGCTTCATAGCAACTCTAATGGCATCACCGACGGAGTCCGGTGGAACTCCATTACAGCCCCGCCGAAGCTCCAATGCAGCACCGACGGGCTCCGGCGGAGCTTCAACGCAGCGCCGACAGCTCCAGCGAAGCTCCATTGCAACTTCTCGAAGCTCCAATGCAGCACCGACGGCTCTGGCGAAGCTCCATTGCAACACCAGCGTGGAGATGAAGCGGGGGATGCAGCAGTGACATCCGTGCCGAGTTCTCGTCGCCGCCATACGTCAGGCGCCTGCAGCACTGCACCTTCCTCAAGCACATACCTCCCTTCCTCGTGTTGCTCTGAAGCAGGCGTCGCCAGCGAAGATGCCCACTGCTCGCAGCACGATGTGTGCATCCGGCATCACGCTGGCAGGAGCACGGGGGCAGCACGGCGAGCAGCGAGCAGCGCCTCCTCCTGCAGCATCGCTGCTGCCAGGCGCCGAGATCTTGCACCAAGGCGCTGCCGGGCATCGCCTCCGGCGTCTCCGTGCACAGCTATGGCTAGCTTGCTGCCTCGGTATGGGAAGAGGATGGGGATGTGGAAGAACGAGCGGACAAGGGATAAGCATTCGTGGGCCCATATGGGACACGCGTCACCCGAGCGACGCAGCTTAAAACAACGAGAAATCAGTCGGTTTACGCAAAGAGTTTTTTCAAAAAAGACCATATAAGACAAGAAGGAAAATTGCAATCAAGGCAAAGAGTTCGTTGAGACGACGACTGTCACTCGCCTCCAGCATCATCGCACCAACCATCAAAAGAAAATGTGATGGATCACCTTTTCACCTGAGCTCAACACGGCTCCATCACTGATATATAACTTTTTGGACCTCCAAAATAGCATAGCGAATGCAAAGTTTCTGTCATTGACAAAATTTAGCCGGAGCAGCACCCCAGACACACCATCAAACTCAGATATGGCACCCCCCGCTCGACAGTGATGTCGGAGAAGGAAAGCTTACCTGCTAGTTACCAACCACGAACCCAACACATGATCCACGGTCTTTCAGTTGCCATCGATGCAGACAACGGTGTAGTTTGGAACCAGGGTCACCGTCCGGGTCGTGGCATCGTGGTTCTTTATTGACTACCATGGGGTGACACCGTTCAACACTATAGCAGTCGTTCAGCCTAGGGCTTGCCTGGGGCTTGGCCCGATCCTAGCTACGCCACTGGATGCAGACCCTATTGCACTACCTCCCGAGCTAGATGCTCAATGGAGGTTCATATATTTATGGATTCATACGTTCACTAGGTGCAACCATTCCTCAAGAAATTTGTTTGCAACCATCAACATACTTTTGCAAAAGCAATAGACATATTACAACTAAAACATTACGATATTAATTGTAGATGCTTAATTTATACTATGTCTGGATGCATATAGTAGTCTAAAATCAATATGTGTCATGTTTGACTATATGATATAAACTGAAGTATATCAAACAAGAGTATAGCAAAGTGTAGAAGTTTTGACACAACCTTCTCCTAATTATTTGTATTTTGGATCGCATAAGAGCATCTCCAGCAATAGCTCTATAATAGGGTAGCTGCCCAAAAAACCGTTGTTTGCATCACTTGGGCTGAAAAAACGAGCTCCAATAGTTGCCCTAAATGTATAATTTTGTGGTCCCGTTTTGGGGTTGTCCAAAAACCCAGCTCGAAGTGATGTAAATTTAGATCATCTTCAACAGTAACCCTATAACATAAAAAAACAGTAACCCTATAACACAAGGCACCAAAAAGTTGGTTTTAAATAATCTGATTTATTTTCTCCAACAGCAACCCTAAAATAGAGCAACAATTGCCCTAAAATAGGGCACCGGGCTCAGAACAAGTGCCTGCACACCTGGCACTCGGACTGCGAGACTGATACGTTATCTATAATTTTGATTGTTTCATGCTATTATATTATTATTCTTACATACATTTTTCATCATTTTACATTACCTTATCTTATTTTTTTGAACTAACATACTAATCGAGTACCTAGTCTCAGTTGTTGTTTTCTGCTTATTTTTGGTTTTACAAAATATCAATACCTATGGAGGTCCAAACACGATGCCAATTTTCTGGACCAAAAGAAAGACCAGAAGCTTCAGGAGGAGACCAGAAGACCCGCGAGACCCGAGGAGACCTAGGGGGCGCGCCACCCAGCCTTGTGGGGCCCCTGATTCTCCGTTTGCCCTAATTCATGGCCTATAAATTCACATATATTTAGAAACCCTCGGAGCGAGACCCGAAACAACTTTATCTCCGCCGCAAGCCTTTGTTCCGAAGTGATCCCATCTGGAGCCCTGTTCCAGAGTTCTACCGGAGGGGGAAACCATTGGGGTGGCCATCTTTATCAACCTTGCTGTCTCCATGATGGTGTGTGAATAGTTCCTTTAGGACCTACGGGTTCATAGTAGTAGCTAGATGGTTTTCTATCTATTCTATTATTAAGTTCTTCCTAGTTTGAACTATGTGATCGTGCTATGGGTTTGTTGGCCCTATCTACATATTGGGACTACATATTTGTTGATTGTTTTCTTAGAGAGCTCGGTTTGTTAGTAGGGTTCCCTTGTTAGTAACCACCTAGTGCATGCAAGCGAGCTTTGTTAGTAGGGATGAATGAGTAGAGCTAAGCAAGGGAGTGGCTCTTTTTTTACACAAGCTTTGTTAGTAGGGATGAATATGTAGCCACCTAGCTAGAAGAGAGGAACCGGCGGCAGTGACTGTCGTTGCATCTGTGGCGGCTGGCGTGCAAGAAAGCTGCTCGGTCAGTGCATCGTGGCAGACGCATCGGCGCATGCAGGCTCGGTCGGGCCATACAGGCTCGGTCAACGCATCGTGGCATCAGCGCATGCATGCTTCATCGACGCATGCAGGAAAGATTTGCTGGGTGCATGTAGCAGGCTTCTGTCCTGGCGGCACGCGTAGGCGTTTAATGCAAGGGACGACCCAACGAAACCACGGCCCAACGGTTGAACAACGACACCACCCAACATGGACCCACTTGTCAGGTCCAAGGATGACACAGTCCAGCGCAGCCCCACTCGTCAGAGTTAATGGTCAAGCCTTTGACCCGACGACAACGTCCGTTGTGACCAGTTATGAGGGTTTCTCGCAAGGGAGTGGGGAAAATTGAGCAAAAGTTAAGAGCGCGGGGATGCATGAGTAGAGCTAAGGAACTAGGGGCATAGATGTAAAAAACTCTTGATATATACCATGAGCTGAGTTCTATTCGTGCCTAACTTCTCCGTTGCAGGAAGCACAATTCTATTTTCAAGTCTATTTATGTTACTTACTTTCAAGTGTTTTTACCATTGTTACTACAAGCCTATCATTCTTATCACTCTGGTTTATTTGTCCACCAGTACAGTAACAATATTTGCAGAATCACGGGTAGTTACTTCACATAAGAATTGTGACACCTTGTGTGTGACAGAAACGCTAATATAAAAACTCTCATTTGCTCTTTGTTGGGATGATAACTAACTGGGTGAAGGAAATATGCCCTAGAGCCAATAATAAAGTTGTTATTTATATTTCCTTATATCATGATGAATGCTTATTATTCATGCTAGAATTGTATTAACCAGAAACTTAGTACATGTGTGAATACATAGACAAACAAAGTGTCACTAGTTTGCCTCTACTTGACTAGCTCGTTGAATCAATGATGGATATGTTTCCTAACCATAGACATGAGTTGTCATTTGATTAACGGGATCACATCATTATAGAATGATGTGATTGACTTGACCTATCTGTTAGCTTAGCATGATGATCGTTTAGTTTGTTGCTATTGCTTTCTCCATAACTATACATGTTCCTATGACTATGAGATCATGCAACTCCCAAATACCGGAGGAACACTTTGTGTGCTACCAAACGTCACAACGTAACTGGGTGATTATAAAGGGGCTCTACAGGTGTCTCTGATGGTGTTTGTTGAGTTGGCATGGATCAAGATTAGGATTTGTCACTCCGATTGTCGGAGAGGTATCTCTGGGCCCTCTCGGTAATGTACATCACAATAAGCCTTGCAAGCAATGTAGCTAATGAGTTAGTTACGGGATGTATCATTACGGAATGAGTAAAGAGACTTGTCGGTAACGAGATTGAACTAGGTATTGAGATACCAACGATCTAATCTCGGGCAAGTAACATACCGATGACAAAGGGAACAACGTATATTGTTATGCGGTTTGACCGATAAAGATCTTCATAGAATATGTAGGAACCAATATGAGCATCCAGGTTCCGCTATTGGTTATTGACCGGAGACATGTCTCGGTCATGTCTACATAGTTCTCGAAGCCGTAGGCGTTCGGTGACGATCGGTATTATGAGTTTATGTGTTTTGATGTATCGAAGGTAGTTCGGAGTCCCGGATTTGATCATGGACATAACGAGGATTCTCGAAATGGTCGAGACGTAAAGATCGATATATTGGAAGCCTATGTTTGGACATCGGAATGGTTCCAGGTGAAATCGGGAGTATACCGGAGCATCGGGAGGTTACCGGAACCCCCCGGGAGGTATATGGGCCTTATTGGGCCTTAGTGGAAGAGAGGGAAAATAAGAAAAGGAGGGGGCGCCCCCCAAGCCCAATCCGAATTGGGAGGGGGGGGTCCCCCCCCATTTCCTTCCTTCTCTCCTAGAACCAACAAAGGGAAGGAGGGGAATCCTACTCCCGGTGGGAGTAGGACTCCCTTAGGGCACGCCTAGAGAGGCCGGCCCCCTCCCCCTCCTCCACTCCTATATATACGGGGGAGGGGGGCACCCCATAGACACACAAGTTGATCATTGATCTTTAGCCGTGTGCGGTGCCCCCCCTCCACCATAATCCACCTCGGTAATATCGTAGCGGTGCTTAGGCGAAGCCCCTGTTTCGGTAGCAACATCATCACCGTCATCACGCCGTCGTGCTGACGAAGCTCTCCCTCGAAGCTCTACTAGATCGTGAGTTCGCGGGACATCACCGAGCCGAACGTGTGCAGATCGCGGAGGTGCCTTACCTTCGGTGCTAGATCGGTCGATCGTGAAGGCGTACGACTACATCAACCGTGTTGTCATAAGCTTCCGCTTACGGTCTACTAGGGTACGTAGACAATACTCTCCCCTCTTGTTGCTATGCATCACCATGATCTTGCGTGTGCGTAGGATTTTTTTTGAAATTATTGCGTTCCCCAACAGTGGCATCTGAGCCAGGTTTATGCGTAGATGTTATATGCATGAGTAGAACACAAAGGAGTTGTGGGCGTGGGTATATACATATTGCTTGCCGTTACTAGTTGATTCTTGATTCGGCGACATTGTTGGATGAAGCGACCCAGACCGACATTACGCATACGCTTACGCGAGACTGGTTCTACCGACGTGCTTCACACACAAGTGGCTAGTGGGTGTCGGTTTCTCCAGCTTTAGTTGAATCGGATTCAATGAACAAGGTTCTTTCTGAAGATCAAAAAGCAATCACTATACCGCATTGTGGTTTTTTTTATGCGTAGGTAAGAACGGTTCTTGCTCAGCCCGTAGCGGCCACGTAAAACTTGCAATAATAAAGTAGAGGACATCTAACTTGTTTTTGCATGGCATGTTGTGATGTGATATGGTCAAGACATGATGCTAAATTTTATTGTATGAGATGATCATGTTTTGTAACACAGTTATCGGCAACTGGCAGGAGCCAAATCGTTGTCGCTTTATTGTATGAATTGGAATCGCCATGTAATTGCTTTACTTTATCACTAAGCGGTAGCGGTAGTCGTAGAAGCAATAGTTGGCGAGACGACAATGATACTTCGATGGAGATCAAGGTGTCAAGCCGGTGAGATGGTGATCATGACGGTGCTTCGGAGATGGAGATCAAAGGCACAAGATGATGATGGCCATACCATATCACTTATATTGATTGCATGTGATGTTTATCATTTATGCATCTTATTTTTCTTAGTTCAGCGGTACCATTATAAGATGATCTCTCACTAAATTTCAAGGTATAAGTGTCTCCCTGAGTATGCACCGTTGCTACAGTTCGTCGTGCCGAGACACCACGTGATGATCGGGTGTGATAAGCTCTACGTTCACATACAACGGGTGCAAGCCAGTTTTGCACACGTGGAATACTGGGGTTAAACTTGACGAGCCTAGCATATGCAGATATGGCCTCAGAACACTGGAGACCGAAAGGTCGAGCATGAATCATATAGTAGATATGATCAACATAACGATGTTCACCATTGAAAACTACTCCATCTCACGTGATGATCGGAGATGGTTTAGTTGATATGGATCACGTGATTACTTAGATGATTAGAGAGATGTCCATCTAAGTGGGATTTCTTAATTAATTTGATTAACTGAACTTTAATTTATCATGAACTTAGTACCTAATAGTATTTTGCATGTCTATGTTGTTGTAGATAGATGGCCCGTGCTGTTATTCCGTTGAATTTTAATGCGTTCCTAGAGGAAGCTTAGTTGAAAGATGATGGTAGCAACTACACGGACTGGGTCCGTAACTTGAGGATTATCCTCATTGCTGCACAGAAGAATTACGTCCTGGAAGCACCGCTAGGTGACAAACCCGCTGTAGGAGCAACGCCAGCTGTTATGAACACCTGGCAGAGCAAAGCTGATGACTACTCGATAGTTTAGTGTGCCATGCTTTACGTCTTAGAACCGGGACTTCAACGACGTTTTGAACATCATGGAGCATATGAGATGTTCCAGGAGTTGAAGTTAATATTTCAAGCAAATGCCCGGATTGAGAGATATGAAGTCTCCAATAAGTTCTACAGCTGCAAGATGGAAGAGAATAGTTCTGTCAGTAAAAATATATTCAAAATGTCTGGGTACCACAACCACTTGACTCAACTGGGAGTTAATCTTCCTGATGATCGTGTCACTGACAGAGTTCTTCAATCACTGCCACCAAGCTACAAGAGCTTCGTGATGAACTATAATATGCAAGGGATGGATAAGACGATTCCTGAGCTCTTCACAATGCTAAAGGCTGCGGAGATAGAAATCAAGAAAGAGCATCAAGTGTTGATGGTCAACAAGACCACCAGTTTCAAGAAAAAAGGTAAAGGGAAGAAGGGGAACTTCAAGAAGAACAGAAAGCCAGTTGCTGCTCAAGTGAAGAAACCCAAGTCTGGACCTAAGCCTGAGACTGGGTGCTTCTACTGCAAAGGAACTGGTCACTGGAAGCGGAACTACCCCAAGTATTTGGCGGAGAAGAAGGATGGCAAAGTGAAAAGTATATTTGATATACATGTTATTGATGTGTACCTTACTAATGCTCACAATAGTGTCTGGGTATTTGATACTGGTTCAGTTGCTAACATTTGCAACTCGAAACAGGGGCTACGGATTAAGCGAAGATTGGCTAAGGATGAGGTGACGGTGCGCGTGGGAAATGGTTCCAAAGTCGATGTGATCGCGTCAGCACGCTACCTCTACATCTACCTTCGGGATTAGTATTATACCTAAATATTTGTTATTTTGTGCCAGCGTTGATCATGAACATTATATCTGGATCTTGTTTGATGGGAGATGGTTATTCATTTAAATCAGAGAATAATGGTTGTTCTATTTATATGAGTAATATCTTTTATGGTCATGCACCCCTAATGAGTGGTCTATTTTTACTATATCTTGATAGTAGTGATACACATGTTCATAGTATTGAAGCCAAAAGATGCAGAGTTGATAATGATAGTGCAACTTATTTGTGGCACTGCTGTTTAGGTCATATTGGTGTAAAGCGCATGAAGAAACTCCATTCCGATGGACTTCTGGAATCACTTGATTATGAATCACTTGGTACTTGCGAACCATGCCTCATGGGCAAGATGACTAAAACTCCGTTCTACGGAACAATGGAGCGAGCAACAGAGTTATTGGAAATCATACATACTGATGTATGTGGTCCAATGAACATCGAAGCTCGCGGTAGATATCGTTATTTTCTCACCTTCACGGATGATTTGAGTAGATATGGGTATATCTACTTGATGAAACATAAGTCTGAAACATTTGAAAAGTTCAAAGAAGTTCAAAGTGAAGTGGAAAATCATTGTAACAAGAAAATCAAGTTTCTACGATCTGATCGTGGAGGTGAGTATTTGAGTTATGAGTTTGGACTTCATTTGAAACAAAGTGGAATAGTTTCGCAACTCACGCCACCCGGAACACCACAACGTAATGGTGTGTCCGAATGTCGTAACCGCACTTTATTATATATGGTGCGATCTATGATGTCTCTCATTGATTTACCGCTATCATTTTGGGGTTACGCTTTAGAGACAGCTGCATTCACATTAAATAGGGCACCATCTAAATCCGTCGAGACAACACCTTATGAACTGTGGTTTGGCAAGAAACCCAAGTTGTCGTTTCTTAAAGTTTGGGGCTGCGATGCTTATGTGAAAAAGCTTCAACCTGATAAGCTCGAACCCAAATCAGAGAAATGTGTCTTCATAGGATACCCAAAGGAGACTGTTGGGTACACCTTCTATCACAGATCCGAATGCAAGATATTCGTTGCTAAGAATGGATACTTTATAGAGAAGGAGTTTCCTCGAAAGAAGTGAGTGGGAGGAAAGTAGAACTTGACGAGGTAATTGTACCTTCCCCCTTATTGGAAAGTAATTCATCACTGAAATCAGTTCCAGTGATTCCTACACCAGTAAGTGAGGAAGCTAATGATGATGATCATGAAACTTCTGATCAAGTTACTACTGAACCTCGTAGGTCAACCAGAGTAAGATCCGCACCAGAGTGGTACGGTAATCCTGTTCTGGAAGTCATGTTACTTGACCATGACGAACCTACGAACTATGAAGAAGGATGAGCCCATATTCCGTAAAATGGCTTGAAGCCATGAAATCTGAGATGGGATCCATGTATGAGAACAAAGTGTGGACTTTGGTTGACTTGCCTGATGATCGGTGGGCCATAGAGAATAAATGGATCTTCAAGAAGAAGACTGACGCTGACGGTAATATTACTGTCTACAAAGCTTGACTTGTTGCGAAAGGTTTTCGACAAGTTCAAGGAGTTGACTACGATGAGACCTTCTCACCCGTAGCGTTGCTTAAGTCCGTCCGAATCATGTTAGCAATTGCCGCATTATATGATTGTGAAATTTGGCAAATGGATGTCAAAACTGCATTCCTTAATGGATACCTTAAAGAAGAGTTGTATATGATGCAACCAGAAGGTTTTGTCGATCCAAAAGGTGCTAACAAAGTGTGCAAGCTCCAGCGATCCATTTATGGACTGGTGCAAGCCTCTCGGAGTTGGAATATACGCTTTGATAGTGTGATCAAAGCATATGGTTTTATACAGACTTTTGGAGAAGCCAGTATTTACAAGAAAGTGAGTGGGAGCTCCGTAGCATTTTTGATATTATATGTAGATGACATATTGTTGATCGTAAATGATATTGAATTTCTGAATAGCATAAAAGGATACTTGAATAAGATTTTTTCAACGAAAGACCTCGATGGAGCTGCTTATGTATTGGGCATCAATATCTATAGAGATAGATCAAGACGCTTGATTGGACTTTCACAAAGCACATACCTTGATAAAGTTTTGAAGAAGTTCAAAATGGATCAGGCAAAGAAAGGGTTCTTGCCTGTATTACAAGGTGTGAAGTTGAGTCAGACTCAATGCCCGACCACTGCCGAAGATAGAGAGAAAATGAAAGGTGTTCCCTATGCTTCAGCCATAGGCTCTATCATGTATGCAATGCTGTGTACCCGACCTGCTGTGTGCCTTGCTATAAGTTTAGCAGGGAGGTACCAAAGTAATCCAGGAGTGGATCATTGGACAGCGGTCAAGAACATCCTGAAATACCTGAAAAGGACTAAGGATATGTTTCTCGTATATGGAGGTGACAAAGAGCTCGTAGTAAATGGTTACGTCGATGTTGTTGAGGCATATCTCTCTCAATGTGGTTTTGGTGATTGATGACAACGTGTTTGCGGACTAATCGTGTGCTTTGAGCATTTTAGAGATTCATCCTTGGCACGAGACGATTTCTTCCCCTCGGAGTGTCATTCAAGACGGTGGACTAGTTGCGTAGAGGGCACCGTACTATCAAGAGGGGGTCCGCTGTGGTATTGCTTGGGTGGAATCAACACGTACACATCCGCTTCTCACCCTCCGAGCCCTTCCGCTTCGACAGAGAGATCTTTTCTCTAATTGTGTGTCTTGTCTGGGTCCCAGCGGTAGTACCGTGCTACCCAGCGGTAGTACCGCTGAGGGGTCACAAGCGGCAGTACCGCCGGTGACTCCGCAGCTATACTACCGCTGGCTTGTCAGGTTCCTACCGCCTCGACTCGAGGGCTCTTTTTCTCGTGTCGGGTTTTGCGGCACTAGTTGTGGCAGTAGAGGTGGTAGTACCGCTTCTCAGCGGTAGTACCGCCCCTACCACCGCGGTAGTACCGCTCTGGGTCCAGGTCCCTGCTTCTCTCCTTTGCGCGGCAGTACTGCTAGGTGGATCGGCAGTACCGCTGGCTCAGCGGTAGTACCGCCCACCCAAGCGGTAGTATGGCCCTTTGCGGGGCTGTTTAGTGGGGTAACGGTTGGATTGTTGCCCCCACTATAAAAGGGGGTCCCTTCTTCCCCGTTGACCTACCACTACTAGGAAAAAGCCTAGTAGTAGCGCGGGTTAAAAGCTAGTAGTAGCACGGGTGGCTGCGCTACTACTACGGCGCTACAACTAACTAGTAGTAGTAGCGCGCTGCATCCCGCGCTACTAGTACGCATGTTAGTTGTAGCGCGGGTTTGACACGCGCTACTACTAACTATCTGTAGCGTGTGACTGTGACCCGCGCTACTACTATTAATTTCAAAAACCAAAAAAAAAAATTCGACCCCGTGCGTGCTGTCAATGATGTCAATGGTTCGATCCAGCGACGACAAGGGTCGCCGGAGGTGCGGATGGGCAGCGGAGACCAGATCCAGCGACGACTGTTGTAGAGGGATTGGATCCAGTGCAGAGGAGAGCAAGATGACGGTGTGAGGGTCCTCTTCGCGGCCAAGGCAGAGAGCTCCTCGTTGGCCATGTCGACGACCTGCGCAGGGATGGGCATGGGAGGTGAGTAAAATTGGAGGGAGATGGAGAGGGAAAAAGAAAAACAAGGAAGAAAGGAATGAGATGGAGGGCGCACCGGGACTCGTCGCCGGTGGTGAGTTGGTCTGACGTGGTGTCATGGAGATGCGGGGAAGACCGGCGAGCTTCGGGACGCTAGCGGCGCGAGGCGACCTCCCTCTTTTGGCGCCATGGAGGAGGAGGCACACGATGTGAGGAGGTGAATTCATTGGGTGCCATGGAGGAGGAGGTGTGCAGCACCATGGGAGAGCCTATGGAGAGAGGGGGAGAGTGAGGGAGAGAGGAGGGATTCGGCCGAGGATATGGGGACTTCACCTACCTCGTACTTAGTAGTAGCGAGGGGTATAAAACCGCGCTACTACTATCAACTTAGTAGTAGCGCGGGTTTATACCCCTCGCTACTACTATGGCATGTCCGGGGGGGCACGGTAGAGACAGCTTAGTAGTAGCGAGGGTTAAAAACCCGCGCTACTACTATCAACTTAGTAGTAGCGAGGGGTAAAAATCCGCACTACTAGTAAGTAGCAGTAGCGAGGGCCTCGCTACTAGTAAGCGCCTGCCTATAAGCTTTTCCCTAGTAGTGTACCTCTTCCCCCTCAAGATCCATTAATGCTCCAAGCTCCATTTTCGCCCGATCTATCTCTCTAGCCAATAAAACTTGTTGATTTGCTCAGGAGTGGTCGAGAAGGCCCTGATCTACACTTCCACCAAGAGATTTTTTATTCTCCCACCTATCCCTAGCGGATCTTGTTACTCTTGGGTGTTTGAGCACCCTAGACGGTTGAGCTCACCATGGAGCCATAGTCCATTGTGGTGAAGCTTTGTGGTATTGTTGGGAGCTTCCGATTAAGTTGTGGAGATTGTCCCAACCTTGTTTGTAAAGGTCTGGTCGCCGCCTTCAAGGGCACCAATAGTGGAATCATGGCATCTCGCATTGTGTGAGGGCGTGAGGAGAATACGGTGGCCCTAGTGGCTTCTTGGGGAGCATTGTGCCTCCACACCGCTCTAACGGAGACGTACTTCCCCTCAAAAGGAAGGAACTTCGGTAACACATCCTCGTCATCACCGGATCCACTCTTGGTTATCTCTTACGTTTACTTGTGCAAGCTCTTTAGTGTTACTTCTCTTGCTTGCTTGTTTGTTGTTATTGCATCATATAGGTTGCTCACCTAGTTGCACATCTAGACAACCTACTTTGATGCAAAGTTTAATTTGGTAAAGAAAAGTTAAAAAATGTTAGTTGCCTATTCACCCCCCTCTAGTCAAACATATCGATCCTTTCAATTGGTATCAGAGCCTCGTCTCTTTATTAAGGACTTTACCGTCTGAAGAGTATGGTTGATACCGTAGACGGTGTGGAGGAACACTCCGGTGTGAATCCGATCTCGTCTACGGGCGATGGGGAAACCTCGGTCTCTCGTGAGGAGTTCAATGTGGCCTTGGAGACATTGAAAACCTCCATGACGACCGAGGTTGAAAGCATGTTTACTAAATTCCTTGAAGGGCTTAAACTATCCACCGCACCGTTGAAAGTGGGTAATCCCACCGACAAGGTGACGGATGCTACCTCCGATAAGGGGGAAGCTAGTAGTGAAAAGGCTCCTTCTTCTAGTGGTAAGAATGGCACCGACATCTTTGCTCATGTGGAACCACCACTTGTTTATGGTGGACCGGTTCCTTCCACTCATTTGAATGATGCCGGTACTCCCCCTAAGATTGTGAAAAATGAGGACTTTGATTCTTGGGTTTACTGCTTTAAACGTCACTTAAATCATGTGAACACTAATCTTTGGAGAATCATTGAAGAAGGTTTCCATCCGCATGATCCAAGCAACTTCACTCCTCGAGAAGTCGCGGATAATCAATTCAATGAGAATGCTCTCTTCATCATTCAAGATGCAATTCCACCCGAAGATCTACCTCATCTTAGGCCCTTCGCCTTGGCCAAAGACGCATGGCTTTGTGTTGTCTCACTCTACCGGGGAAGCGCAAGCATTCAACGCTCCAACTATGAAGTGGTGCAAGATGAGGCCGATGAGTTTGCTATGAAAGAAGATGAAGAACCTCGTGAGCTTTATCGGAGAGTAACCAAACTCGTGGTCTCACTCCGAGATCATGGGAGCAAGGACACGGATGACAATTGTATCAAGCGCAAATTCCTCAAGGCAATGATGCCCTACCACAAGGCCATGTCCTCCATCATTCGTCAAAGGCCGGACTTCCACACTTTGACCTCACGCGAAGTGTTGGATGAGTTTGTGGCCATGAACATTTTGGACAAGACCGCCGACAATGCGGTGCTTCGTTCTCAAAGGGCAAAGAAGCCCAACCTTGCATTGAAGGCCAAGGTCTGCGTTGAAGAAGAAGAAGAGGAAGAAGAGGAGAGCAACCCCGAAGATACAAAGTATGCATATCATGAACACATGGCACTTGCTTCAAGGCAATTTTGGAGCAAGAAAAACTTGAGGCCAAACTTTAACAAAAACAAATCAAGTGGCACGAAGAGCAAGCAACGCGTAAGGACTTGCTACAATTGTGGCAATGTGAGTCATTTTGTTGCGGAGTGCCCGTATGAGAAGAGGGAAGACAATGGTGGCAAGCTCATCCGAAAGGACAAGGCTAAGTCGTTCCCCAACAAGAGCAACTTCACCAAGAAGACTCCTCCCAAGGCATTGGTGGTACAAGCAGAGTACAATGAGGATGATGACAATGATGAAGATGGTGAGTCGGTTGCCATGGCCTCAGTTGCCATTGCGACGACTCCACGGGTGTCTCTCTTCGACTCACCCAATGAGAGCATCACCGCCAAGTGCCTCATGGCTAAAGCCACCAACAAGGTAACCTCCAACATCAAAACTACCATCATTAATCATCCTTCTTCGACGGATAGCATTGATGAACATGAGGGAGCTAATGTGGAGGTGAATGAGTTTGAGGCCTTTATGGGCAAACTTAAGGGTAAATCCAAGAAGCACTTTGTTGCTCTCTTGGAACAACTTGGTGAAGCCAATGACATGACCGAGGCTAACGAAGATACCATCTCTAAGATGGAAGGGCATAGTCATGACTATGCCGATGAGATCTCGGATCTTTCCAATGCTCTTGAGGAAGAGTGTGGTCTTCGTTTGGCTCTTGAGGAGTCACACAACGTTGATCATGCTAAGTTAAAGAAAGATTTTGATCATGTTCTCATTGTTTCTCGTGTGCTAAACTCCGAGAAGGCCGAACTTGAGGTTGATCTTGCTAGACTCAAAGAGGAGTTTGATCTACTCGACAAGGCTCACAAAGTCTTGAAGGGTGCTCATGCTAGCCTCAAAGAGTCTCATGATCAACTTCAAGTAAAGCTAACCAAGGAAAAAGCCACTTTTCCTCGTATGATGTTAGTTAATAATGCAAATGCTACTATAACTCGTGTTGTGAGCATGTGCATCTTGTTGAGGAGAACGCTAAGCTAAAGGTGCAACTTGAGAAAGGTCTTGCGTCTTGCATACAAGGCGAGAAGAACCTCAACGACCTCTTGACCAACCAAAAGGGAGTTGTGGCCAAGGAAGGGATTGGGTACGTGACCAAGTCCAAGAACAAAAAGGAGAATGACAAGGCCAAACGACTTCCTCCTCTCATGCAAACCTTTGTGAAGGAGGGAGAGAGTGCTTCCAAGGAGAAGAAGAACAATGCGAAGGGTGGCGGTGTCAAAAAGGGCAATGCCACTCCTCCCATCAAAGCCGACGACTTTAATCCTTCTTATGTGTTATGTCGTGCTAGTGATGGGCATGTCTATGCCAAATTTGTTGGTTCTCCTCATGAGTACATTGAATGATATATTTGGATTCCAAATACCCTTGTTACTAACATCAAAGGACCCATTACAAAATGGGTACCTAAAACCAAGCATTGATCTCTTGTAGGTGTTTGCTTCTGGTGGAGGATCATGGTTGCTCGATAGCGGAGCTACAAATCATATGACCGGAAGCAAGGACTTGGTGGTGGACGTGCACAAGATTCCATCTATGCCCACCAATGTCGAGTGGGGTAACGCCTCATCTTCTAAGGTATTGGGACTTGGCAAGGTAGTCATCTCTCATGATCTCACGATCGAGAAGGTCATGCTTGTTGAGTCCCTTGCATACAATTTACTTTCCGTTCGTCAACTTGCAATCATGGGCTTTTCCACTTTCTTTGATATTGATACCGTGGCCCTCTTGTGGAGCAAGACTCTTAAAGTAGCCTTTGTTGGGCATGTCGAGAACGGTCTATATGTGATTAACTTCTCGGAGCGACCCACTAAGACCGCGACATGCCTAATGGCTAAAGTTGATGTGGGATGGCTCTGGCATCGCCATTTAGCCCATGTCAATATGAGATCTTTGCAAAGTCTTCTCAAGGGGGACCATGTCCGTGGACTAACAAATGTTAGTTTTGCTAAAGATCGTGCTTGCAGTGCTTGTATCAAAGGAAAGTTACACGAGAAGGCTCACCCTCCCACGACTATCATTTACTCAAAGAGGCCTTTGGAGCTCCTTCACTTGGATCTCTTTGGGCCTCCATCCTTTGATAGTCTTGGGGGTAGGAAGTACTGCTTGGTGATTGTGGATGACTACTCAAGATACACTTGGGTGTATTTCTTCAAGAGGAAGAGCGAGACCCAACAAACCGTCATTGACTTTACAAATTAAGCACAACGTCAACACAATGCAAAGATCTTGACAATTAGAAGTGAAAACGGCACCGAGTTCAAGAACTACACCTTGGATGAGTTTCTTAGTGATGAGGGGATCAAGCATCAATATTTCGCACCTTACACCCCTCAACAAAACGGTGTTGCGGAGAGGAAGAACCGAACGTTGATGGATGCGGCAAGGACCATGATGGCAGAGTTCAAGTCTCCATACAACTTTTGGGCCGAAGCCATCAACACCGCGTGTCATGCATCCAATCGGCTCTACCTCCGCAAGGGCTTGAACAAGACTCCATATGAGATACTCACCGGTAACAAGCCCAACCTTAAGTACTTTCGGGTGTTCGGGTGTAAGTGTTTGATTCTCAAGAAAGGTGTTTGGTTGTCTAAATTTGAGGCTAGAGCTTATGAGGGCATATTTGTTGGTTATGCTACAAACTCTCATGCTTATCGTGTCCTCAATAAATCCACGGGACTTATTGAGGAGACTTGTAACATGGAGTTTGATGAGAATAACGGCTCCCAAGTGGACCAAAGTGGCACTTGTGATGTAGGTGATGAAATTCCTCCTCAAGCCATAAGAAGAATGGGTGTTGGTTTTATCCTACCCATTGAGGAACCCCTTGTGGCCGAAGGAGAAGGAAAATGCTCCACTCAAGTGGAGCCATCACCAAACCAAGGCCCACACGCTTCCGAAGAACAACGTGAAGGCCCTCATCCTCAAGAACAAGACCAAGGGCAAGATCATGCTCAAGACGGTGTTATCACACCAAGTGATGCCCAAGGTCAAGTTCCCTCCTCCGAGCAAGTTCAAGATCAAGTCCCAGGTGATCAAGAACAAGCTCAAGACGACGCTCAAGATGATCAAGTGACCACCCCTCGTCTCACCCCCGAGGAGGAATTGGAGCGTCGTGCCGCCAAGGTTGCTTCCAAGCTCTCCACCAAGGATCATCTCATGACAAATGTGCTTGGAAGCTTAAGAAAGGGGATAAGCACTTGTAGACAATTAGCAAACTATTGTGAACATCACACGTTTGTCTCTTGTGTCGAACCCCACAAGGTTTATGAGGCGCTCGAAGATCCGGATTGGCTCAATGCCATGCATGAAGAACTCAACAACTTCGAGCGCAACAAAGTGTGGAGATTGGTGCCAAGACCGACAGGGAACCACAATGTCATTGGAACCAAGTGGATATTTAAGAACAAGCAAGATGCCCATGGGATTATCATTTGCAACAAGGCTCGCTTGGTAGCACAAGGTTACTCCCAAGTCGAGGGTATCGACTACGGTGAAACCTTTGCTCCCGTTGCTCGTCTTGAATCCATTCGCATGTTGATTGCATATGCTTCTCATCATAACTTTAAGTTGCAACAAATGGATGTGAAGAGTGCTTTTCTTAATGGTCCTATTAATGAACTGGTTTATGTCAAGCAACCCCCCGGGTTCGAGGATCCCTACTTTCCTGATCATGTGTATCAACTCGATAAGGCACTCTATGGCCTTAAACAAGCCCCATGTGCGTGGTATTACCACCTTACCGAGTTGTTACAAGACTGTGGTTTTGAAGTTGGGCTAATCGACCCCACTCTTTTTACTAAGAAGGTCAAAGGGGAGTTGTTTGTATGCCAATTATATGTTGATGATATTATCTTTGGTTCCCCTAACAAAGCTTTCAATGAGGAATTTGCCGCTCTCATGACCTCAAAGTTCGAGATGTCTTCCATGGGAGAGTTGAAATTATTTCTAGGGTTCAAAGTGAAGCAAAGAAGAGAAGGGACCTTCATCAACCAAGCCAAATACACTCAAGACATGCTCAAGAGATTCAAGCTAATTGATGTCAAGCCGGCTTCCACTACAATGCCCACCAAGTGCCAACTTGACATAGATCCCAATGGTAAAGCGGTGGATCAAAAGGTATATCGCTCCATGATTGGATCCTTGCTTTACCTTTGTGCATCTAGACCGGATATCATGTTGAGTGTGGGAATTTGTGCACGGTTTCAAGCCGCACCTAAGGAAAGTCACTATGTGGCGGCCAAACGAATCTTTCGATATTTGGCTCATACCCCAAACTTTGGCTTATGGTACCCAAGAGGAGCAAACTTCAAACTTGTAGGGTATTCGGATTCTGATTGGGCGGGAGACAAAGTGGATAGGAAGTCCACTTCCGGAGGGTGCCAATTCCTTGGTTGCTCTTTGGTAAGTTGGTCTTCCAAAAAGCAAAGTTGTGTGTCTCTCTCGTCCACCAAAGCGGAGTATGTAGCGGCCGGTAGTTGTTGTGCACAACTCTTATGGATGAGGCAAACTTTAAAGGATTACGGTGTCATTTGTGACAAAGTGCCTCTTTGGTGTGACAATGAAAGTGCCATCAATATCTCTCTCAACCCGGTGCAACACTTCAAGACGAAGCATATTGAGATTCGGTATCACTTCATCCGGGATCACATTAGGCGAGGAGAGATCGAGCTCAACTATGTCAACACTCATGATAACCTTGCAGATATTTTCATGAATCCCTTGGATGAAGCAAGATTCCGCGAGTTAAGGCATGAGCTAAATATCATTGATTCAAGCAATGTGACTTGAACCCTTGCACACCCCACCACACTCAATTTGTTGTCTGGTTTAGATGTAGGCATGGACATAGGGGGGTGTTGTTCTCTCAATGAACTCTCCCTCCCACTTTATGCATAAATTGATCAAGTCTTTCACATTAGCCATTGTTGATGGTACTTGTGCTTCAAAGACGAGTTTTGGTCATGGGCCCAAGGATAAAATCTTCGCGGCGCCATACCTCTTGACTCAAACATAGGTGGCCTCGGCCACCGCCCTCTCTTGAAGAGGTGTGTCTTGGCCTCTTGCTGGTGTGTTCTCTCTTCTTCTTGCCTTTTGTTCTCTCTTTTTCGAGCTAAGCCGTGTTGTTTAGTTGCCGTGGCGTGCTGGGCAGTACTACCGCTGGTGGTGCGCGGTACTACCGCTCATAAGCGGTACTACCACCCCCAGCGCGGTACTACCGCTGCGGGACGGGACCAGGGGGTTATATCGGGGCAGGGGGAGGTTTCTTCTCCCCCATACCCATTCGCTTCGCCCCCTCGTTCCTCTTCCTCTCTGCAGCCACGCATCACCATGGGAGGGCTCCGGCGGATCTTCGTCTCCGGGGCGTCCCTCTCCATTTCCTTCGGTGGAGTCGATCCCTACCTCGTTCTCTTGCCATGGATGCCGGTATTGCCCCCGTTCCTTCTCTCCTTTTGTCTCATTTTCAGATCTTGCGTCTTAGGGGCAATGGTGGTTGCATCTCTAGATTTTTTGCTAAATCTAGGCTTGAGTAGGTTGGAGAAGGCAACTAGACTATATAGATTAGAGTTTGGTAGGAATATTTTTGAATTTGGCAGGCCGTTAGTGCCAGATCTGACCACGGTAGTAGGGAACTGCTGTTTCCCCGCCTCGAGTGGTACTACCACTCTCTTTGGAGCGGTACTACCGCTTGGGCGGTACTGCCGCGTGCATGTCGCGGTACTACCGCTGCCTACCAAGTTCGTCATGTTCCTGCCACACCTTGATCCTTTTGTTGTGTTTGTTGGCTTATGCTCGTTCTTTCTAGTTGTTTTGCGTGTTCTTGTGTTTGGTTCCAGGTGATGAACATCCTGAGCCTCAAGCTCGCCGTGTCAACCCCGGGCGTGCAACGTCAAAGCGCTACCGCACCTCTGAGCCAGCAAGTGGTTCCTCTAGCACTCAACCGCCACCAGCAGGCGCATCCGCAAGTGCTCCTCCACCACCTCAGCAGTCGAAGAGATCCACCAACAAGCCAAAGGGAAAGACTGTGACTGAGATGACTGCCAAGGAGTTTTGGGAAAAGCATCGCCGCAACCCCTATGAGGCGGACCAAGATCCCACTTTGGTCAACCGCCCGTTCTAGAACCGCTTTTAGTTTGCCATCTATTTTGATGTGATCAAGGCCAAGAAGAATCTCTATGTTGATGTTCGCTCCATCGACACTGATGCCATGGAGAAGGACCCTAAGTACTTTGGCGAAGCCCTCCAGATGTGTTCTCAGCTGAACATTCTCAGGATCATGCAGTTCAACAAGGATTTCGATGCAGATTTGGTGGCTTAATTCTTTGCTACCGTTCATCTTGGAACTGATGCCGACAGGACTCTGACTTGGATGACCAATGGCAAGTTGCTTTCCGTCAAGTGGAAGGCCTTCATGGAGTTACTTGATGTGGAAGATAACGGGCTTGAGACTCCATTAGGATTCCGCCCTCACCGCAATGCTACATCCACTCACAAGCAAGCCCTTTGGCCCTACTGCATTGTGAAGGTTCACCCAGTGACCAAGAAGGAAACCTATGAGCTGTCTACATATCTGGACATTCTTCATCGTGTCTTCCGTGAGACTCTCTTCCCTCGCATCAGGAATCTGGATATGGTCCATTCCTATCTCGTGGACATACTTCTTTTCTGCCAGCATGAGAAGGAAGCAAACACTGGAGAGAGCCTGAACATTTCTCATGTTATGTGGTCTGAACTTCTCTCTGCCGTTTCTGAGCGCAAGTGCCCGATATATGGTCCATTCATCATGAGGCTCATTGAGAAGGCATGGGCACGTGTCTATCCCAGAGTGCTATTGGAAACTGGAGACTTGGTTTCTCATGAGATCGAGCGTCTGAGGAAGAAGGACAATTGGGGCACCCCAGTGCCTAAACCCGGGGGTCCATCTACTGCTGCTGCTGCCATGGAGACTGAGGGTGGGGCTGCAACTGATGATCACGAGGAGGACTTTGGGCCCGCTAGTGCATAACCTTCTTGGGTAAAGAAGCTTAAACGCAAGATGAAGAAGCTTTTCTGCATGGAGTCTCATGGTTAGTACATGACTCATGTGGCTAAGAAGCAGGCCAGGGTGCGCCACAAGGAGCTCATGCGTCACCTGGGTGCGACCGTTGTCAGCGGTTCTGAGGGACAGGTCACTGAAGAGGAGGAATGGATTCACCAGCATTGCCCTTGGACTGATTCAGACGTCGAGCAGTTTCCGACCAACGACGGAGATGCAGACAATCACGCTGAGATGTGATGTTCGAGATCCTCAGCTTGCCATCACCTGGAGTCGTAGCGTCTCTCTTTTCCCTTTTGGTGTCTCGATGCCAAAGGGGGAGAGAGTTTAGGGATTTGTGTTGTTGCCGTGTTGCGAGTGTGTCTTTGTGTCTTGTGTTTTCTCGTGTGTTTTCTCGTGTGTTTTCTCGTGTGTTTTCTCGTTATCTTTGTTTGGTTTGGTTTGGTGCCTGTGAGACCTAAGTTCTAGACATATGGTGTGAGACATATGCTCCCTATCGCTACCTTTTTCCTTATGTCTATTCAGTACTGTAGTATCTTATGAGTTGCATGCTTATCCTGTTTTATACCCTACTCTCATATATCCTGTATTAGAATTGTTGGACTATAAAATATAGGGGGAGTGTTGATCTGAATGTGTGTGTCTTGCATTCCAAAGGCTCCACTAACTAGGTGCACACATTCAGGGGGAGCCCGCCTATATTTTGTAGTTCTAAGTATCCTTACTTTTATATCTTTTCTTTGTGCAAATTCCTAGTTGTCATCAATCCACCAAAAGGGGGAGATTGTTGAGGCATATCTCTCTCGATGTGGTTTTGGTGATTGATGACAACGTGTTTGCGGACTAATCATGTGCTTTGAGCATTTCAGAGATTCATCCTTGGCACGAGACGATTTCTTCCCCTCGGAGTGTCATTCAAGACGGTGGACTAGTTGCGTAGAGGGCACTGTACTATCAAGAGGGGGTCCGCTGTGGTATTGCTTGGGTGGAATCAACACGTACACATCCGCTTCTCACCCTCCGAGCCCTTCCGCTTCGATGGAGAGATCTTTTCTCTACTTGTGTGTCTTGTCTGGGTCCCAGCGGTAGTACCGTGCTACCCAGCGGTAGTACCGCTGAGGGGTTAAAGCGGCAGTACCGCTCCGCAGCGGTAGTACCGCCGGTGACTCCGCAGCTGTACTATCGCTGGCTTGTCACGTTCCTACCACCTCGACTCGAGGGCTCTTTTTCTCGTGTCGGGTTTTGCGGCACTAGTTGCGGCAATAGAGGCGGTAGTACCGCTTCTCAGCGGTAGTACCGCCCCTACCACCGCGGTAGTACCGCTTTGGGTCCAGGTCCCTGCTTCTCTCCTTTGCGCGGCAGTACCGCTAGGTGGATCGGCAGTACCGATGGCTCAGCGGTAGTACTGCCCACCCAAGCGGTACTACCGCCCTCTGCGGGGCTTTTTAGTGGGGCAACGGTTGGATTGTTGCCCCCACTATAAAAGGGGTCCCCTTCTTCCCCATTGACCTACCTCTTCCCCCTCAAGCTCCATTAATGCTCCAAGCTCCATTTTCACTTGATCTATCTCTCTAGCCAATCAAACTTGTTGATTTGCTCGGGAGTGGTCGAGAAGGCCCTAATCTACACTTCCACCAAGAGATTTTTGATTCCCCCACCTATCCCTAGCGGATATTGTTACTCTTGGGTGTTTGAGCACCCTAGACGGGCGAGGTCACCACGGAGCCATAGTCCATTGTGGTGAAGCTTCGTGGTATTGCTGGGAGCCTCCGATTAAGCTGTGGAGATTGCCCCAACCTTGTTTCTAAAGGTCCGGTCGCCGCCTTCAAGGGCACCAATAGTGGAATCACGGCATCTCGCATTATGTGAGGGTGTGAGGAGAATACGGTGGCCCTAGTGGCTTCTTGGGGAGCATTTTGCCTCCACACCGCTCTAACAGAGACGTACTTCCCCTCAAAAGGAAGGAACTTCGGTAACACATCCTCGTCTTCACCGGATCCACTCTTGGTTATCTCTTACCTTTACTTGTGCAAGCTCTTTAGTGTTACTTCTCTTGATTGCTTGTTTGTTTGTTGTTATAGCATCATATAGGTTGCTCACCTAGTTGCACATCTAGACAACCTACTTTGATGCAAAGTTTAATTTGGTAAAGAAAAGTTAAAAATTGTTAGTTGCCTATTCACCCCTGCTACCTCTTGAGCTTGTGTTGGATTTCCCCGAAGAGGAAGGGATGATGCAGTAGAGTAGCGTAAGTATTTCCCTCAGTTTCTGAGAACCAAGGTATCAATCCAGTAGGAGGCCACGCTCAAGTCCCTCGTACCTGCACAAAACGATAGCTACTCGCAACCAACGCGATTAGGGGTTGTCAATCCCTTCACGGTCACTTACGAGAGTGAGATCTGATATAGATATAATACTTTTGGTATTTTTGGTATAGAGATGCAAAGTGAAAAGTAAAAGGCAAAGTAAAAGGCAAAACAAGATTAAAGTGAGGGAGATTGATATGATGAGAATAGACCCGGGGGCCATAGGTTTCACTAGTGGCTTCTCTCAAGAGCATAAGTATTCTACGGTGGGTGAACAAATTACTGTTGAGCAATTGACAGAATTGAGCATAGTTATGAGAATATCTAGGCATGATCATGTATATAGGCATCACGTCCATGACAAGTAGATCAAAACGATTCTGCATCTACTACTATTACTCCACTCATCGACCACTATCCAGCATGCATCTAGAGTATTAAGTTAAAAACAGAGCAACGCATTAAGCAAGATGACATGATGTAGAGAGATAAATTCATGCAATATGAAATAAACCCCATCTTGTTATCCTCGATGGCAACGATACAATACGTTCCTTGCTGCCCCTTCTGTCACTGGGAAAAGGACACCACAAGATCGTACCCAAAGCTAAGCACTTCTCCCATGGCAAGAACTACCAATCTAGTTGGCCAAACCAAATGGATAATTTGAAGAGACTTGCAAAGATAACCAATCATACATAAAAGAATCCAGAGAAGATTCAAATATTATTCATAGATAGACTTGATCATAAACCCACAATTCTTCGGTCTCAACAAACACACCGCAAAAAGAAGATTACATCGAATAGATCTCCACAAGAGAGGGGTTGAACTTTGTATTGAGATCCAAAAAGATAGAAGAAGCCATCTAGCTACTAACTATGGACCCGAAGGTTTGAGGTAAACTACTCACACTTCATCGGAGAGGCTATGATGATGTAGAAGCCCTCCGTGATGACGGCCCTCTCCGGCGGAGCTCCGGAACAGGCCCCAGGATGGGATCTCGTGGATACAGAAAGTTGCGGCGGTGGAATTAGGTTTTTGGATCCTGTTCTAATCGTTTGGGGGTACGTAGGTATATATAGGAGGAAGGAGTACGTCGGTGGAGCTCCGAGGGGCCCACGAGGCAGGGGGCACGCCCTAGGGGGGCGCCCCCACCCTCGTGACCGCCTCTCTGATGCCTTGGCGTAGGGTCCAAGTCTCCTGGATCATGTTCGGTGAGAAAATCACGTTCCCGAAGGTTTCATTCCGTTTGGACTCCATTTGATATTCCGTTTCTTCGAAACACTGAAATAGGCAAAAAAACAGCAATTCTGGGCTGGGCCTCCGGTTAATAGGTTAGTCCCAAAAATAATATAAAAGTGGAAAATAAAGCCCAATATAGTCCAAAACAATAGATAATATAGCATGGAGCAATCAAACATTATAGATACGTTGGAGACGTATCAGGCATCCCCAAGCTTAATTCCTGCTCGTCCTCGAGTAGGTAAATGATAAAAAGAGAATTTTTGATGCAGAGTGCTACTTGGCATAATTTCAATGCAAATCTTCTTAATTGTGATATGAATATTCATATTCGAAAGATTCAAGACAAAAGTTTATATTGACATAAAATAATAATACTTCAAGCATACTAACAGAGCAATTATGTCTTCTCAAAATAACATGGCCAAAGAAATTTATCCCTACAAAATCATATAGTCTGGCTATGCTCTATCTTCACCACACAAAGTATTTAAATCATGCACAGCCCCGATGACAAGCCAAGCAATTGTTTCATACTCTAACTTTTTCAAAACTTTTTCAATCTTCACGCAATACATGAGCATGAGCCATGGATATAGCACTATAGGTGGAATAGAATGGTGGTTATGGAGAAGACAAAAAGAGGGGAAGACAGTCTCACATCAACTAGGCGTATCAACGGGCTATGGAGATGCCCATCAATAGATATCAATGTGAGTGAGTAGGGATTGCTATGCAACGGATGCACTAGAGCTATAAGTATATGAAAGCTCGTCAAAAGAAACTAAGTGGGTGTGCATCCAACTTGCTTGCTCATGAAGACCTAGGGCAATTTGAGGAAGCCCATCATTGGGATATACAAGCCAAGTTCTATAATGGAAGATTCCCACTAGTATATGAAAGTGATAACATGAGAGACTCTCTACTATGAAGATCATGGTGCTACTTTGAAGCACAAGTGTGGTAAAAGGATAGTAACATTGTCCCTTCTCTCTTTTTCTCTCATTTTTTTATTTGGGCCTTTTCTCCTTTTTTATGTCCTCTTTTCTTTATCTTTTTATTTGGGCTTCTTTGGCCTCTTTTATTTATTTTTTTGTCTGGAGTCTCATCCCGACTTGTGGGGGAATCATAGTCTCCATCGTCCTTTCCTCACTGGGACAATGCTCTAATAATTATGATCATCACACTTTTATTTTTCTTACAACTCAACAATTACAACTCGATACTTAGAACAAAATATGACTCTATATGAATGCCTCCGGCAGTGTACTGGGATATGCAATGTGACAATGATGGAGTGTGTCATAATAAACGGAACGGTGGAAAGTTGCATGGCAATATATCTCAGAATGGCTATGGAAATGCCATAATAGGTAGGTATGGTGGCTGTTTTGAGGAAGGTATATGGTAGGTGTATGATACCGGCGAAAAGTGCGCGGTATTAGAGAGGCTAGCAAAGGTGGAAGGGTGAGAGTGCGTATAATCCATGGACTCAGCATTAGTCATAAAGAACTCATATACTTATTGCAAAAATCTAGAAGTTATCAAAGCAAAGTATTACGCGCATGCTCCTAGGGGGATAGATTGGTAGGAAAAGACCATCGCTCGTCCCCGACCGCCACTCATAAGGAAGACAATAAATAAATAAATCATGCTCCGACTTCATCACATAACGGTTCACCATACGTGCATGCTACGGGAATCACAAACTTTAACACAAGTATTCTTTAAATTCACAACTACTCAACTAGCATGACTTTAATATTATCACCTCCATATCTCAAAACAATTATCATGCTTCAATCTTTTCTTAGTATTCAACACACTCAAAAGAAAGTTTCACAAATCTTGAATTCCAAGCATATTATTATCAAGCAAATTACCATGCTATTAAGAGACTCTAAAATAATTTAAGTGAAGCATGAGAGATCAATAGTTTATTTAAAACAAATCCACCACCGTGCTCTAAAAGATCTAAGTGAAGCACATAGAGCAAAATTATAACGCTCAAAAGATATAAGTGAAGCACATAGAGCAAAACTACATACCTCAAAAGATATAAGTGAAGCACATAGAGCAAAATTATAATGCTCAAAAGATATAAGTGAAGCACACAGAGCAAAACTACATAGCTCAAAAGATATAAGTGAAGCACATAGAGTATTCTATCAAATTTTAATTCATGTATGGCTCTCTCAAAAGGTGTGTACAGCAAGGATGATTGTGGGTATACTAAAACACAAAGACAAAAATAATACAAGACGCTCCAAGCAAAACACATATCATGTTGGTGAATAAAAATATAACTCCAAGTAAATTACCGATGGAAGTGGACGAAAGAGGGGATGCCTTCCGGGGCATCCCCAAGCTTTGACTTTTTGGTGTCCTTGGATTATCTTGGGGGTGCTATGGGCATCCCCAATCTTAGGCTCTTGCCACTCCTTGTTCCATAATCCATCACAAGAATTCACCCAAAACTTGAAAACTTCACAACACAAAACTTAAAGTAGAAAACTCGTGAGCTCCGTTAGCGAAAGAAAACAAAAGACCACTTCAAGGTACTATAATGAATTCATTATTTATTTATATTGGTGTTAAACCTACTTTATTCCAACTTCTCTATGTATTATAAACTATTTTACTAACCATAGATTCATCAAAATAAGCAAACAACACACGAAAAACAGAATCTGTCAAAAACAGAACAGTCTGTAGTAATCTGTAGCTAGCGCAAGATCTGGAACCCCAAAAATTCTAAAATAAATTGCTGGACGTGAGGAATTTATCTATTAATCATCTGCGAAAAGAATTAACTAAATATCACTCTTCAAATAAAAATTACAGAAGTTCTCGTGAGCGCTAAAGTTTCTGTTTTTTACAGCAAGTTCAACAAGACTTTCCCCAAGTCTTCCCAATGGTTCTACTTGGAACAAACACTAATTAAACACAAAAAACACAACCAAAACAGAGGCTAAATAATTTATTTATTACTAAACAGGAGCAAAAAGCAAGGAATAAAAATAAAATTGGGTTGCCTCCCAACAAGCGCTATCGTTTAACGCCCCTAGCTAGGCATAAAAGCGAGGATAGATCTAGGTATTGCCATCTTTGGTAGGCAATCCATAAGTGGCTCTCATGATAGTTTCATATGGCAATTTTATTTTCTTTCTTGGAAAGTGTTCCATGCCCTTTTTTAATGGAAATTGAAATCTAATATTCCCTTCCTTCATATCAATAATCGCACCAATCGTTCTAAGGAAAGGTCTACCAAAAATAATAGGGAAAGAAGGATTGCAATCTATATCAAGAACAATGAAATCTACGGGCACATAATTTCTATTTGCAACAATAATAACATCATTAAGCCTTCCCATAGGTTTCTTAATAGTAGAATCCGCAAGATGCAAGTTTAGAGAGCAATCATCAAAATCGTGGAAATCTAGCAAATCACACAAAGTTTTGGGGATAGTGGAAACACTAGCACCCAAATCACACAAAGCATAAAAATCATGATCTTTAATTTTAATTTTAATAGTTGGTTCCCACTCATCATAGAGTTTTCTAGGGATAGAAACTTTCAACTCAAGTTTTTCTTCATAATATTGCATCAAGGCATCAACAATATGTTCGGTGAAGGCTTTCTTTTGACTATAAGCATGTGGAGAATTTAGCACGGATTGCAACAAGGAAATACAATCAATTAAAAAGCAACTTTCATAATTAAATTCCTTGAAATCCAATATAATGGGTTTAGCAACATCTAGATTTTTATTTCTTTCAATCACACTTAATCAATTTCATCATAAAGATCTAAATACTCTGAATTTTTAGAACGCCTTCTAGGTAAAGGAAGATAATATTCAGTTTCATCAAGATTCATATTGCAAAACAAAGATTTAATAGGAGACACATCAATAACTTTTAGATCTTCATCTTGATTTTCATAGGAATTGGAAGAACACGCTTTAATAAAGGCATCTTTGGAAGCACGCATCCTAACGGTTCTTTCCTTGCACTCATCAATGGAAATTCTCATGGCTTTAAGAGACTCATTGATATCATGCTCAGGAGGAATAGATCTAAGCTTTAAAGAATCAATCTCAAGAGAAATTCTATGAACGTTCCTAGCCAAATCATCAACTTTAAGCAATTTCTCTTCAAGCAAAGCATTAAAATTCTTTTGTGAATTCATAAACTCTTTAACACTATTCTCAAATTCAGAGGGCAACTTATTATAATTTCCATAAGAGTTGTTGTAGTAATTCCCATAATTATTAGAAGGATTACTAGCATATGGCCTAGGATTAAAATTCCCTCTATAAGCGTTGTTACCAAAATTATTCCTACCAACAAAATTCACATCCATAGATTCATTGTTATTATCAATCAAAGTAGACAAAGGCATATCATTAGGATCAGAAGAAACACTCTTAGTAGCAAATAATTTCATAAGTTCATCCATCTTTCCACTCAAAACATTGATTTCTTCTATCGCATGCACTTTTTTATTAGAAGATTTTTCATTATGCCATTGAGAATAATTAACCATAATATTATCTAGGAGTTTAGTAGCATCTCCTAAAGTGATTTCCATAAAAGTGCCTCCAGCGGCCGAATCTAAAAGATTTCTAGAAGCAAAATTCAATCCGGCATAAAATTTTTGTATAATCATCCACAAATTCAAACCATGAGTAGGGCAATTACGTATCATTAATTTCATTCTCTCCCAAGCTTGTGCAACATGTTCATGATCAAGTTGCTTAAAGTTCATAATATCGTTTCTATGAGAGATGATCTTAGCGGGAGGAAAATACTTAGAGATAAAAGCATCTTTGCACTTGTTCCAAGAATCAATACTATTTTTAGGTAAAGACGAACCAAGCTTTAGCACGATCTCTAAGCGAAAAAGGAAATAGCTTCAATTTGACGACATCATTATCGACATCTTTTTTCTTTTGCATATCACATAAATCAACGAAGCTATTTAGCGGCATCTTCACTAGGAAGGCTGGCGAATTGATCTTTCATAACAAGATTCAACAAAGCAGTATTGATTTCACAAGATTCAGTATTGGCAAGAGGAGCAATCGGAGTGCTAAGGAAATCATTATTATTGGTATTGGTGGAGTCACACAATTTGGTAGTATCTTGAGCCATCGCGACAAACAAGCAATCCAACACACGAGCAAACAAAAGGCAAGCGGGCAGAAAGAGGCCAATAGAGAGGGAGGATAGAGAGAAAGAGGGTGAATAAAACGGCAAGGGTGAAGTGGGGGAGAGGAAAACGAGAGGCAAATGGCAAATAATGTAATGCGAGAGATAGGGATTGTGATGGGTACTTGGTATGTTGACTTTTTGCGTAGACTCCCCGGCAATGGTGCTAGAAATCCTTCTTGCTACCTCTTGAGCTTGCGTTGGATTTCCCCGAAGAGGAAGGGATGATGCAGCAGAGTAGCGTAAGTATTTCCCTCAGTTTTTGAGAATTAAGGTATCAATCCAGTAGGAGGCCACGCTCAAGTCCCTCGTACCTGCACAAAACGATAGCTACTCGCAACCAACGCGATTAGGGGTTGTCAATCCCTTCACGGTCAATTACGAGAGTGAGATCTGGTAGATATAATTTTTTTGGTATAGAGATGCAAAGTGAAAAGTAAAAGGCAAAGTAAAAAAGCAAAGCAAGATTAAAGTGATGGAGATTGATATGATGAGAATAGACCCGGGGGCCATAGGTATCACTAGTGGCTTCTCTCAAGAGCATAAGTATTCTACGGTGGGTGAACAAATTACTATTGAGCAATTGACAGAATTGAGCATAGTTATGAGAATATCTAGGCATGATCATGTATATAGGCATCACGTCCGTGACAAGTAGACCGAAACGATTCTGCATCTACTACTATTATTCCACTCATCGACCGCTATCCAGCATGCATCTAGAGTATTAAGTTAAAAACAGAGTAACGCCTTAAGCAAGATGACATGATGTAGAGAGATAAATTCATGCAATATGAAATAAACCCCATCTTGTTATCCTCGATGGCAACGATACAATACGTGCCTTGCTTCCCCTTCTGTCACTGGGAAAGGACACCGCAAGATCGAACCCAAAGCTAAGCACTTCTCCCATGGCAAGAACTACCAATCTAGTTGGCCAAACCAAACGGATAATTCGAAGAGACTTGCAAAGATAACCAATCAGACATAAAATAATTCAGAGAAGATTCAAATATTATTCATAGATAGACTTGATCATAAACCCACAATTCATCGGCCTCAACAAACACACCGCAAAAAGAAGATTACATCAAATAGATCTCCACAAGAGGGGGAGAACTTTGTATTGAGATCCAAAAAGAGAGAAGAAGCCATCTAGCTACTAACTATGGACCCGAAGGTCTGAGGTAAACTACTCACACTTCATCGGAGAGGCTATGATGATGTAGAAGCCCTCCGTGATGACGACCCTCTCCGGCGGAGCTCCGGAACAGGCCCCAAGATAGGATCTCGTGGATACAGAAAGTTGCGGTGGTGGAATTAGGTTTTTGGCTCCTGTTCTGATCGTTTGGGGGTACGTAGGTATATATAGGAGGAAGGAGTACGTCGGTGGAGCTCCGAGGGGCCCACGAGCCATGGGGGCGCGCCCCCCACCCTCGTGACCGCCTCTCTGATGCCTTGGCGTATGGTCCAAGTCTCCTGGATCACGTTCGGTGAGAAAATCACGTTCCCGAAGGTTTCATTCCGTTTGGACTCCGTTTGATATTCCGTTTCTTCGAAACACTGAAATAGGCAAAAAAACAGCAATTCTGGGCTGGGCCTCCGGTTAATAGGTTAGTCCCAAAAATAATATAAAAGTGGAAAATAAAACCCAATATAGTCCAAAACAGTAGATAATATAGCATGGAGCAATCAAAAATTATAGATACGTTGGAGATGTATCAACCCCCCCTCTAGTCAACCATATCGATCCTTTCAGATGCAAGCTTTGACACTGATCCGGATGACTCTAAGTCACAAACCGAATACATGTTTTTATTAAATGGTGGACCTGTCAGTTGGTGCAGTTCCAAGCAGAGCGTCGTGGCGGGATCTACGTGTGAAGTGGAATACATAGCTGCTTCGGAAGCAGCAAATGAAGGAGTCTAGATGAAGGAGTTCATATCCGATCTAGGTGTCATACCTAGCGCATCGGGTCCAATGAAAATCTTTTGTGACAATACTGGTGCAATTGCCTTGGCAAAGGAATCCAGATTTCACAAGAGAACCAAGCACATCAAGAGATGCTTCAATTCCATCCGTGATCAAGTCAAGGAGGGAGACATAGAGATTTGCAAGATATATATGGATCTGAATGTTGCAGACCCGTTGACTAAGCCTCTCTCACGAGCAAAAGATGATCACCACCAAGACTCCATGGGTGTTAGAATCATTACAATGTAATCTAGATTATTGACTCTAGTGCAAGTGGGAGACTGAAGGAAATATGCCCTAGAGGCAATAATAAAGTTGTTATTTATATTTCCTTATATCATGATAAATGTTTATTATTGATGCTAGAATTGTATTAACCAGAAACTTAGTACATGTGTGAATACATAGACAAACAAAGTGTCACTAGTTTGCCTCTACTTGACTAGCTCGTTGAATCGATGATGGTTATGTTTCCTAACCATAGACATGAGTTGCCATTTGATTAACGGGATCACATCATTAGAGAATGATGTGATTGACTTGACACATCCGTCAGCTTAGCACGATGATCATTTAGTTTGTTGCTATTGCTTTCTCCATAACTATACATGTTCCTATGACTATGAGATCATGCAACTCCCGAATACCGGAGGAACACTTTGTGTGCTACCAAACGTCACAACGTAACTAGGTGATTATAAAGGTGCTCTACAGGTGTCTCCGATGGTGTTTGTTGAGTTGGCATGGATCAAGTTTAAGATTTGTCACTCCGATTGTCGGAGAGGTATCTCTGGGCCCTCTCGGTAATGTACATCACAATAAGCCTTGCAAGCAATGTAGCTAATGAGTTAGTTACGGGATGTATCATTACGGAACGAGTAAAGAGACTTGCCGGTAACGAGATTGAGCTAGGTATTGAGATACCGACGATCTAATCTCGGGCAAGTAACATACCGATGACAAAGGGAACAACGTATATCGTTATGCGGTTTGACCGATGAAGATCTTCGTATAATATGTAGGAACCAATATGAGCATCCAGGTTGCGCTATTGGTTATTGAAAGGAGACATGTCTCGGTCATGTCTACATAGTTCTCTAACCCGTAGTGTCCGCACGCTTAACGTTCGGTGACGATCGGTGATACGTCTCCAACGTATCTACTTTTCCAAACACTTTTGCCCTTGTTTTGGACTCTAACTTGCATGATTTGAATGGACTAACCCGGACTGACGCTGTTTTCAGCAGAATTGCCATGGTGTTATTTTTGTGCAGAAATGAAAGTTCTCGGAATGACCTGAAAATCAACGGACATTATTTTTGGAATATATTAAAAATACTGGAAGAAGAATCCATGTCAGGGGGCCCACACCCTATCCACGAGGGTGGGGGCGTGCCTACCACCTGGGCGCGCCCCCTGCCTCGTGGGCCCCCTGACGCTCCACCGACCTCAACTCCAACTCCATATATTCGTGTTCGGGGAGAAGAAAATCAGAGAGAAGGATTCATCGCGTTTTACGATACGGGGCCGCCGTCAAGCCCTAAACTCTCTCGGGAGGGCTGATCTGGAGTCCGTTCGGGGCTCCGGAGAGGAGAATCCGTCGCCATCGTCATCATCAACCTTCCTCCATCACCAATTTCATGATGCTCACCATCGTGCGTGAGTAATTCCATCATAGGCTTGCTGGACGGTGATGGGTTGGATGAGATTTATCATGTAATCGAGTTAGTTTTGTTAGGGTTTGATCCCTAGTATCCACTATGTTCTAAGATTGATGTTGCTATGACTTTGTTATGCTTAATGCTTGTCACTAGGGCCCGAGTGCCATGATTTCAGATCTGAACCTATTATGTTTTCATCAATATATGAGAGTTCTTGATCCTATCTTGCAAGTCTATAGTCACCTACTATGTGTTATGATCCGTTAACCCCGAAGTGACAATAATCAGGATACTTACCGGTGATGACCGTAGTTTGAGGAGTTCATGTATTCACTATGTGTTAATGCTTTGGTCCGGTACTCTATTAAAGGGAGGCCTTAATATCCCTTAGTTTCCAATAGGACCCCGCTGCCACGGGAGGGTAGGAAAAAAGATGTCATGCAAGTTCTTTTCCATAAGCACGTATGACTATATTCGGAATACATGCCTACATTACATTGATGAATTGGAGCTAGTTCTGTGTCACCCTATGTTATAACTGTTGCATGAATGATCACATCCGACATAATTCTCCATCACCGATCCAATGCCTACGAGATTTCCACATATTGTTCTTCGCTCATTTACTTTTCCGTTGCTATTGTTACAATCACTATAAAACCCAAAAATATTACCTTTTGCCACCGTTACCACTACTATCATATTACTTTGCTACTAAACACTTTGCTACAGATATTAAGTTATCCAGGTGTGGTTGAATTGACAACTCAGCTGCAAATACTTGAGAATATTCTTTGGCTCCCCTTGTGTTGAATCAATAAATTTGGGTTGAATACTCTACCCTCGAAAACTATTGTGATCCCCTATACTTGTGGGTTATCAAGACCATTTTTTGGCGCCGTTGCCGGGGAGCATAGCTCTATTCTTTGAGTCACTTGGGATTTATATTTTCTTATCATTATGAAGAACTTGAAAGATCAAAGAACCAAGATTTTTCCCTCAACTACGAGGGGAGGTAAGGAACTACCATCTAGCTCTGCACTTGATTCACCTCGTGTTTTGAGTAAGCTTGCGACACCTAAACCTGCTTCTGCTATTAATTCTGATATGTCGCATGTTATTGATGATGCCACTTCTACTTTGCATGATACTTATGATGAAACTACTTCTATGCTTGATACTACTGTGCCACTAGGTGAATTTCTTGATGAACAACTTGCTAGGGTTAGAGAGAATGAAATTATTGAAACTAATAATATTGATGAAAGTGATGATGAAGATTCTCCCCCTAGATATGAATTGCCTGTTGTACCTGAGGGTTATGTTATGGATGAAGAAACTGCTAGAGACTTTCTTGCCTGCAATGATAGATCTGATCTTAAGAAATCATTACCTAAGCTTAAATAAAAATCTCTGAATGCTAGACTGAAATATGATCTTGCTTATGCTACTTCACCTATCTTTATTACTGATAAGGATTATGATTTCTCTGTTGATCCTGATATAATTACTTTGGTTGAATCTGATCCTTTTTATGGCTATGAATCTGAAACTGTTGCGGCACATCTTACTAAATTAAATAATATAGCTACCCTGTTCACTAATGATGAGAAAACTCGCTACTATTATATCCTTAAATTATTTCCGTTCTCATTAAAGGGTGATGCTAAGATATGGTTTAATTCTCTTGATCCTGGTTGTGTGCGTAGTCCCCAGGATATGGTTTACTACTTCTCTGCTAAATATTTCCCCGCTCATAAGAAACAAGCTGCTTTAAGGGAAATATATAATTTTGTGCAAATTGAAGAAGAGAGTCTCCCACAAGCTTGGGAGAGGCTTCTCCAATTACTTAATGCTTCGCCTGATCATCCTCTCAAGAAAAATGAAATACTTGATATCTTTTATAATGGACTAATCGATGCTTCCAGAGACCACTTGGATAGTTGTGTTGGTTGTGTTTTCAGGGAAAGAACAGTTGATCAAGCTGAAATTCTATTGAATAATATGTTGACCAATGAAAATAATTGGACACTTCCTGAACCAACTCCTAAGCCAACTCCGAAGAAAAGGGGTATTCTATTTCTCAGTCCTGAAGATATGCAAGAGGCAAAGAAATCTATGAAAGAAAAAGGTATTAAAGCTGAGGATGTTAAGAATTTACCGCCTGTTGAAGAAATACATGGTCTTAATTTGCCACCTATTGAAGAAATACATGGTCTTGATAACCCGACACAGGTAGTAAAGGTAAATTCTCTCTATAGATATGATAAAGCTGAAATCCCTCCTGCTAAGTTTGCTAGTCAATGTTCGGATGAATTTGATAACTTTATGGTTAAGCAAGAAGATTTTAATGCTTATTTTGGTAGACAATTGAAACATCATGCTTATATGATTGAACACTTGAGTGATTACATGGCTAGTGTTAAAGGTGAACTTAAACTTATTAGTAAACATGCTTCTATGGTTACCACTCAAGTAGAACAAGTACTTAAAGCTCAGAATGATTTGCTCAGTGAATTAAATAATAAGAAAAATGATAATGTTGTTAGAGATATGACTAGAGGTGGTAAGATGACTCAGGAACCTTTGTATCCTGAGGGCCATCCTAACATAATTGAGCAAGATTCTCAGAGAATTAATATTGATTCACCTAGTCCTTCGAAAAGGAAGAAAAGGAAAAATGATAGGACTGTGCATGCTTCTAGTGAACCTGTTGTAGACACACCTGAGAATCCTAATGATATTTCTATCTTCGATGCTGAAACACAATCTGGTAATGAACATGAACCTAGTGATAATATTAATGATGATGTTCATGTCGATGCTCAACCTAGCAATGATAATGATGTAGAGATTGAACCTGCTGTTGATCTTGATAACCCACAATCAAAGAATCAGCGTTATGATAAGAGAGACTTTGTTGCTAGAAAGCATGGTAAAGAATGAGAACCATGGGTTCAGAAACCCATGCATTTTCCTCCTAAACCATCCAAGAAAAAGGATGATGAGGATTTTGAGCGCTTTGCTGAAATGATTAGACCTATCTTTTTGCTTATGCGTTTGACCGATATGCTTAAAATGAATCCTTATGCTAAATATATGAAAGATATTGTTACTAATAAAAGAAAGATACCGGAAGCTGAAATTTCCACCATGCTTGCTAATTACACTTTTGAGGGTGGAATACCAAAGAAACTTGGAGATCCAGGAGTACCAACTATACCATGCTCCATTAAAAGAAACTATGTTAAAACTGCTTTATGTGATCTGGGAGCCGGTGTTAGTGTTATGTCTCTCTCTTTATATCGTAGACTTGATTTGAATAAGTTGACACCTACTGAAATATCTTTGCAAATGGCTGATAAATCAACTGCTATACCTGTCGGTATTTGTGAGGATGTGCCTGTTGTGGTTGCAAACGTTACTATTTTAACGGACTTTGTTATTCTTGATATTCCCGAGGACGATAGTATGTCTATTATTCTTGGAAGACCCTTTTTGAATATTGCAGGGGATGTTATTGATTGCAACAAAGGCAATGTCACTTTTCATGTTAATGGTAATGAGCATACGGTACACTTTTCGAGGAAACAACCTCAAGTCCACAGTATCAATTCTATTGGAAAAATTCCAACTATTACTATTGGAGGTTTTGAATTTCCTCTTCCTAATGTCAAGAAGAAATATGATATTATTATTGCTGGGGACATGCATATCCCCGTTGAGGTAACCTAGTGTTATTCGAAAATTCTCCGGTTTCATGTTATTCGAAAAGAGTTTGTTAACAAGACTTGATCAACCTTGTTAGTGGATTCCTTTTGATGAGCATGAGATGGATGAATTTAGAAAACACAACTCTCTGTACCCTCTTTTTACTTTCTGTTATTTATATTAAATAAAGCAAAAATAGTATTTTCTATCTGTTTTCTGAATTATCCATGCAATAAAAAATACCCCGAAAATAAAAATTCTCCAAATGCCCTGAAATTTAAATATGATTTTTTCTAGAATATTTGAGAATATCTGGCACTAAGAACACACCAGCGGGAGCAAGCACCTGGCCACAAGGGTCCAGGGCGCGCCCCCTGCCTCGTGGGCCCATGGTGGCTCCCCTCCACTTATTCCAGCCACCACACACTCCTTCTTCCTCCCAAAAATATCACTAGCCAGCTCAAACCCGAGTTCTTGCTCAAAGGTCCATTCACAAAACTGCTTTGGGGGATTGTTCTTTGGTATGTGACTCCTCCAATGGTCCAATTAGTTATTGTTCTGGTGCTTTATTCATTGCAAATTTTTGCTGCTTAGATGACCCTGTTCTTGAGCTTGCATGTCAAATTTATATGGTCAAAAGTAGTTTTATTGCATGATGTTGCGTCTAGGCACTTGTAGGAGTAGTTGCTATCAATATTGTTGAGTTTGGTTCACTTTTATTTTGAAGTTACTAAAAATTTCAGAAATTTTCGGAAAATGACGAAGAGATTTTTTAGGGGCTCGTCGAGCCGAAGCTCGAAGGACAAGCAAAGTGTGGAGGATAAGAGGCCCAAATATAATCTCCCTCGCACCGCGGAAGTTCGGCCGTGTGAATGGCCTTGTGATGATTTCTTGAGAGCAGCCGGGATTTATGATGATTTTTTATGAGTTGGCTGAGAATGCAGGCCTCACCGACTTCCTCCACGACCAACGCGAACAGTATCTCTTACTCACTAATATTTTTGTGCAAAATTTTCATTTCCATGCTAGGAGGTCACCACGTTCGGTGGATTTCTATTTATATGATGAGTATAAGGAGATGTCCCTTTTTGATTTCTGTCGGGTCTGTAAGATACCCTTTACAGGCAGCATAGAAGAACCACATCGTAGTGATGTGGAAGAGTTTATTGATATGATTGCTGTAGGGGAAACTAGGAAGGTTTACGATGCAAGATTTACTAGCATACATTTTCCGTTCTACGTTACTTTGCAATATTTGCTAGTCGATGCTTGATTGGTCGCGGAAACTGTGGCAACCTTAGTGCCCCTGATATTGTTATTTTGTGCCATGCCTTGTTCCATGATGACACATTTAGTATGGGCTCTATTGTTGCAAAGCGGTTAAATCTTAACCGTACTAAGGGCCCCATCTTGGGAGGTATCTTCGCCTCGCGCCTTGCTGTACATTCTAACATACGTATTAGACATTATGAGAAAGAAGAAAAGTTTCTGCCTCCTATTTTTCTCGACTATAAGAGTCTGGTAGCACATGATTTTATCATTAAGAATAAGGAAAAGATGCTTAAATACAAGCTGATTTTTGATTAAAAAATGATGACCCACAAGTATAGGGAATCTATTGTAGTCCTTTCGATAAGTAAGAGTGTCAAACCCAATGAGGAGCAGATGGGAATGATAAGCGGTTTTCAGCAAGGTATTCTCCGCAAGCACTGAAATTATAGGTAATAGATAGTTTTGTGATAAGATAATTTGTAACGAGCAACAAGTAACAAAAGTAAATAAAGTGCAGCAAGATGGCCCAATCCTTTTTGTAGCAAAGGACAAGCCTGGACAAAACTCTTATATAGAAGAAAGCGCTCCCGAGGACACATGGGAATTATCGTCAAGCTAGGTTTCATCACATTCATATGATTCGCGTTCGGTACTTTGATAATTTGGTATGTGGGTGGACCGGTGCTTGGGTGATGTCCTTACTTGGACAAGCATCCCACTTATGATTAACCTCTATTGCAAGCATCCGCAACTACAACAAAAGTATTAAGGTAAACCTAACCATAGCATGAAACATGTGGATCCAAATCAGCCCCTTACGAAGCAACATATAAAATAGGGTTTAAGCTTCTGTCACTCTAGCAACCCATCATCTACTTATTACTTCCCAATGCCTTCCTCTAGGCCCAAATAATGGTGAAGTGTCATGTAGTCGACGTTCACATAACACCACTAGAGGAGAGACAACATAATCTCATCAAACTATCAAACGAATACCAAATTCACATGACTACTAATAGCAAGACTTCTCCCATGTCCTCAGGAACAAGCGTAACTACTCACAAAGCATATTCATGTTCGTAATCAGAGGGGTATTAATATGCATATAGGATCTGAACATATGATCTTCCACCAAATAAACCAACTAGCATCAACTACAAGGAGTAATTAATACTACTAGCAACCCACATGTACCAGTCTCAGACTTGGAGACAAGAATTGGATACAAGAGATGAACTAGGGTTTGAGAGGAGATGGTGCTGGTGAAGATGTTGATGGAGATTGGCCCCTCCCGATGAGAGGAGCGCTGGTGATGACGATGGTGATGATTTCCCCCTCCAGGAGGGAAGTTTCCCCGGCAGAACAGCTCCGCCAGAGCCCTAGATTGGTTCCGCCTCGTGGCGGCGGAGTCTCGTCCCGAAAGCTTGCTTATGATTTTTTCCTCAACGAAGGACTCCATATAGTAGAAGATGGGCATCGGAGGGCCACCAGGGGGCCCACGAGGCAGGGGGCGCGCCCAGGGGGGTAGGGCGCGCCCCCACCCTCTGGAACTTCTTGCGCTCAGTATTTTTTATATATTCTGAAAATGACTTCCGTGAAGTTTCAGGACTTTTGGAGCTATGCAGAATAGGTCTCTAATATTTGCTCCTTTTCCAGTCCAGAATCCCAGCTGCCGGCATTCTCCCTCTTTATGTAAATCTTATAAAATAAGAGAGAATAGGCATAAGTATTGTGACACAATGTGTAATAACATCCCATAATGCGATAAATATCGATATAAAAGCATGATGAAAAATGGACATATCAACTCCCCCAAGCTTAGACCTCGCCTGTCCTCAAGCGAAAGCCGAAATCGAAAAATATGTCCACATGTTTAGAGATAGAGGTGTCGATAAAAATAAAATATGGACATGAGGGCATCATGATCATTCTTAGAACAACAAGTTATATAGTTCTTGTCATATGATCTCTTATGCTAGAGTAACAATTCAATCGCAATTTCAAGTATGAATCATAAACTTCATTGAAAGCTGACAAACTATAATCTCATTCATTGGAGCAATTGCAATTTATCATAACATAGGAAAGAGTCAATATAAGAGCTTTTCAGCAAGTCCACATACTCACTATCATATAGTCTTTCACAATTGCTAACACTCACGCAATACTTATGGGTATGGAGTTTTAATCGGACACAGAGAAAGATAGGGGTTTATAGTTTTGCCTCCCAACGTTTTACCTCAAGGGTAATGTCAACAATAATGGTTCATGAAAACTCACATCCAATTAGCCATATATACCGGGATCTTTCCAACATGTTGTGCTTGCCAAAGGATAAAATGTAAAAAGGAAGGGTGAAGATCACCATGACTCTTATGCAAGGTAGGAGATAAAAGTAAAAGATAGGCCCTTCGCAGAGGGAAGCAGAGGTTGTCATGCGCTTTTATGGTTGGATGCACAAAATCTTAATGCGAAAGAACGTCACTTTATATTGCCACTTGTGATATGGACCTTTATTATGCAGTCTGTCGCTTTTATTTCTTCCGTATCACACGATCGTATAAAGCTTATTTTATCCCACACTAATAAGTCATACATATTTAGAGGGCAATTTTTATTGCTTGCACCTATGACAACTTACTTGAGGGATCTTACTCAATCCATATGTAGGTATGGTGGACTCTCATGGCAAAACTGGTTTAAGGGTGTTTGGAAGCACAAGTAGTATCTCTACTTGGTGCAAGGAATTTGGCTAGCATGAGGGGGAAAGGAAAGCTCAATCATGTTGGATGATCCATGAAAATATAATTTATCTCAGATGTAAGAAAACATAACCCATTACATTGTCTTCCTTGTCCAACGTCAACTCTTTAGCATGTCATATTTTAATGAGTGCTCACAATCATAAAAGATGTCCAAGATAGTGTATTTATATGTGAAGACCTCTCTTTCTTTATTACTTCCTATTAATTGCAACGATGACCAAAACTATGTTTGTCAACTCTCAACAAATTTTATTAATCATACTCTTTCTATGTGAGCTCATCACTCTCCATAAGATCCATATGATCTCTTTGTTTCTTTTTATTTCTTTCTCTTTTCTTTTATTCACTCAAGATTATGGCAAAATAATCAAGCCCTTGACTCAACACTAATCTTTATTATGTATAGCTCACGGACTTGATTACATAGAAGGATCATAAAGCAAAACTCACAACTAGATCATACTAAAACTTTATGCTACTAGATCAAGATATTACCAAAAGGATCAAACTAAGAAAAACGGTAAAGATAAGAGTGTGATGGTGATACGATACCAGGGCACTCCCCCAAGCTTGGCAGTTGCCAAGGGGAGTGCCCATACGCATGTGATTATGTCTCCTTTGTTGGTGAAGAAGATGGTGGTGATGATGGTTAATCACACATCGAGCATAGGAGGTCCTTTAACTTGCGGATAATGCCCTTGAGTGCGATGATATGCTCCTTCAGCAAAATATTTTCACGTGTGAGATACTTATTTTGTATATGAGCTAACTCAATCATCTTGAAGGCTTCGATCTCAGTTGGGGTAAGAAGATTATTATCAAGTTGAAGGATGTCTTCTGTTGCCGGAACTTGGTCCTCCGCGGCCTTCTTGATCCCTTCATCCTTGTTGATCTCCATGGGTTCTTCTCTCTTCAGCTCTATCTTCATTAGCCAAGCATCATTGCCCTCATTGTTGGAGGAAGAGGGAGACGGCATGATGCTTGGCTTTGACAACCCTGGCAGAAAACAGCTCGAAACAAGAACATGAGATTTTTGCGTGATACGGGAGTCAAAACCTTTGGGAGATTATATAATGAATTTTTACCGACCAAAAGACGTAACGTGCAAGAAAACGGAGTCCGGAGAGCGCACGAGGTGCCCACGAGGCAGGGCGCGCGCCCAGGGGGTAGGGCGCCCCTCCACCCTCGTGGAGCCCTCGTGTCCTTCCCGGACTGCTACTTATTTTTGTATTTTTCTAAATATTCCAAAACGGAGAAAAATTGCCATTAGAACTGTTTTGGAGTCGGTTTACTTACCGTACCACGTACCTATCCCTTTTCGGAGTCTGAAACATTCCGGAATGTGTCCCTTATGTATTCCTCCAGGGTTACGGTTTCAATAACATTGGTTTCAACATTTATAGGATTACCTGAGATATAATGTTTGATTCTTTGACCGTTCACCACCTTCGGGTTTGTGCCTTCAAAGTTGTTTATTTTTATTGCACCGGGACGATAGACCTCCTCGATAACGTAAGGACCTTCCCATTTAGAGAGAAGTTTTCCTGCAAAAAATCTTAAACGAGAGTTGTATAGCAATACATAATCACCTACATTAAACTCACGCTTTTGTATTCTTTTGTCATGCCATCTTTTAACTTTTTCTTTAAACAATTTGGCATTCTCATAGGCTTGGGTTCTCCATTCATCAAGTGAGCTAATGTCAAATAACCTCTTCTCACCGACAAGTTTGAAATCATAATTGAGCTCTTTAATAGCCCAATAAGCCTTATGTTCTAGTTCGAGAGGTAAGTGACATGCTTTTCCATAAACCATTTTATACGGAGACATACCCATAAGATTTTTATATGCAGTTCTATAGGCCCATAATGCATCATCAAGTTTCTTGGACAAATTCTTTCTAGATCTATTAACAGTCTTTTGCAAAATTAATTTGAGTTCTCTATTACTCAATTCTACTTGACCACTAGACTGTGGGTGATAAGGAGATGCAATTCTATGATTAACATCATACTTAGCAAGCATTTTACGGAAAGAACCATGAATAAAATGTGAACCACCATCAGTCATTAGATATCTAGGGACCCCAAACCTTGGAAAAATAACTTATTTAAGCATCTTAATAGAGGTGTTATGATCAGCACTACTAGTTGGAATAGCTTCTACCCACTTAGTAACGTAATCAACAACAACTAAAATATGTGTATATCCATTAGAGGCGGGAAAATGTCCCATATAATCAAAGCCCCAAACATCAAATGGTTCAATAACAAGTGAATAATTCATAGGCATTTCTTGACGTCTACTAATATTACCAATTCTTTGACATTCATCACAAGATAAGACAAACTTACGGGCATCCTTGAAGAGAGTAGGCCAACTGGATTGCAATACCACATGTGCATTTCTATCTCCACCGTGGTGTCCTCCATAAGCTTCGGAGTGACACTTGCGTAGGATCTATTCCTGTTCATGCTCAGGTACACAATGTCTAATAACACCATCTACTCCTTCTTTATAAAGATGTGGGTCATCCCAAAAGTAATGTCTTAAATCATAGAAAAACTTTTTCTTTTGCTGGTATGTGAAGCTAGGTGGTATAAATTTAGCAACAATGTAATTAGCATAATCAGCATACCATGGAGCAGTATGAGAAGCATTTATGACATTTATTTGTTCATCAGGAAAGCTATCATCAATAGGTAGTGGGTCATCAAGAACATTTTCTAACCTAGACAAGTTCTTTGCAACGGGGTTCTCAGCTCCCTTTCTATCAATAATATGCAAATCAAATTCTTGTAGCAAGAGAACCCATCTAATAAGTCTAGGTTTAGCATCTTTCTTTTCCATAAGATATTTAATAGTAGCATGATCAGTATGAATAGTTACTTTAGAATCAACAATATAAGGTCTGAACTTATCACAAGCAAATACACCTGCTAAGAATTCTTTTTCGGTTGTAGCATAATTTCTCTGGGCATTGTCTAGAGTTTTACTAGCATATTGAATAAAATTTAATTTCTTATCAACTCTTTGCCCTAGAACAACACCTACAGCATAATCACTAGCATCACACATAATTTCAAAAAGGTAAATTCCAATCAGGTGGCTGAACAATAGGTGCAGACATTAATGCTTTCTTAAGTATTTCAAAGGCTTCTACACAATCATCATCAAATACGAATGATATATCCTTTTGTAATAAATTAGTCAGAGGCCGAGAAATTTTTGAGAAGTCCTTAATGAACCTCCTATAAAATCCGGCATGACCAAGGAAGCTTCTTATACCTTTGATGTCCTTGGCACACGGCATCTTTTCAATAGCATCAACTTTAGCTTTATCAACTTCAATGCCTCTTTCAGAAATTTTGTGCCCCAAGACAATACCTTCATTAACCATAAAGTGGCATTTCTCCCAATTCAAGACAAGGTTAGTTTCTTCACATCTCTGCAAAACTCGATCAAGGTTGCTTAAGCAATCATCAAAAGAGGATCCATAAACGGAGAAATCATCCATGAATACCTCACATATCTTTTCACAAAAATCAGAAAATATAGCCATCATGCATCTTTGAAAGGTAGCAGGTGCATTACATAAACCAAAAGGAATATGTCTATAAGCAAAAGTACCGAAAGGGCAAGTAAAAGTGGTCTTAGATTGATCATCAGCTGACACGGGTATTTGGGAGAAACCAGAATAACCATCTAGAAAGCAAAAATGTGTATGTTTGGATAATATTTCTAGCATTTGATCAATAAAAGGTAAGGGGTAATGATCTTTTTTAGTAGCCTTATTTAATTTGCGGAAATCAATTACCATCCTATAACCTATGATAATTCTTTGAGGAATCAATTCACCTTTATCATTAGGAACGATAGTAATACCTCCCTTCTTAGGAACACAATGGACAGGACTTACCCACTGACTATCAGCAACGGGATAAATTATACCTGCCTCAAGGAGCTTTAGTATTTCTTTTCTTACCATTCTTTCATCTTAGGATTCAGTCGTCGTTGGTGATCAATAACTGGTTTGGCACCTTTTTCCAAATTTATTTTGTGTTGACATAGAGTGGGACTAATGCCCTTAAGATCATCAAGAGTATATCCAATAGCAGCACGGTGCTTCTTCAGAGTTTTCAATATTTTTTCTTCCTCCTTCTCTGAAAGGTCAGCACTAATAATAACAGGATATATCTTCTTTTTCATCAAGATAAGCATATTTAAGAGTATCAGGCAATGGTTTAAGCTCAAACACGGGATCACCCTTGGGTGGAGGAGGATCCCCTAAGATTTCAACAGGCAAGTTGTGTTTCAGAAGAGGTCCCTGTTTAAAGAACACTTCATCTATTTCCCTTCTTTCATTCATATACATATCATTTTCATGGTCTAGCAAATATTGTTCTAAAGGATCACTAGGAGGTACGGCAATAGAAGCAAGGCCAATAATTTCATCTTTACTAGGCAATTCTTCTTCACGGTGTTGTCTACGAAATTTAGAAAAGTTGAACTCATGAGACATATCACCTAAACCAATAGTAATAACATCCTTTTTGCAGTCTATCCTATTAACAGTGTTCAAGAAGGGTCTACCAAATATAATGGGATAAAAGCTATCTTGTGGGGAACCAAGAACAAGAAAATCAGCAGGATATTTAGTTTTCCCACACAAGACTTCAACATCTCTAACAATTCCCATTGGTGAAATAGTATCTCTATTGGCAAGTTTAATGGTGACATCAATTTATTCTAACTCAGCAGGTGCAATATCATGCATAATTTCTTTGTATAGGTCAATAGGTATTGCACTAGCACTAGCACCCATATCACACAAGCCATGATAACAATGATCTCCTATTTTAACATAAATAACACACATGCCTACCACATGTCTATGTTTATCTTTAGCACAAGGTTTAGCAATTCTAGCAGTTTCATCATAGAAATAAATAACATGCCCATCAATATTATCAGCCAAGAGATCCTTAACAATAGCAATATTAGGTTCAACTTTAACTTGCTCAGGAGGTGTATAGGTTCTAATATTGCTTTTACGAACCACAGTTGAAGCTTTAGCATGATCTTTTATCCTAACAGGAAAAGGTGGTTTCTCAACATAAGCAGTAGGAATAATAGGATCATTATAAGTGACAGTCTTTTCTTCAACTTTAATAGGTGCAACTACTTTTACTTCGAGGGGGGGATGATATTTAAACCACTTCTCCTTAGGGAGGTCAACATGAGTAGCAAAAGATTCATAGAAAGAAGCTACTATCTCAGATTCAAGTCCATATTTAGTGCTAAATTTACGGAAAACATCAATATCCATAAAAGATTTAACAGAATCAAACTTCAGTGTCATACCTGACTTCTTACCTTCGTCGAGATCCCAATCTTCAGAGTTGCGTTTAATTCTTTCCAATAAATCCCATTTGAATTCAATAGTCTTCATCATAAAAGAGCCAGCACAATAAGTATCGAGCATGGTGCGATTGCTATCAGAAAGCCGAGCATAAATTTTTGGATAATAATTTCTCTTGAGAGCTCATGATTGGGGCATGAATATAACATTGATTTAAGCCTCCCCCAAGCTTGAGTGATGCTTTCTCCTTCGCGGGGCCAAAAATTATATATATAATTACGATCACAATGAACAAGATGCATAGGATAAAACTTCTGATGAAATTCCAATTTCAATCGTTTGTAGTTTCATGATCCCATATCATCACATAGCCTATACCATGTCAATGTGTCTCCCTCCAAAGATAAAGGGAAGACTTTCTTCTTGATAACATCATCGGGCATACCTGCAAGCTTAAATAATCCACAAACTTCATCCACATATATTAGGTGCTCGTCAGGATGTAATGTTCCATCTCCTGCATAAGGATGGCAATGGGTCGGGTTTGGATCGGGTTGAACAATATCAAATCCATATCCATATCCATGAAGACAGTCTTCTCCCACCCATGAAAAAATCCATGGGTGAAAAATTGTGTCCATGTCCAAATACGATGGATATTCATATCCACTGGATATCCATTGGGTCCTCTCGAGACATGTAAATAAAACTTAACACAATATTAACATAAACTCTTCCATTCTTCACCTCGTGGCAGGCTAGGCTTCACTTATGGTAAATCAACATCCAGTAACAACCTAAGATCATTTAGTATTTTTCTAACAGATGAGAATGACGAGTCATTTAAGAAGGAGATAAAAATAAGGGAGGGGTGTTGGAGTATGTTGCAGAGGGGATTGACTGTCAACTTATAAAATTTACAATGGGGATTGTGTGATTTCTTATGCATGGTTTAGATAAAAAAAGTGTAAAATTGTCGTGGGACATGTGAACGTGGGGCAGGGATGGAAGATTTTTTCCCATTAAGTCATACTATCGGGTCGGGTTTGGGTATATCCATGGGTACAAGATTATATCCATGCCCTACCCACGAACAATCAGGTCGGGTTTGGGCGCCGCCCATGGACACAAAAGCATATCCAAACCCTATCCATTCGGGTCGGATATCCATGGATATCCATGTCCATGGATAAAATTGCCATCCTTACTCCTGCAAAAGGATTAGCTAGTAGTTTTTCTATCATACCCGAAGGAATTTCAAAGAACACATTTTTAGTAGGTTCAGTAGGTTGAGGAGCAACTCTTTGCTCTACTAGTCGGGGTGAAGATACCCCGAACAAGCCCCTCAGAGGATTACTTTCCATAGTAACAAGTGACAGTAAATTTCAGCACACTATATAAATTTTTCCTTACCAAAGGCGCTTCACTCCCAGGCAACGGCACCAGAAAAGAGTCTTGATGACCCACAAGTATAGGGGATCTATCATAGTCCTTTCGATAAGTAAGAGTGTCAAACCCAACGAGGAGCAGAAGGAAATGATAAGCGGTTTTCAGCAAGGTATTCTCTGCAAGCACTGAAATTATAGGTAATAGATAGTTTTGTGATAAGATAATTTGTAACGAGCAACAAGTAACAAAAGTAAATAAAGTGCAGCAAGATGGCCCAAACCTTTTTGTAGCAAAGGACAAGCCTGGAAAAACTCTTATACAGAAGAAAGCGCTCCTGAGGACACATGGGAATTATCGTCAAGCTAGGTTTCATCACGTTCATATGATTCGCGTTCGGTACTTTGATAATTTGGTATGTGGGTGGACCGGTGCTTGGGTGTTGTACTTACTTGGACAAGCATCCCACTTATGATTAACCTCTATTGCAAGCATCCGCAACTACAACAAAAGTATTAAGGTAAACCTTACCATAGCATGAAACATGTGGATCCAAATCAGCCCCTTACGAAGCAACATATAAACTAGGGTTTAAGATTCTGTCACTCTAGCAACACATCATCTACTTATTACTTCCCAATGCCTTCCTCTAGGACCAAATAATGGTGAAGTGTCATGTAGTCAACGTTCACATAACACCACTAGAGGAGAGACAACATACATCTCATCAAAATATCGAACGGATACCAAATTCACATGACTACTAATAGCAAGACTTCTCCCATGTCCTCAGGAACAAGCGTAACTACTCACAAAGCATATTCATGTTCATAATCAGAGGGGTATTAATATGCATATAGGATCTGAACATATGATCTTCCACCAAATAAACCAACTAGCATCAACTACAAGGAGTAATTAACACTACTAGCAACCCACAGGTACCAATCCCAGACTTGGAGACAAGAACTGGATACAAGAGATGAGCTAGGGTTTGAGAGGAGATGGTGCTGGTGAAGATGTTGATGGAGATTGGCCCCCTCCCGATGAGAGGAGCGTTGGTGATGATGATGGTGATGATTTCCCCCTCCGGGAGGGAAGTTTCCCCGGCAGAACAGCTCCGCCAGAGCCCTAGATTGGTTCCGCCTCATGGCGGCGGAGTCTCGTCCCGAAAGTTTGCTTATGATTTTTTCCTCAACGAAGGACTCCATATAGTAGAAGATGGGAATTGGAGGGCCACCAGGGGGCCCACGAGGCAGGGGGCGCGCCCCCACCCTCGTGGCTAGGGTGCGGCCCCCCTCTGGAACTTCTTGCGCTCAGTATTTTTTATATATTCTGAAAATGACTTCCGTGAAGTTTCAGGACTTTTGGAGATGTGCAGAATAGGTCTCTAATATTTGCTCCTTTTCCAGCCCAGAATCCCAGCTGCCGGCATTCTCCCTCTTTATGTAAATCTTGTAAAATAAGAGAGAATAGGCATAAGTATTGTGACACAATGTGTAATAACAGCCCATAATGCGATAAATATCGATATAAAAGTATGATGCAAAATGGACGTATCAAAAATCACCCTGAGACTATCACTTTGCCTGCTCCTTCCTTGTTTGACTTATTTGCAGGCAAGTACCTTGTTCCGCCAGAGGCCATTCACGCCTACCGAAACCCCACATCAACTAAAGAGCCAGAGCCAGAACCACAATTTGATCCTTCACGACAGTCTGTTTACCAGTGGGATCCGGAGGAGATTGCCAACCAGTGGAAACCCGAGGCACCTTCTCCGTACGACCCCAGTTACAACTTCGGATATCCACCAGGTCATCCATGGGCATAAACCAACTTAGGCCAAAAGCCTAAGCTTGGGGGAGTACGTATTTCTCACCAACATTACATTTATGTTCACACACTCATACTACTTGTCGGTGCTCATACTTTTTCATTGTAATATCCCTGCTAGTTTATTTCCCTATTTATGCTTTCTTCTTGTGTGTTTGAAGAACCTTAAGAAAAAACAAAAAAATAGTTGTAGCTTTTAGTTAGTTTACTTTCCATGCCTATAGTAGTAATTAAAAGAAAACCCAAAAAGATTTCTCGTTCTTCTTTTGCTTGTTGGGAGTTTTCCCGTGTAAATAGTTTTGTTTCTTTTCTTTCCTTTGGAGGTCAAGAGGAGAAGACCATAATGAAAATGTTGAGTGGCTCTCATATGCATTATTGTTGATCTAACAAAGAGCCCATATTACCTTGGCTTCTCTCTTGAATTGACTGCTTGCAGATTCTAGCTTAGTCCAATGCACGTTCACTATTATTATTATTTTCCACACTATTCAGTCGTGCAAGTGAAAGGCAATAATGATGATTATATGATGAACTTATTGAGATGAGAAAAGCTGGTATGAACTCGACCTCTCTTGTTTTTGTAAATATGATTAGTCCATCCTTCCTGATCCAGCCTATTATGAAAGAAACATGTTTGCAATGACAATTGGAGATTATAGTTGCTTATGCCATGCTTAATTAGCTAGGAGCCTATAATGGTTTACCTTGCGTGCCAACATGCTATTAAAATGGTTGTGATGTGGTATGATAGGGTGGTATCCTCTTTTGAATGATTCGAATGGCTTGACTTGGCACATGTTCACGCATGTAGTTGAAACAAAATCAACATGGCCTCTATGGTATTTATGTTCATGGTGCATTAAATCCTAATCATGCTTGCATTCGGTGTTGATTAATTTTAATGCATGTTCATGACTGTTGTCGCTCTCTAGCTGGTCGCTTCCCAGTCTTTTTCTAGCCTTCACTTGTACTAAGCGGGAATACTGCTTGTGCATCCAGCTCCATAAACCCCCAAGTTGTTCCATATGAGTCCACCATACCTACCTATATACGGTATCTACCTGCCGTTCCAAGTAAATTTGTATGTGCCAAAATCTAAACCTTCAAATAAACATTCTGTTTTGTATGCTCGAATAGCTCATGTATCAACTAGGGCTGTCTGTATCTTCCATGCTAGGCGGGTTATTCTCAAGAGGAGTGGACTCCGCTCCTCACTCACGAGAAAATGGCTGGTCACCGGTATGCCCAGTCCCATGCTTTATGCAAATCAAATCAAAAGAACTGCAAACAAAACTCCCCCAGGACTCTTGTTAGTTGGAGGCACTCGTTGTTTCGAGCAAGCCATGGATTGATGCTTGTTGGTGGAGAGGGGGGGTATAAAATTTACCATTCTATTTGGGAACCGCCTATAATGTGTGTAGCATGGAAGATATCGAGATCTCTCGGTTGTTATGTTGACAATGAAAGTATACCGCTCAAAATTTATTCATATCTATTTCAAAACCGAGTTTTGGCACCTCTACAAATCCCTGCTTCCCTCTGCGAAGGGCCTATCTATTTACTTTTATGTTGAGTCATCATCATCTTCTTAAAAAGCACCAGTTGGAGAGCACCACTGTCATTTGCATTCATTACTGTTAGTTTACATTGAGTATGACTTGACTGGATCTCTTTTACCATGAATTACAATGTCTAGTTAGTCCTTGATCTTCAAAGGTGCTCTGCATTTATGTTTTGCGGACTCAGAAAGGGCTAGCGAGATACCATCTTGTTATATCATATTACGATTGTTTTGAGAAAGTGTTTTCATCCGAGATTTGTTATTATTGCTCGCTAGCTGATTATGCCATTGATATGAGTAAACATGAGACCTAAATGTTATTGTGAATATGGTTAGTTCATAATCTTTGCTGAAAACTTGAATGCAGGCTTTACATATTTACAACAACAAGAGCAAACAGAGTTTGTAAAAGTTTTTCTTTATCACTTTCAGTTTATCAACTGAATTGCTTGAGGACAAGCAAAGGTTTAAGCTTGGGGGAGTTGATACGTCTCCAACGTATCTACTTTTCCAAACACTTTTGTCCTTGTTTTGGACTCTAACTTGCATGATTTGAATGGAACTAACCCGGACTGACGCTGTTTTCAGCAGAATTGCCATCGTGTTATTCTTGTGCAGAAATAAAAGTTCTCGGAATGACCTGAAAATCAATGGAGATTATTTTTGGAATATATTAAAAATACTAGAAGAAGAATCCATGCCAGGGGGCCAACACCCTGTCCACGAGGGTGGGGGCACGCCTACCCCCTGGGCGCGCCCCCCTGCCTCGTGGGCCACCTGACGCTCCACCGACCTCAACTCCAACTCCATATATTCGTGTTCGGGGAGAAAAAAATTAGAGAGAAGGATTCATCGCGTTTTACGATACGGAGCCGCCACCAAGCCCTAAACTCTCTCGGGAGGGCTGATCTGGAGTCCGTTCGGGGCTCCGGAGAGGGGAATCCGTCGCCATCATCATCATCAACCTTCCTCAATCACCAATTTCATGATGCTCACCGCCGTGCGTGAGTAATTCCATCGTAGGCTTGCTGGACGGTGATGGGCTGGATGAGATTTATCATGTAATCGAGTTAGTTTTGTTAGGGTTTGATCCCTAGTATCCACTATGTTCTGAGATTGATGTTTCTATGACTTTGATATGCTTAATGCTTGTCACTAGGGCCCGAGTGCCATGATTTCAGATCTGAACCTATTGTGTTTTCATCAATATATGAGAGTTCTTGATCCTATCTTGCAAGTCTATAGTCACCTACTATGTGTTATGATCCGTTAACCCCGAAGTGACAATAATCGGGGTACTTACCGGTGATGACCATAGTTTGAGGAGTTCATGTATTCACTATGTGTTAATGCTTTGGTCCGGTACTCTATTAAAAGGAGGCCTGAATATCCCTTAGTTTCCAATAGGACCCCGCTTCCACGGGAGGGTAGGACAAAAGATGTCATGCAAGTTCTTTTCCATAAGCACGTATGACTATATTTGGAATACATGCCTACATTACATTGATGAATTGGAGCTAGTTCCGTGTCACCCTATGTTATAATTGTTGCATGAATGATCGCATCCGACATAGTTCTCCATCACCGATCCAATGCCTATGAGCTTTCCACATATTGTTCTTCGCTCATTTACTTTTCCGTTGCTATTGTTACAATCACTATAAAACCCAAAAATATTACTTTTTGCCACCGTTACCACTACTATCATATTACTTTGCTACTAAACACTTTGCTGCAGATATTAAGTTATCCAGGTGTGGTTGAATTGACAACTCAGCTGCAAATACTTGATAATATTCTTTGGCTCCCCATGTGTCGAATCAATAAATTTGGGTTGAATACTCTACCCTCGAAAACTGTTACGATCCCCTATACTTGTGGGTTATCAATCGGTATTACGAGTTTATGTGTTTTGATGTACTGAAGGTAGTTCAGAGTCCCGGATTTGATCACGGACATAATGAGGAGTCTTGAAATGGTCGAGACGTAAAGATCGATATATTGGAAGCCTATGATTGGACATCGGAATGGTTGCAGGTGAAATCGGGAGTATATTGGAGCACCGGGAGGTTACCGGAACCGCCCAGGAGGTATATGGGCCTTATTGGGCCTTAGTGGAGGAGAGGGAAAAGAAGCAAAGGAGCCCCCCCCCCAAGCCCAATCCGAATTGGGAGGGGGGCGGCCCCCCTTTCCTTCCTTCTCCCTCCTCCTTTCCTTCTCTCCTAGAACCAACAAAGGGAAGGAGGGGAATCCTACTCTGGGTGGGAGTAGGACTCCCTTGGGGAGCGCCTAGAGAGGCCGCCCCCCTCCCCCTCCTCCACTCCTTTATATATGGGTGAGGGGGCACCCCATAGACACACAAGTTGATCATTGATCTTTAGCCGTGTGCGGTGCCCCCCCCCCACCATAATCCACCTCGGTAATATCGTAGCGGTGCTTAGGCGAATCCCTGTTCCGGTAGCAACATCATCATCGTCATCACGCCGTCATGCTGACGAAGCTCTCCCTCGAAGCTCTACTGGATCATGAGTTCGCGGTACGTCAACGAGACAAACTTGTGCAGATCGCGGAGGTGCCGTACCTTCGGTGCTAGATCGGTCGATCGTGAAGACGTACAACTACATCAACCGCGTTGTCATAACGCTTCCGCTTACGGTCTACGAGGGTACATAGACAATACTCTCCCCTCTCATTGCTATGCATCACCATGATCTTGCGTGTGCGTAGGATTTTTTTTTTTTGAAATTACTGCGTTCCCCAAAATTGGGATACTTCCACGAAAGTGCTACAGACCCTGTGTGTCTTGTAGGCCTTCACTTTCCTTCAGTGTCACTGTTGTTATAGTGAAAGCTTTGTCCTAGTATATCCGTATGTTTATTCGTTCTTTCATCAAAAGTTTAACTTCAATTATCACTACTCCGGTTTTTTTGTGATCTTCTTGCCCCTATTATCTGTCGGTGCACTTTTTCTTTGTTAATTCCGCCTTGCTGATTGGAGCTGGTTCGAATTTTCAAAAGAAAAATTGAATCTCCACTTCACCCCTCTGGTCAATATACTCTCGGTTCTAACAATTGGTATAAGAGCAAGATCTTCTTGTCTCTGTTTATCAAAGGTCTAACTGCCTTATATTTTTTAGTATGTCACTTGCAGGTAGATCCATGCACTCTAAAAGTTTTCCCATCTTTGATAGAAGTGACTATCTCTATTGGAAGGGACGAATGACTATTCTTCTAAAAGCTATCAGTGAGGAGTTATGGAAAATCGTGGAAAAAGGCTATACCATTTTGCATCCGGGGTCTCCAACTCTTGAAGATGAAGTAAACATTCGACTGGATGCATAAGCAAAGGATGTCATATGTAACTGCATCTCCAAAAATGTCTTTGTTCGATTAGAAGGCTTGAAACAATCGAGCAAATCTAGGATGCGATCAAGAATGTTCATGAAGAATTTCTTGCACAAACTAACACACACAATGACATGCTTCGAGCGATGTTCACACACTTCAGAAGTCTCATAAGGAAGAGTGTCATGGAGCTCATTGGTCGTCTAAGCAATCTAGTCGAAAGGCTACATTAGAGAGGAGTTGAGGACATCACTGATCAAGATGTAGCTAAAAAATTGCTAAACTCGCTCGATGATTCCTTCGATCCAATTGTTGCCAAGATCAAAGAAATACCTGACTGAAATGGTTTGAGCTTTTAAAAAACTGGGCAAATGGTTTTTACTCTGACTGAATCTTGAACAATTCCAAGATCAAATAAAATATCAACTACTATTTGCACACTCTGACTGAAATATCTATAGTTGGAGAACTATATATATGTGTCTTTCCCTATGTTTAATCATCTTTGATGCTGCCCTTACAAGCAAGTACTGCTATAATCTATTACGTAAAAGAATTGATCAAATAGTAAATAAATTTTATTATTGAATACAAATTTCACACAATTATAGGAATATGTTAACTATGATTCTAATTTTCTCAACCATTAAAATAATTATGAATACAAATAGAAAAAAATAAGAGGCACAACATAGAAAAGTGTATATCTAATGCATTACTACAAAATATCATGAGATATATCCATTTTTATAATTAAATTTAATTAAGAATAAAAATCCTAAAATGGAATAAAACTATGGTTTTCTAAAAAAGAGATAAACAAGTAAATATTTCGCTCACTTTAACTCCTCACAAAGGTTTCACTTGTATAAACGGAGTTAAAAGAGAAAATTAGTTATGCCCATATGAGAATGTAAAAAACTGAATTTACTAGCCTGATCTAATATGGCATGTCATATTTTATTCATGACCATATGTATAGAAAAAATAAATATGAAAAATTATTTGTAATGTAGATGAAAAGGTTAATTACATGTTCTAACACTATAAATTGAAAAATAATAACTATGCAAGAAAATATGTAATTACACGATTTAACACAATAAATTAAAAGTATGCTTCCAATTTTATGATGTTGTGTATACAACGGCTCAACTATCTAAAAAACATGTTGTGGAGAACAAAGACCATTTGAATATACATGGTAACTTCCCCTAAAAATAAGTACATGATCAATTCTATAAAATATAAAAATCTGATGATTTGAAAAGCTAATATAATTTTGTGTTTTACTACATAGAAAACACGTAGCATGTGAGATCACCTAATAAATGATCATAGTACCATTGAAACAAGTTAAAAATAAGAAATAATATATTATAAGAAAATTTGAAGAAAAAAAAGTTTTATACCCATGGTGTCACGAACAACCATAGAAGTGAGTGCATTGTTTTTTGAGAGGTGGCCGCACACTTCCATACCATAGTTTTTTAGAGCCGAAGAAGATCAATTAATCACTACAAGTCAACAACAACCGATGATGATTAATTGATCATTACAAGTCAACAATCTTTAACATGTCAAGAGATGTACAATTGATCAATTAATCATCCAACCCATTGTAAACAATGACTGCATCAACTTTATCAATTTATGCTACAATAAGTTCATATTCGCATAATTGAGCAGAGTGAATACGAGCATGATCATATCACATGATGAAGCGCTAGTGTTTGTGTCACAGATTAAAAATTAAGTTTGGGATTTTTGTCTTGTTTTCACCTCCTGCCTTTTTTCTTTAGATCTTCCTGAGACTTAAGAAGATGGATGATAAGATCGATTGTGTCATCTTTACTTTTCGCTCCTATGAATATTCTCATTTCCCCTAGATACCCTTAACCTCATCAACCTTGATTTTAACATTCCAATAATATTAAACCATGACTTCCATTTTAGAAAGTAACCTTCAGTTCCTTCACTTCAAATATTCTACAAAGTTTCTGAGAGATTCTTTCTTGCATATTAACTTTGTAAGCAAAAAATATTGCTATGTAGAATGCAATATTTTCCATTTAGAAACAACTTCTTTCCCTGCCCATTTGAGATATTTAATCCTTATAAATATCTAGGAACCTAATAAATTTGTATATGGAGATGCTTTATACCGCAATTATGTAAACCCTCTATCCATTTGAATGGTGAATCATGTCGATCCAATTATCCCACCATATTTGAGCTCTATATGTTTTTGAAGCTCAACTTATATTCTTGGACTCCAACGGAGGCCTAGGAATGTACAATATCTAACATGAGCATTCGCCATATCTGGATTCATTTCCTATATCTATTATGTGATAGTCCATCACATAATTTTTGTAAGATCTATATGTCTAGAGATCCTCATATACATATGGAAAGTCGTATGCTTTGGAAGAAACTTGTACGATTTGGGAAGGGGGTATTGAAACACAAGAAGAATATACTTCAACCGACATGCCCATAGACACAACTATGTATAACATAGAAATCACACATGAAAGGGGTGGGCAGTTAATTTAAGCAGTATGTGATGAGGAGTTTGGTATGAGCCGAGTTATCTTCTTGACTGGCTACCTATCCAACTGGTTATGGAATCAAATGGTGGGGATCACGCATAGTTAGGCATCCTTTTTTCACGAATCAAAGTATCTATTGCAGATGAGCCTCATAGAGTACAAGTTTGATTTCTGTCATTTAGAATGTATTACAACCGCTCATGTCCTGGCTAGTCATGGTGTTAGGGTGGTTCCTGGTAGCCAGGGTGTTTGGCTCTCTGATTCCCCCCTAATGTAAATAATGTTGTGGCACGCGATTTAGCCAAGTCCACTAGTTAAAGGAATGCACGGTGTTCAATGTAGAAAAACATATTAACCTTTGTGGAGTCAACCCATGGGGACGATGAAGGGAAAGCTTCCATGGGTAGAAAAATCCCACAACCTTTTGGGGTTATCCTGGATTGGAAGAAAAACTAGGAAAAAGAGAAAATATATTGACGGTGTGAAACATAAATAGTGTGGAAGTAGGTCTGTTGGTTGAGTGCCTCGATACAAATGCCCAAGCAGAAACATGATTTTTAGTCCGAAATCGGGTAAAAGAGAGAGTTGGTGTCAAATCCAGCTTCCTACATCTCATCAGCAATCCAAGAACACTAAAGATTATTGTTCAAAACGATAATTTTGCGTAACTAGATTTCACACGAAAACAATTTCAAGTCCCTAGAAATCAGAAATGTGTCCGCATTCCAAACAAATTCAACCTCCCAAGATGCAAACTCTGCAGGTGCACGGGCCGCCCATCCATCATCCTCTTACATCTCACTCTCACGATGTGCTGCAGCTAGCATGCGTCACGCCCCACTGGCCACCACACCCATAGCAGAACTGGAAGGTGCACCTGCACATGAAACAACCATAAGAAGCCTTAGCAACAGAGGAAACACAAGCATGCAACAGACATGAAGAGTAATGCTAGCAGCAGTGTACCTGCAGGTGATGTGCAGGCAGCCGTCGGTTTTCTCCACGAAGAACTCGCACTTGGGGCACCGCTTCCACTTCTTCCCCTTGGCCATCTCCAGCAGCAGCATGTCCTCCTTGCCCCTGTCGCCCCTGCCGAGCTTCCGGTAGGCAGCGCAGTCGGCACTGGCGTGCCACGGCACGGCGCACCGGGCGCAGAACAGCCGCCTGCACACCTGGCACTCGGACTGCGTGACTTCCTCACCGTCGTCGTCGTCCGCCACCATCATCGCCGAGCAGTCCTTGAAGGGGCAGTAGGTCCTCTTGGCGCCGAGCATCATGGACTCGCACAGCGCGGCGCCCCAGCGCTCGAACACCTCCCGCGGGAGCATGCCCTGGCAGAGAGCCGGGTCGAGCACGCCGGTGCAGCGCTCCTCCGGGCACTTGACGTCGGCGATTCTGTCCTGGATCTTGGCGCCGATGTAGCCCGCGAGGCAGGCGCTGCAGAAGGCGTGCGCGCAGCCGCGGCTCGCGCGGTGCGCGTCCGACTCCGGCACGGCGTCCATGCAGATCTTGCAGAACACGAGCGTCGCCGTCGCCGAGGCGCTGGGCTGCGCAGAGCACGAAGATGAAGAGGCGACGGCGGAGGAGGAGCACTCACCGTATATGATAACTGCGCTGCTGCTGGCGGTGGCAGTGCTGCGACGTGCCGGGAACGACGAGCGCGCCGACGTGGCGGCAGCAGCGATTGCGGAGGACATGATCACCTCCTGGAGCTGGAGCTCGGCGGCATACTTCTCGTCGGATATCGGGAACAGCTCATCGTCCTCGGCGGCGTCGGCGTCGTTCTGGGCGTGGGTGAGGGCTGAGAAGTAGAAGTCGTCGACGAGGCCGGTGAGGTCCGCTTCGGCCATTTCTCGGTGCGAGGCGAAGGTGAGGAGGTCGACGGCCTCTTCGGGTTGTCGCAGTGTTTAAGTAGCCACTACAGCAGCTCGATGGTTAATGTCGAAGCCAATGGGTCGTCTTGGTGGTGATTGGTATCCGGTGATGGTGGCAAGAATTTCGAAGGGCTCTCGCTGGTTGATTGATTGATTTGTGGCTCATGATATTCCCCACGCGCCTTCAACAATCCAATGCTTTCCTCCCATTTATGGAATGGAGTACTACTTTTCCATATTGAACTATGGTCCTGTGAGATAAAATGTTGAGCAAACAGATAAAATCTATGCAAACTACTACCTCCTTTCTGGTTTACAGGCTTATCTCAAAAATTTGTTTTTCCATTTTACAATTCTCATTTCTGTTGCTTCACATCACACGCTCAGATATTGAGGTGCATTAAATCACTGCAAATTAAAAGAAAACTCATCAATAATGCATGTAAAAGTTTTTGGTTATTTATTGGTCAAGCATGCATGCATTGCAACTAATGCATTAGTAAACACAATTGTTTCAGGAAAACCAACATACTAATTGAGTACTTTTGCAAACTATCCAAGTTATTACATCACTCATCACCTATCTTGGTTGGTGAGTTTTTTGAGCCGAGCCCTATAAACCGGAAATAAGGGAGTACATCATGTGGGCAATCAAGGAAACGTCTCATGTGCTTGCTCCTCCCCAGGGGACACGGCGAGCGTGAATGAGACCGTGCCCCAGGCATTGGTGTTTGGAAAGCTTTTCAAGGCCATAAAAGCTCAGATTCGGCATGTAGAACTCAGGCGAGAACTGCACAATCCCAACCCCATCGTCCTACATCAAAAATTCCCCAATTTGAGTTCAAAGCCTAATGCGAAATCTACAAATCAGAGATGATAACTTACCTCATTGGCTACCGAAGAGCTCGCGGATGACATGCGTGAAGTGCACATCCACGCACCTAATGTGCGGCCTCACTCACCGAGCTCCCAGAATGATGCAGTTCGCCGCCGATGAATCGCCTCACTCACGTACGGGCACCACCACGAGGGAGAAGAAACAGAGTGAGCAAGTGGATACCGTTTTGATGCAGGCCCACATGTAAGAACCAAGGGCAACAATGTCGAAAAGACACCCAGTTACTGATCAAAGACCATTGACCTGACGAAAACGGGCCTAAAGGGGATTTCTGTAAGGGCCATAGACAGGAGAGGGGCATTTTTTACAACAACCAACAAAGCCTTTAGTCCCAAACAAGTTGGGGTAGGCTAGAGGTGAAACCCATAAGATCTCGCAACCAACTCATGGCTCTGGCACATGGATAGCAAGCTTCCACGCACCCCTGTCCATAGCTAGCTCTTTGGTGATACTCCAATCCTTCAGGTCTCTCTTAACGGACTCCTCCCATGTCAAATTCGGTCTACCCCGCCCTCTCTTGACATTCTCCGCACGCTTTAGCCGTCCACTATGCACCGGAGCTTCTGGAGGCCTGCGCTGAATATGCCCAAACCATCTCAGACGATGTTGGACAAGCTTCTCTTCAATTGGTGCTACCCCAACTCTTCAGACAGGAGAGGGGCATTTTTTAGCATACCCAAATTTTAGGGGCAAATGACAGGTGGTGGTTCAAGTTAGAGGGAGAAATGAAATTGTCCCTATATGCAATTAACTCCCACCAACTCACTCTCAGTTGGATACTGACCACGCATCGCGCGGCTCGTCGTCATCGTCAAGTTCAGTTGCGCATTGTCCTCGTCTTCTAGGTTAGTGCACCAGACACCGCCACCCAACGACATCATAGAAACGGTGAACCTAATGGATTTTCCCCGCCCAATAAAAAGTCTATAATAACCCCCCACCGAATAATGCGAGGGGGGGGGGCATTCGCCCCCAACCTTGGGTTAGATTTTTTTTGGCGAGCTTATATTGGAAATTTCTAGCAAACTCCGCCATTGCACACAATATTTACTTCATACTCAAATGCTTAGCGAACCCATTAGCAAAATTTACTGGCTCCGCCCCTGCCGCCATCGTGACAGATCAACCTGGTGCCGGCGATAGTGACCGTGGTGGAAGCCCTCGAGCACATCGAGCATGTTAGCCATGGTACGTAAGACAATGCATCTTTTTTTTCCTTTTTTTCCTCTTGTCGTTTTTGACCCTGTTTATCACGTCGTCAAAGGAGAGAAGTAGTATTGGACGTCCCCGAAGGTGCCATTTAATAATTAATTTAAGAACCTATGTACTATTTGTGTATCGAAGCTTAAGAGGGTGCTTGGATACGTTTTAGTCTCATGACTAAAAGTAGTGTGACTAAAACTTGTTAGCCTCACCCATGCTTGGATCCAATACTAAAGAGACTAAAATCAAGTTAATGAGAGTATTTATTATCCTCCAAACCCTCCAATTCAGAACTTGCCTGTGTTAAAAGATAGGAGTTAAATGAGGAGAGAGAGGACTAATCCATATTTTAGTAAGAGTACCTCTGACTAAAATATTTTAGTCTCAAGACTAGTTTTAGTCCCTCTTTAGTCAGAGGTGCTTGAAACTTTAGCCTCTTAAAGAGACTATTTTTAGTCCCTTGGATTCAAGCACCCTCTTAGTCCTTTGTGTGGTTGTTGCAAGATTGGTGGCTGTAATAAATTACTGAATTTTCTCTATCTCTACTACTATAGTAGTCGAGTTTTGAAAGAGGGATTTACCACCTTCTACAGTGTTCCCGCCAAAGCAAGCGAGAGCAACCATTGATTTTCAGAATCCAATAGACCAAGCAGCATTGAAACCAGAGGAAGGCAGCCGTTGATTTGATTATATCTGACGGCTCACATTGTTATTTGATTCTGGATGCTTGTCAGAGGAACCGTACTCAGGTAAGCCAGACAGTTATGAGAATCTAGATGCTTCTTGGATAAACGGCTGAGCATGCATCCGGCGCTCACCCTGCCATTGTTTGCCTATTCCCAGTTGACCACGGATGTAACAACTCCGTGATCCTCATCCCCAAGCATTTGTCCTCTCACCCATGGCTCCACATGCTGATCACATATGTTCCCGCTTTCCGGCGTACACAACAGCTGCGGGGTGACGGCCGAACTCGCAGTAGCTTGTGCGCAGAGAGGAGCCGAGGAGGTCTTCTTGGGCCAGTCTGTCACTTGATTGAGGCATCCTCATGCTCTACAGATGCTGATTTTTGCTAATCAGCAACCACGTTCCACACTCTAACCACAACAACACATCAATTTATAAAAGGGCAGTGATTTATTTTGAGGAGATAGAAAATCTCTGAATTTCTGCGAAACGGCTTTCTACTTCTTCTTTTTTTGCGGGATAATGTGGGTTTTATTCCTCAGAAACAGAATTACAGTCTGCTAGTACATCATGAGTAACTATGTCTGGCACACGGCGCAACCAACAAGCGGTGCTACCACCAGATCTTCCAATACTAGCTAAACTATGAGCAACTCTATTTTGATGACGCTCAATTTTCAACGGAATAAACCCACACGAGTCCAGAGTTTTCTTGATCTCCAACATGAGATGACCATATGTAGAACGGTCCAACGAGTCATCAGTCAATGCAACAACAAGGGCCGCGTTATCGATTGGATCACAATTGACAATTCTAACCGCTGTATACTCATTGACAATCCTTCAAGAATAGCGCTAATCTCTGCTTCAAGGGCATCTTTGCAGTTGAACAGGTACCGATAAGCCGAGAAGATAACCTCCCCCTTGGAATCCCTAAGCACCATGCTGGACCCAGCTAGTCCTGTCTCCTTCACAAATGATCCATCCGTAGATAGTGCTACCCATCCCAGGGGAGGTTTTGGCCAGGGTGCACGTTTAGCACTAATAGGAGCCGGGATGGCCACCTGTTCATCGACGGTCATTTTTCCTTTAATGATATCCTCAATGCTGTGCTTCTGGGCCTGATTGAAAGAAGATAAATAGCTGCATAAAAAGTCTTTTGTGATGTCAAGCGGTGGAGTGGCTTTATGGTGCAACTGGTCATTCCGTACAGACCATATAGGCCAAAGCAACATGATAATCATTGCACATATCTTCTCTGTCCTATCCGCAAGCAGTGACATTAACCATTCCGGCCCCATGTAGATTAACTCATCATTAGTCGGGAGTGGCCAAACCTGCCTCATTGTATTCCATATGGCGACAGAGCTTGGACATGTTATTAATGCATGAAATGAGTCATCCTTTGAATCTCCGCACAGCCGACAAACTTCAGATTCGCTAATGTGACACTTTACTTTGCATGCTGCAGTAGCTAACACGCCAACCGAGACCTTCCATGCAAATGTTCTCATTTTATGTGGTACTTGGGCCTTCCACACCCAGTTCCAACATGCGCGATCCCCCTCAGGTCTTGAGCTGCTAGCACCTGGGTTGTGACGTCGTATGTGCTCCTGCATCGCCCAATGGTAGGCCGATTTGACTGAGAATTGCCCAAACTTGCCCGGAAACCATGCAAGAAAATCATCATCCTGGCTCGGTGATGTTCGAATGCTCTGGATCACTTGCACGTCTACCGGCCAAAAATGTTCATTTAGAAGATCAATATTCCAATTACCTCTATGATCAAGAAACTCAGAAACTCTGTTCAGTCGACATCTTCTTTTTGGGGTAATTGGTTTTAGCACATGCCCTCTTGGGATCCATGGATCTCGCCAAGTTCTGATACTATTGCCGTTACCCACTCTCCATATCATGCCTTTTTTCACCAGCTCTAGCCCATGTTCTATACCTGTCCAGACAGCAGAAGCATTGCCAGTAAACACAGTGTCCACCAAGCTGCCAGAAGGGTAATATTTGGCACACAACAGTCTCGTGACTAAACTTTCGGGGTGTTCAATTAATCTCCATGCCTGCTTGGTTAGGAGAGCTTGGTTAAAAGCTCTCATGTCCCTGAATCCCATTCCACCCATAGCTTTGGGTAGTATCATTTTATCCCAAGCAAGCCATGCCATTTTCCTCTTCCCATTCTCCACACCCCACCAGTATTGCCTTATCATGCGGGTCAAGTCATCACAAACTGACATGGGCAATTTAAAAACACTCATAACATATGTAGGTATTGCTTGTGCAACCGCCTTAATAAGAACTTCTTTACTTGCCATGGACATATACCTCTCGCTCCAATCCACTAGCCTCTTGCTCAACTTGGCTTGAAGTGGTTCTAATTTACCTTTGTTCATTCTCCCCTCTGGGACCGGAAGACCCAGGTATTTTGGTTCAAATACTTCCTGAGCAACTCCCAGTATATTTTTAACTTCATTTGAGGTCGTCACTGGGCAATTGTCTGCAAACAAGATGGAACACTTCGCCGGGTTAATGAGTTGTCCCGTAGCCTCCGCATATGTGTTCAACACCCCCTTGACAATTGTTGCTTGTTCAGAACTCGCATGAAAGAAGAGCAATGTATCATCCGCAAACAGAAGATGAGAAATTTCCGGAGCTCTTCTACAAATTTTTAATGCTTCTAGGCCATCATCTCGTATTGCTTTATGTAACAAGGCGGACAAAGCATCAGCCACAAAAAGAAATAAGAAAGGTGATAAAGGATCACCTTGTCGAAGTCCCCTTGTCGGTGTAAACTGGGCCAACAACTTCCCATTGAACTTGACTGAATACTTCACTGATTTAACACATTCCATGATCCGGCTCACCCATGTACCTGAGAAGCCCCACTTCAGAAGTGCCTTCTCCAAGAAATCCCAATCGACGCGATCGTAAGCCTTCGAAAGATCCAACTTGTACGCACAATAACTCTGACTTTGAAGAGCATATTGGATATGATGTATACACTCAAAGGCAATAATTGTATTATCAGTGATAAGTCTCCCTGGTATGAATGCACTTTGGTTCTCCGAAATAAGATCCGAGAGGAGAGGCCGCGGTCGGTTTACCAAACATTTGGAAACAATCTTATATATGACATTACATAGACTAATAGGTCTAAAATCCTTCAGGTCAGCTGGTGAATTTACCTTAGGGATAAGAACTATAGCCGTGTCATTGACTCCTGCTGGCATCTTTCCGGTTGCAAAAAATTCCAATACGGCTGCTGTAATCTCCTCCTTCAATATGTTCCAGTTCCGCTGAAAAAACCTCGCTGGGAAACCATCTGGTCCCGGCGCCTTAATGGGGCCAATTTGGAATAGCGCATCCGCCACTTCCTTCTCCGTGAATGGCGCATCAAGTAACTCATTCATATGGGGTGTAACCTTTGTATCGATACACCCTAAAAGAGCCTCATATGTCAAGGTAGGATCCTTAGTGTACAACTCCTGAAAATAAGAGCTAGCCATCAGCTCCATGTCATTAGGAACAGAACTCCATGTACCATCACTTTTGCGCAGTTGCCTGATAAGATTCTTCCTAGCACGCCACACTGCCTTTCTATGGAAATACTGTGTGTTCTTGTCCCCCTCCTTTAACCAAGTGATACGTGACCGTTGAAGCCACAACATCTTCTCACGGTACAAAAGTTCATCCAAAACAAACATCTTTTCTTTAATCACCACTCTCTCTTCATTATTTAATTGCAAATCCTCTAGTTCTGTACGCAAGCGTTCAATCTGTTTAGAGACATGACCAAAATGTTCTCGACTCCATTCCTTCAGTTCTGTCATAACTGTTTTGAGATTTGCAGCAACATCTCCTAAGTTGCTAGCTTTCTTTTTAGACCAAGCATTAGCTATTACACCGGGGAGAGCAGAATGCCTCTCCCACATAATTTCGTATCTTGCACCACTTCTCCATCGTGAGTACGGTTCCTGCGATTCCATCTGGATCAACAACGGTGCATGGTCTGAAACTGGCGACACAAGATGTCGCACCCGAGCGGCTGGGAACAAATCTCTCCATGCCTCATCCGAGCACCCTCGGTCTAATCGTACTTGGACGTTCCTATTACCAAACTGATTGTTATTGTATGTAAAAGGGACTCCCACAAATCCCATATCCATCAACTCGCAGACTTCCAAGCAATCCCGAAAAGCCTCCATCTGAGCCGGACTACGCTGTGTGCTTGATAGATGTTCATGTTGCCACATACATTCATTGAAGTCTCCGCATACGAGCCACGGATCATTTGAGACCCCTCGCAACCTAGTAAGGTGATTCCACATGTTTCTTCTGTTCTCGACCCTAGGTTCTCCATAAACAAATGTAACCCGCCATTGTTTATCTATCCCCGGATCAAATACCTGTACATCTATGAATCTAGCACAAGCCTCCAGAACTGTCACCTGCAGCGTCTCATCCCAAAACAGACCAAGTCCACCTCCTTTCCCAACTGAATCAACACCTCGGAAGCCACGGAGCCCAAGTCTCCATCGCAGTTTCTCTACTTTTACCGCAGCCTGTCTCGTCTCACAGAGAAAGACGAATCGGGGTGAATTAGCCCTAACCAGGGCTAGTAAGTCACGAACTGTCCGGCGGTTTCCCACGCCCCGACAGTTCCAAACAAGATAGTTCATTGCTCCCAGCAGTATTTGCACATACCAAATCTGATAACCAAAGCCAACCACTCCCGTGAGGCCACACACCAGCACAAGGCTATGGCAATCCCAGGATCAGAACAATACTAGACAGCTTGATGGAACAAGCCGACTAGGAAACAAGACGACACCTTGGTCATGAAGCAACGTTCACGCAGGAGTCGGAGAAAAAAAACAGCCGAACTGATGAACAGACCGGCTGGAGATGATGACGATCCACCTGCCGCACAGCGGAGGGGTCGGACTGGGCAGCGGCGACGCTGCCGCCGAAGTGGCGGCCGGCGGCGGCCGCAAGACCTAGATCGCCTTTTCTATCGCCAGACCTTCACGAAAATAACGCTTCAGATACGTCTTGAACCGAGATACGTCTACTGCCAGCGTGGCAAGCAGAACTCCTGGATGGGTCCACAACGGCTTTCTACTTCAGCGGTAGGGTTGGCCTAAAGCCAGCCCATAGAATATATACAGGCTATGTTGATACAGTTTCTTATTCACGCACTCTATCTGTTTGTGTTTTTGTCAAACCAGCATCTGTCATGGTTCAAACATAGAGTGTTAGACTACATAAGTTATTGAATCTTGGTGATCACGAATTTACATACAAAAGACCTGGGGTCCTAGACAGTGATCGCTTCTTTTTTTTTAGTTTTTTTTTTTGCAGGATAGTTGCTATTTTATTTGACTATGCTGATTTCATATGGTGTCACATCCTCATGGCAAATGACTGTTTAATGGCGTCGTATCTAATGCATCCGGGATGCTTCGTGAATCCCTGTATCCGCCGACTCCTCGACCGGCCGATTGCCATCCCACGCACGCGATCAAAATCTCCAGGGATTTGCAAAGAAACGTCCGCAGCAACTCTTAGTTAAGCCTGCCATTTTGCTAATAACCCCTCAGCCGGAATACCTCTGCTAATCCCCGCTCGTCTCCCTCCCAATCCCTAATCACGGCTCAATCCCTCCATGGCGGCACATACATCGGACCCATGAATCCTTGGACGGCAGCAGCGCATGCCCACCTCTGCGTTTGTCCGCCTCAAACGGCTCCATGGCCTGGTGATCCCAACAATGATGGCCGCCCTTGGCTTGCCTCCACGTTTGTTCGCCTCAAATTGCTGAACGCCCTCGGTGATCCGTTCGGCGGCCGTGGCGGGATCCACCACGTTTGGCGTACCACCGCGCTCGTCCACCTTCTTGCTGGTCCGCCGCCGGCCGCAACCTGCACGCCATCTACCGCACTGCACCTGCATCCAGTCGGTTGCTGCTCCACCTGACGACCTCCGCCTGCTGCACGACTCGTGTGGGAAGCGAGCACAGCTCGTTGGATAGCAAACAAGGACCACGTTCTAAATTTTATTGTTCCTGTTTAATGTTTCCAGTACATGCGGATTGTAGCTTGTGAGTTTATCCATTGCAGACTGCTTGTGAGTTCAAAGACAAGAGAATGTACCTTGGTGTGAATGCACAATTCAGAAATAAACAAATTTCGTATTGCCCTGATGATTTTGTGGTGTTCTGTGATATGTGATGCAACACAGTTAAACGACGGCATAGTATAACTAGGTGCTTATCATTCCTTGTGATTCTGCATTCTTATTTGTCCTTTACGTATGCACAAACAAGAAGATGTTGCTTCTGCTGCAACCTTCCCAAGCACTGTCAAAATTCTGAACACCTACCATTGTTTAATTTCTTTTGTTGAATGCTATTGTGGAGGTGGACGTGGGTTTGCCAACTGAGTTGTTCCCTGCCTGATTCATATGCTACTGTTAAGCTTTCAAACTTGAAACATACTGTTGCTGGTAAAGACATCTGGTAATAATTGACGACTCAATGAACTCGATGCCTATACTGTTATACAACTGAATAAAGGGATGTACGCTCACAGTCTCGCAAAGTTTCTTGTACATTTATATTCTCCTGGGTGATAGCTGCTGATTGTTTGCATAAAAGAATAGAGCATGCTTCAGGTAAATGTGAACATGATGTAAGCTGGTGCTCTTGCAGATTGCTACACTCCATTCAATACACATCAAGCCAGAGTAAATAAAAGGAAGACAGTTTGACAAAACACATAATTCCATCGATTACAATAATCCAGTGCATGGAGAAATAAACAGTAATAAGTCATATAAATTCATGTTTTGTAATAGACTAAGGCCATCATAGAATGCCATTTGGCTTCATCTGTTGCACAATCTCGGTTCCTTTGCCTTGAACTTTTTTGCTAGGGCAATTGCGACTATCATGAAATACTATTTGTTTGCACGTCTTGCACATACGTGCGACCTTTACCTTGGCTTTCTTCTTCTTCTTTTTTTGTTTGTCCTCATTTGTTTCCTTTCCACTCTTTATTCGTTTGCATCTTCCCACCGTACGAACATCAGTCGGTGGGTGTATGTCAATTTCAGTAGGAATATCACAACCAATGAAAGCCTCATATTCCTGTTGTCTAGTGTGCTTCACACCTGATGTAGGAACCATTTTGTCTAGAGGAGCTTCAATATTCAATACACTTGATGTTAAAAAGTCCATGCCTTCATCCGACTGTTTCGCCTTCTGAATTAGATCCTCCAACTTGTTGCGCACAATCGCAATCTTCTTCCTAGTAGCCGAATTCAAGGAGTCAGTTGCCTTCTCTTCTAGTAAATGCCCATGCTCATCATACACATTTTCCCTGTCAATTAAAAAAATGATGTCAGTCATTTGATTTCCAATTAGAATATCAATTGTATACATTTTTATACCTTTTGCACCGTTTCTCCCATCTTTTCATAATGTAGTAGGATGGAAGTTCATTTTGATTTTTCAACCCTCAACACCTGGATGATATGTCGGCACGGGACTCCAATTTTCTCAAATAACTTGCATGAACAATTAGCTATCATGGTTGTGGTGTCGCACCGAACTTCCCTAATCCTATGGGATCGACCTCTCAAGCTCACAATTTTTATTGCTTCATCTTGTGCAATGCCTTGGATGCAACAATGATCTCTTGCTGCAATAATCTCTTTCTGAAATATCTCAAACACCTCATATGTAAACACTTCTCTGCCTTGTTTTTCTATTTCCCATGGTGTCAGTAGTTGTGGGGTCGTATGAATGCTTGAGTTGTCGGCAATCAACTCCTCTTCTCGCTGGCATTCTAATGCCGTGTCAAATCTAAGCCAAAACTCAACAAGAGCAAGCTTATGATGAATAAAACGGTTAAAAAAGGAATTTGCACTTTCAGACCTTGATTTTGTTCGGAGAATGCCTGCCAATGGTATATCCATAAAGTAAGCTGGTATCCATGACTCACGAATGCTAAACCTTTTAGTCAACCACTCATTCTCCTCCAAGCCAAAGTCCTTAATGACTGAATTCCACTGCAACTCAAACTCAGCTGGAGTTTCGGAACCCCATACACACGAATTCATCCTATCCCAAAAATCAGAGTCTTCTCTAATTAATGGTCCAATCTTCTCCGGAAGTTTCTCCATTATGTGCCACATACATAACCTATGCACAGTGGTCGGAAAAACTTTGTCAATCGCATTCTTCATGCTAACAGCTTCATCGGTTATAATGAGTCTAGGTGCTACCCCCTCCCATTGCTGTAAGGAAGGTCTCAAATAACCAAACATATGACTGAGTCTGCTCATTTATCAAGAATGCCGCGCCAAAACACACACTTTGTAAGTGATGATTGACCCCCGTAAATGGTGCAAAGATCATGTTGTATTGATTAGTAGTGTAAGTAGAATCAAAGGATACCACACCATCACCACCGAAGTGATTGTAGTTTTTCCTACTCATGGCATCTGTCCAAAACACATACATCAACTTCCCCTCACGGCTGACAACAAAATCTTAGAAAAAAGCTGGATTGACTTCTTGCTTTCTAGCTAGCTGAGCGACAAACATTTGAGCATCTGCGTCCCTGATTTTTAGCCTGAGGTCACGGTAGTATTTTCGTAGGTCCCTCTTTGAGCATCCAACATTAGGAATCCCACCTTCGCTGACTTGAAGGAGCCTATATGCCTGACATGTGCCTATGCTTGCTTTGTGGCATGTGTACAATGTATTTTTTTGCCCTCTCGCTAACTCTGCGATTTGATATGATCAAATGGCATTTATCAGGCGATACAAGGCCATGAGTGTGGCGCTCAATCCATGAGTGTATCTTGTAGGTGTTATCGCCACATAACTTGACGAAGATATGTGCATCACAACCACATCGTGTGGTTGTATTCTTACGGAATTTCTTTGCTGGATCTTTAATCTCCTTGCTCTTCTCAGACCTGAATCCTTCCCTATTGCACATGAAATGTTTTCTCTGAACCACATTATTGTCCAACTTTTTCTGTTGTCCGACACGAACTCCAAAACCCACATGATGTGCATATGACTTGTAGAACTCCTCCATGGCATCAAGGCCTTCAAATTCCATCCCTACTTTAGGCTTCAACTTCTCGTCACATCTCGGCGTGAAAGAGGAGCACTAAAAAGTAAATAATGAATGACAATAATCATCATCATCATGCATAACTCTCAAAACTGAATAGGGACATGGCAAACAAAAATTTAATAAACTCACAAATAGAGGAATGCTTTCTTTCTTTTTCGGCGTAGAAAATTCTCCCTCCTTCACTTGAGTTTCCAAGCTTTTACCTAATTCTGTAGCTGCACATGCATCAACATGATTAGTCTCCAGATAACAAGTAGTACGTACAACATACACAAATAGTCTGGGTCATACATAAAATGGCTAGGCTTTACCAATGTTACCTGAAGCTCCATGCACAGTACTGACATCTGATTTGCATTCTGCAGTACTAATATTTTCTACAGCCATAGCAGTTTCTACACCGAGATGGGCCTCCAACTGGCTAGACGCAGAGGCATACACAGGATCAGCACTTGAACTATGGATCACTGCTGATGCATATCGGACATCCATAACAGCAGGAGCCGCCACGATCACTTCCGGAGATTTTTCCATCATGCTGATGGGGCGTTCAGAATCAGAGATGCATCCCATCATGGTCGTCGTGGAGATCGTCAGGGCAGATGAATGCCGTCCTGGCGATTGTCCGTCCGGATGCATGCCGTCCCGGCCGTGGCTGTCGTCGGGATGCATGTTGCGGCCGTGATTAGGGATTGGGAGGGAGACGAGCGGGGATTAGGAGAGGTATTTCGGCTGAGGGGTTATTAGCAAAATAGCAGGCTTAACTAAGAGTTGCTGCGGGCGTTTCTTTGCAAATCCCTGGAGATTTTGATTGCGTGCGTGGGATGGCAATCGGCCGGTCGAGGAGTTGGCGGATACAGGGATTCACGAAGCATCCCTGATGCATTAGATACGACGCCCTGTTTAATTGCAATAATGAAATGCTACTTATAGAGAAAATTGACGATTGGCTATAAATAGAATTAACTTCTGCTTGGCATACGTTTTTTTTTCTTATCTTTGTACGTACTCCCTCCGTTCCAAAATAATTTGTCATGATTTTTGTTCAAATTTGATAAGCTCTGAATATTAACACAAGTGAAAATGTCATTGCGTACACGATTATCACACCATGAGAAGTGAGTAGTTCAAGATTGCCTTTAACAGTCGAAAAGTACAAGCCCCTCTAACCAGGCTAACAAAATTCATTTTCTCTATAAAAAGGGAGTAAGTGAGTAAGTACAAAGCGGTCTAATGTTTGTCAAACCACACTTTCTGCATTACATACGTGCATGGCACGTGCCTTTCATCTAAAATACAGTACTGACTAATTGACCATACGTTGCAACACCAATCGTGTCCGACAGATACCTTACGCCCACCATATTCTAGTTTTTGGTAGAATTCGACTTGATTTGAGTATGGGTAGGGAAGGCAACGAATGTGTTGATTTTCTTGAGGTTTTGGTAAAATTTTGATTTGATTTGGGTATGAGCAGGTGGAGCAATGAATGTTTATTTAGTTGAGATTTTAATCAAATTTGATTTGATTTGATTTGATTGAGTTAATGAATGACACGAACATACAAACACCAAATCTAGCATCACGGTCGCACACTCAACTTAAATGGTAAAGAAAAAACTACATAAACATCTAAAGAGGTAATAGCACCAGGAGTCCTGGAACTTGTCCTGGATGTGATGATCTAGTTCAAAATTTGAGAAAGCAAACTATTGCATCCTACAACTTGCACCCAATGTGCAAATTTGGTCCTAGCCAATCAGACAACGACAAGTGGAGCCAAGTCAACACAGCCCACTCCATCCGGTCAGCGCCGCACTTTTTGCAATTACCCCTAGCCTTAGCGCAAATTTTCTGCATCAGCTGCAGTAAAAGCACAAACTTTTTGCTCGCAAGACACGTGCTCCCTCGATATATTTTACTTCGCATATATGATTTGTTTGAAGTCAAACTTCTAAAGTTTGACCAACTTTATAAAAAAAATCAATATTCACAATACAAAAATAATATCAATAGATGTGTCATGAATTTAATTTTCATATTGCATAACTTTAGTATTATAGATGTTGAAATTTGTCATATAAATATGGAAGTTTGACTCTAGACAAATCTTATATGAGTAGTGAAAAGGACCGGAGGGAGTACGTGCACATATTTTTTCTCATGAAACGCACACATATATTCTTCTCATGAAAAATAAAATATATATTTAATGTATAATTTTTTATTCATTAGCGCTTAAAATAAATGGTGTTTTCCTTTTTGCAAAATCTTTACTATGCAACTCTGTTTGTACTTATTTTATTACACGCAAGTCCTAATAAAAAAGTTATATCACTAAACAAGTATTTTTAATAACACGGGTTGTTTTACCTGAACCATTGTTTGTGCACTTTATAATGTCTGTCTTGGTGATGGTTGTGTGCATGGTCCGTTGCACAAGCTTGGGGGGAGGGGGGGAGGGGGTGTTGTACCCTCTTTTTGGGAAAAATATAGCGTCCATTTTGGTAATAGTTTTAACATGGTCCCACTTACCTCATGTTTTCACATGAGAGGTAACAGTATATAACAGATCTGGGCCGTTGATTTAATTAAGTAGCGGGTCTGAGTAACTTTTACCTTCTACCTCTCATGTGAAAAGAGAAGGTAAAAGGGACCATGCTAAATTTAGCCTTTGTCCAATGAGCACTCAGTACGTAAAATATGGGGAACCAATTAAAAACGAACTATTACATTTTTTAGCTTCTTAACAAATTGTTAAAGCACCGATTAAAATCAGGCCATTTTGCTTCTCCAACGCTTCAAAATAATGATGTTTTTCTTTTGTAAAGTCTTTGATATAATTTTGATTGTTACTTCTTTGAATATATATACGTGAATTATTAAAATTTTCAACCATGAAATATTTTTAAACATTGGTGAATATATATGCGTGAATTATTAAAATTTTCAACCATAATATACCACTCCTAGTGTTATGTGCATCAGATGTTAATAATTGATTGTGCACCTTGTAACATCTATTTTGGTCAAACAAGCATTGTATAGGCACCCGCAAAAACAAGCATTGTATAGGCACGACGTAGGTGATTCATCGATCAACCCTGGCTTCCTGAGTGAAGAAAGCTTCTCCCCGAGCTCAGCGAGAGCTGGCCTTGCGAATCGTCGAGGTTGTCTACGGGGAACTGATGATCGGAGGCGACGTCTTTCATGGCGAAGCCGCCCTCGGGCGTGTAGAAGACGAACTGAGACACCGGGGCCAAGGACAGCAGCGACGGGAACGGCAAGCCGTGGTGAGGCACCACATGAGGTGAAGAGCGATGGCCGCCCAGCTGCTCGTGGGCATTGTTGGCGGATGCGGATTTTTTGAGCGCCTGCACCCCGGCCGCGTTATCCTTGCCGTTGAGTTATGGCGCTGTACCTCGAGATACCTGTCACAGATTCCAGTTTTAGTGTATCCGTTAACATGGCAGGTAGCACCTGTACCTCGAGATACCTGTCACAGATTCCAGTTCCAGTTTTAGTGTATCCGTTAACATGGCGGAATCTTGTCTTACAGCGCCCCAGCATACAGACGCGCACCCGTGACTACCAATGGATGGAAATAACACAAATCTTTCCATGCATCTCTCTCATTCTCATGAGTTGGGCGCTCGTCCGCCATGAATAAAAGATGGAGCTAATGCAAGTGAAGAAAGAGAGGGAAGGCCGAGCTAGCCAGCTCTAGTTGGAGCGCATGAATACTCTCTCTCTCTCTCTCTCTCTCTCTCTCACTCCCAACCTTCGCTCAATAGATGGAGAGAACACAAATCTTTGCATGCATCTCTCATTCTCATGAGTTGGGCGCTCGTCCGCCATGAATACAAGATGGAGCTCATGCAAACTGAGGGAAGAGAGAGAAGACAGAGCTAGCCAGCTCTGGTTGGAGCTCATGGATACTCTCTCTCTCTCTCTCTACTTCTGCATGCATGCATGATGCATCTCTCTCTCACTCTCATTTTCACTCTTTCAGTTCCTAACATGGGCAACCGAAAATTGGACAGGCCGTCTAGGCTCTTCTTCATTTTTATAAAACAGAAGCAATGGAAATAGCAGGAGGCAAGAAGTGCACGCAGTGACTCTCCATGTGTTCCAAGAAAATTGTCTGACCCGGTTGTCTTCTTGTACTGCATGCGGTGTGAACAGTTGTGGGTTGAACAGTACCATATACTCCAAACCTAGACTGATCACATGCATAGGCATGTACAACCCAAAAAGGTTAGGACCAAAACGTGCCCGTGACTTTGTTTTGCCCCTGTGAATGACGCGGATCCCTGAGGAAACAAACGGCTGAGATAACCGGACCGGGGTGCAGATGCTCTAATATATATTTTCGTATTGTTGGCGCTATTGCTCCAAGCCTCATGAGGGCATCTCCAGCCGCACCTCAGAAAGGCTTCCCCGGACCGGGGTGCAGATGCTCTAATATATATTTTCGCATTGTTGGCGCCATTGCTCCAAGCCTCATGAGGGCATCTCCAGCCGCACCTCCAGAAAGGCTTCCCCGAACGTTTTTTTTTTGCCCAGTCGCGTCCCAGGAGCCCGATTTTCGCCGGCTTGGGCCGAAAACAGCGCCGGCGGACCCAGGCCAAACCCGGCGTGCTGGGGGGCGCCCGGGGGCGCCGGGGCGAACTGTTTCGACGCGAAACAGCCGCGGGCCCGTCGCGTCAGCGACTCTACCCTCTTTTCGGCCCTTCGTCGTCCTCATCGCTTCGTTTCTCGCGGCGAATCAATGTCAAAGCTGCCGCGCTGCCGCGCCGGTCAGCCTGCGCCATTGATGCATCACGGGCGGCGCAGTGAAGACCGGATGACGCGCGTCCCTCGCCCGCCACGCGTACTCACGGCGGCTCGCGCACGGGCGGCGCCTCGGCCTATATAAGATGCGCCCCAGAGCACTCGGCGACTCGTACTCTCTCGCCGTCGTCGTTCCTCCCTCGCCTCTCTCTCGCCGTCGTCGTTCCTCCCTCTCCTCTCTCTCGCCGTCTCCAGCACCCATGGCCGAGCGCTTCCCAGGCGATGGCGCGGCGGCGAACGGCTTCGACCGCCGCCATCTTCACGAGAACGAGGCTCGCCTCCTTTTCGAGGCCGAGTACCCGGTCCCGCCGGATATGCAGGTACCCGGGGCGTGGAGGATCAGCGTCGGCGGCGTGCCGGTGCCCCCGATACCCACCGGCGCGACGCGGCATGCGGAGATCGCACGCATCCGCTCGTCCCTGCCGCGTGCGGCGAGGGAGGGGCCACGGTACGTCCCCGACAGCCCGCTCTGGGAGCCCTACTTCCGCCGCCGTCACGCCGAGCAGCTCGAGGCCACCAACGGCGTCGAGCCCTCCGGCAGGCTCAACGCCGTCGGCCGGTGTCGGTGGTGGGGCGTGCCCGGGCGCACGTTGGAGGCCGTCCTCGAGTACATCGAGGGCAGCAACACGCCGCGCCTCGAGTACCCCTCTCCCCCGTCCTTCACACGCCGCCGGGGAAGCTCCTGGACCCCGAGGCGCATGGAGACCGGGGGGTCCTCCTCCTCGTCCGGCGGCTCCCCCAGCCTCCACCTCCGCCCCGTCAAGCCGGAGCCCCAGGACGCGCCTGTTAGCGCGCGCACCCGCAGCTCCAACGTCCGCATCGGCGACAACGCCTCCCCCACCGGTCGCTTCGTCCTCGTCGAGTCCAAGCCGGAGCCCGGCCTCCCCGTGGAGTACGAGAAGATAGCCCGGCGTGGCTTCTCCGACGAGGACGCCCTGCGGTGGGCGCGGGACGACTACCTCCACGACGAGATGGTCCGGCAGCGCCGGGTCCTGGAGGAGATCGCCGCCCGCAAGCGTGGGCGCGAGAACGAGCACGGCGTCGTGGTCCTCAGCGACGACGACGACGACGCCCCTGGACCGTCCAACCTGCCGCGCCAACCGGGGGAGGGATGCAGCAGGGACGGCGGAGGCGTCGGCGGGGGCGACGACGACGACGACGACGACGGTGGTGACTACACGCGGTTCTACCGCCTCCTCGACATGTAGAACCGCGTGGGCGAGCGGCGAGGCGGGCGGCGAGGGAGACGGCGGGGGTAGCCCGCGGTAGTTTTTCCCTTTTTTTATAAAGTATGTTTAAATTTGAACGAACTCACTGATGTTTGCGTTAAATTTGAGTCGTGTTTGCGCCGTATTTGACTTTTTAAAAATCCTGTGGGAGGGCGCGACTAGGGGGCATCACACCTCCAGTGCGTGGTTTAGCGCCGGTGCGCCTTCAGGGGACGATTTTTTGCCCCTCATGAAAGGCCAACGGCTGGAGATGCCCTGAGGGGCGTAATGGTGGTGGTACGACCTGGCTTGAGCCGCAGCCAGCGTCGGCATGGCGGCTCCAGCATCGTTGACCAAGCCGAGCGAGTTGCTCAGGCTCATGAACCCCTTGAGATCGCCGCCCCCGTCGTGGGCGTGCGCCGCCTTGTCGCTGTCGACGACCATCATGGACGCCGCGGCTGCGGTGGCAGTGGCGTGCGAGAACGGCGGTGCCATGGCCATGGACGTCATGGAGGAGGTAGGCTGCAGGTGATGGTGGTGGTGGTGGGCGGAGAACAGGAGATCGTCGTCGTGCGGCGGGAATTGGAGTGGCGGAAGCTTGTCGATCTCGTGCTGAGCGGCGTTGAGGAGCCAGTCGACGACCTTGCTGGGCTGGCTGAGGCCGGGCGGTCCTGGAGGTCGTAGAGCTGGATGGCCGTGGGCACGGAGAGGCGCACCCGGCGGTCGCGCAGCCCCTTGACGGTCCTCACCTTGCTGTGCCGGTCCTTGCCCCCGAACACGCGGGACACGCGCACGATCCGCGACTCCGTGGACGACGACCAGTGCCGCGAGGCCGCCGCCGCCGCCTGCAGGGCCTTGTTGCCGGCCGCCGCCGGTTCGAACTTCCGGCGGTCGTCCCCATGGTCGCCGGCACTGGTCGCGTCTAAAACTCACTCCATCCTAAAACTCAGGTGGTGTAATGCGGGTTTATTTGTGCTAAGGCCAGGGAGGTAATTGCAAGAAGTGCGGCGCTGACCGGATGGAGTGGGGGCAATGGGCTGTGCTGACTTGGCTCTAGTTGTCGTTGTCTGATTGGCTAGGATCAAATTTGCACATTGAATGCAAGTTGTAAGATGCAATAATTTGCTTTCTCAAGTTTTGGACTAGCTCATCACATTCAGGACAAGTTTCAGAACTCATGATGCTGTTACCTCACATTTAAATGTATAGACAAAACTGCAAGGAGTCATGCCACGACAAATGGTACTGATGTGTACAGAGTGTGGACACGATCCTGCCTTGCCGTGACAAATGTGTCAACGTTGATTCATTCAGGCAACTAAAATAACAGCAAACATGAAAACAAAAGGACAACAGAATTTGGGGTACATCCAAATAAATGTCTACATCTTTCATCTTTGGACATGACATGTACTCCCTCCGTTTCTAAATATTTGTCTTTCTAGACATTTTAAATGACTACTACATACGGATGTATGTAGACATATTTTAGAGTGTAGATTCACTCATTTTGCTCCGTATGTGGTCACTTGTTGAAATGCCTAGAAAGACAAGTATTTAGGAACAGAGGGAATACACGCTAGCTGTTGGCGTCGCAAACAATTATTCAGTGGTCATTTGTATCATTTCCATGCAAGTTAGCAGCAGTCTCCTACAGTAGTAGGCATCATCGTGTCCCATGTCTTCAGGTCAGCATGGATGCAATACAGCGACTGTCACTTGACGCTGAGCTAGAGCTCATCGTCATGAGCCGCGACCAAGTTCACCGGCGCAGCGACGTCGCGGCTGTGGGCCTTGTGGTCTCCCAAGGCCCGGTTGAGGAACATGGCCAGCCTCACTCCGCCCTGCGCGATCCGCCGCGTCACGATCGGGAGCCTCGACCCGAAGTAGTCCTCTGCAGTTCACGAAGCATCACGGTCAGGACTAATGGCATGGCAATGGCTTGATGAACAGGAAGCTAGGCGGAGCCCGGCCGGTGGCTTACCGGACAGTGTGTCTCCGTCGTGGACGCCGTCGTAACCCCACTTGCACGCCAGGCCTATGCTCTCCGTGGCGTACTTGGTTGGGCAGGACATGAGGTCCGCGCAATCTTTCCACGACGACTCGTCGGACCACGAGCCCTGGAGGAAGAAGACAGACATTATGACATTATATATCTAGCTAGTCTGTAAGTTTCAGACATGTTCCTGGCCTTGGAGAGCACATTTGTGATTGAGACTGCCGGTTGATTTTGATTTTCAGCTTACCTTGGTGATGTTGTGCTGGAGGTCCTTGCGGAACGCGGCCATGTCCTTGCCGTAGCGCTCGGCGAGCACCGTGAGTATTATCTCCCTGTCCCATACCTGAAGAGAGAAAGAGATCACAGATGCAATTTTCATGCAGATGAAGAGTTAAGCTCTGTTTTTGTGACATGCCATTGTGTGTAGTGTGTTACAGGTAAGGATCATGAGTGGGAGCTGGTTTATTTACATGATGGAGGTTGGATTTGTGCTTGAACCAGCGTAGGTTCACCGAGTTGCCCCCCATGTCGCTCGTGAACCCCACATGCATGGGCTGCACATACATACCATGGACAAAATTAAAAAAATCATGTCAGAGACTGGTCTGTGCAGTAATCACAGGATTACTAGATATCAGAAGGAAGAAAATACCTGGTGAATATCTCCCATGAAGTGTGACAGGAATAGCAGGGCTTCCGTCAGGTTATCTGCATTTGCAACAGATGCAGTCAAGAACTCTGAACAGTGATTACTCATTCAGAAACGCTGGGTACAAGATATCAACACCCTCGCGTAGACGCTTACACTTGCGGTCGGCGCTGCCCTGCTTGTAGTGCATGAGCTGGGACGTGAAGTTGGCGACGGCGCCGGCGACGCACATGTCCTTGGCGCCGCTGGGGTCATGGCAGTCCCCTGCCGATCGGACACGACGATCATCTCAATTCAACAGATCCAAACAGAGTTTATCTACGCTGCTGCTCGCTCGGTGTTAGGAAAGAAACGTACTGGCGTAGTCGAAGGTGCAGGCCTTGTCGGGGGTGTCGATGAAGTGCAGCGGGCTGGTCCACCGGTACTTGTACCAGTGCCTCACCTGGTCCGGCCACACGCACATCGCCGACAGGTCGCCGCCCGCCTCCTCCGGCAGAAGGTTCTTCACCGCCTGCGCCGCCGCAGGCTCCAGCAGATCCTGCCACGCAACAGAATCAATCACCCATTTACAGTTTCAGTGACGCCAATGCAGGATGCCAAAAACAGAATGCCAAGTTGTTTTTACCTGTGCGATCTGGCATGTGAGCATGTGACCCTCCGTGCTCCACGCCCGCGCCGCCGGCGCCGACGCGAGGACCAGCCCGAGCACCGCCGCTACCATGAACGCTCCTGAGGACGCCATTGACAATGTTCGTCTCGCTGCTCAGGGCACCTGGACTTGATGCCGGCCTGATGGATGGGAGGTTCAGAGGACGGGATGGCGATTTATATGCAGGGGAGCTGGATGGGGAAGGCGGCGAGGTTTCTTTGAGTGCACGCATGGCATTGGTGGTTCCTTGCTCGTGACCATGCTTCGCTTAGCTACATTAATCTAGTGGTTGTGGTTCAGTGGAAGCTCCCTTTTGCTTCCTGTTATCGTGGAAACTGACGAGGTTGCTGGTTTTGCATACGTTTCCGATGCTTGAAGCATCACCTTTTTTTTTTTTGAGGGAAGCTTGAAGCATCACCCTAAATGCCAGAACTGAGCCGGGCCTATGTGGAATGCGTTTGGGCCGGGCCTAGGTGGAATGCGTTGGGCCGGGCCTGGGAGACGAGAACTGCAGTGGTGAAGCGGCCGACGACCGTGGATAAACTTTCAGTTTGACATCCGAAGCGGGTGGGTTGCTGTCACCGGCGGCGATGTCGACGGCTGCAGCCACCGCCACCCTGACCTCCTCCCCCTTCGCGCGGCGGCCTCGCGCCCCGCGGGGCGGCAGGCGGACGGTGCGGCCGTGCGCGTTCCACCCGGAGGTGGCCCGCGCGGTGGAGTCGCTGCAGGCAGAGTTCCGGGAGGTGGACCGCGCCCTCGCCCTCAACTCCTCCCGCGTCTCCGCCGCATTCCGCGCCGCCCGCGTCGCTCCCCACGTAACCCGAGACCTCCGCCCCGCTCTTTCTGTACCCCCGCTGCCTCCTGCTCCTGCTCCCTGACGCGCGTGCGCCTGTGTGTGAACTGCAGCACTTTGGTGGTTCGACGGGGTACGGCCACGACGACGCCGGCGGCCGGGAGGCGCTCGACTCCGTCTTCGCCCACGTCGTCGGCGCCGAGGCCGCCATCGTGCGCCCCCAGGTTCCCCCGCTACTCCACATTCCATTGCGGCGCTTGACTGAGCTGAGCTCCTAGTGACGAACTGAACTCTTCTTCTTGCTCTTTGGTTTGCCAGTTCTTCTCCGGCACGCATGCCATCGCCTGCGCTCTGTTCGCGCTGCTGCGTCCCGGACACGAGGTAATCAATATGGACACGACTGAACCGAAATGCCAAATTTTGGCGTTGTTTCTGCTGGACTGTGAGAACTCATGACAGACAACTCCTACTGCAGCTCTTGGCGGTCGCCGGGCCTCCATATGACACCCTGGAGGAGGTCATTGGGATCAGAGGTTCGGCCAATGTAGGATCGCTTAAGGACTTTGGAGTTACATACCGAGAAGTTCCGGTGAGCCAATTATTCCCCTCCAGATATCTGTTACTCTGTGTTACATTCAAGTTACATTGTGCTACTCTGTGTTACTTTGCCTCTGCTGTTCTGGTGTGTTACATTGTGCTTTTGGATGGCTTGCTAATGTGGATTCAGTTGTAGCTCGCAGCAGATGGTGGCCTTGACTGGGATGCTCTTGCGTGTGCCGTCGGACCAGAGACCGGGTGCGCGCTCATACAGAGGTCCTGCGGTTACTCGTGGCGCAAGAGCCTGGGCGTAGCTGATATCCGTAGAGCCATTGATTTGATCAAGGCAAGATTATATCATGTGTATTTTGAGGGGAGCAGAGTATTCTCTATCTATACTTAACTCATGTATGTACTGTGTAGTACGTACTGAAATTCTTCATGTTTTGGGTTTCCCTTCAGATGCAAAATCCAAACTGCAAGGTCATGGTTGACAACTGCTACGGTGAATTTGTTGAGACATCAGAGCCTCCAATGGTGGTATGTTCACGATGCTCATCATCATATGAGTAACAGAGCAGTCTTACCTAATTGCGCATTTCATATCAGGGAGCAGATCTGATTGCCGGTAGCTTGATAAAGAACCCCGGTGGTACCATCGCGCCTTGTGGTGGCTACGTTGCTGGGAAGAAAGATTTGGTTGCCGCAGCTGCAGCTCGCCTATCCGCACCGGGCCTTGGGGTGGAGTTTGGGTCCGCACCTGGACATGTTATGCGAGCAATGTTTCAGGGCTTGTTTCTTGCTCCGCAGATGGTTGGAGAGGCAGTAAAAGTAGGTTGCTTCCTAGTTCTTGAATTTTCTAGGAGATTATGCATATACTAATTGCAAGTAACAGTCTTATACTATCCACAGGGTGGTTTGCTAATTGCAGAAGTCATGTCAGCCAAGGGCTATAGAGTTCAACCACTTCCAAGGGCGCCACGCCATGATATTGTGCAGGTTGCTTTTAAGTTTAACTTTGATTAGTCTGAAAAGGCTTTAACATTAATTCACTAGCACATGAGTGTCCACACAAGCAAATATGACAGTATCCATGCATGATACAACATTACAACTTATTTTTGGATAAATCAGCATAGCTACTGTGATGTGTCACAAATTCAGAAAGCTGATGTAGTGAAAACAAATTGCAGAAAAATAAACATCAATTGAGTAGAGTAAGATAACTGATGAATGATGGTACTCTTCCAATGTTTAAATTTTGCGGAGAACACATGGCTGGAGAATCCCTCAAATTAAAAGTTTGATCTTTACAGATGGTCAAGCAATCTCTTTAAATCATTAGACTCTGTGCCTGTCAGTGTTACCATGTCACGGCATTTTTAAGACCAAGGAAACAACAATATTTTTTGTTATACTCGCAGGCAGTAGAGCTTGGCAACAGGGAGAGACTCATAGCATTCTGTGAAGTTGTCCAACAAACCTGCCCAGTAGGATCATTTATTAAGCCAACCGCTGGGGAAACTCCTGGTTATGCTTCAGAGGTGTGTTTGTATACCCTCCTCTATAAATATGTGCTTATTGTTTAAGCTATTTTTTGAACAATATATTTGACGGCAGTTTATTCCATGTATTTACTATTTTTCTCTAACTGATGCTATGTTATTGCTATCTGCGTAGTTTCCTTTTTGTACTTTGATACAACAGTGATTAGTTCACTTGAATCAGGTCATTTTTGCTGATGGGACATTCATGGATGGAAGCACAAGCGAGCTATCATGTGACGGGCCCTTAAGAGATCCATACGCTGTCTTCTGTCAGGTAAGCTGAGAATTGGCATCCTCATTACTTGTGCTAATGCACGACAGACTCTGGGTGGGGAGCCTGGGGCATCAAATACGCCTTCTCGTCCCTTGCACTGATGGTTCTTCTCCCTTGAAACGTATCGATGCAGGGAGGAACGCATTGGACACAATGGGCTCTTGTCCTGGGTGAAGTTCTCAAGGTCATATAGCTGTTGTTACCATAACTATATCCCATTTCTGGAATGGAGGTCACGTAGCCATTTGTTATGTTACCAAAAGACTTCCATTTATAGAAGTATAATTGACTAGTGAGTACTTAATCATTGGGTAATCTTTTCTCATTGATGCTGCTAGATCTGACACGGTGCTGACTAACAAAAGGAATTCTTTACTTAATGCAGGAACCATCATGGCCACAAAATTCTTTTGGTTGAACCTATCGGCGATTTAAGGCAACAGGTTTCAAGGCTGTGAATAATTCAGCAGGCTGCATTGTGCATCAATAGATTGCCAGAGTAAGTTGAAGCCGGAGCATCATTGATTTTGGATAGCTTATGTGATCAACTCGGCAGTTGATTAGGATTCCACACCCTAAACTGTAGTGGGTTAGTTAGAAATGCTTTGAAAGTGGTGTGTGCCATGTACTACCATTTGTATGGGTTTGCCCATTCATTCAACAAGAGATAGATGACCGTCACAGCACTTCATTTTGGAGGTTTCATTTGCGTACAGTGGATCTGCATTGCTGAATTGTTAGGGAGATTCTTTTTTATGCTTTTATATTTCAAATTTTGTTGCTTGATAGTTCAGATCTTGATAGTGCAGAGCGTGAACATGGTGCCGTGTTTATATGGCAACTAGGCCTGAACATCTGCTCTATGAACAAATTTGTGATGTATCACCCTGTCATAGTGGATTGTTGCTCCTTCCCCATCATGCTCATAGTGGTAACCTCTTGCCCCGGACACCTTCACGTGGTGTTCTTGCACACAGTCACGATGGTGTAAATTTCCTGACGTGGGTGCCATTTTTACATTTTACAAGCACGTACTGTCTGACTTTTGACTATCGGGTGCCCTTAATTACCTGACCCACACTAATGTCCCGACCACCGCACGTCCCGTTTGCTCAAGTTATGCTACTACAGTAATTTGCTGCCGTATGAGGGTGCGTATCTCTACATTTCTTGCCATAACTTAAGCATTTTCTTGCCATAACTTAAGCATGGAGTCACATAATTTACTCCGCGCTTCATTGGATGCTTCCTCTTGGATCTTTTACTGTTTTTATATTGTATGTGTATTGGAGCTTTCCAAGGTTTGCAGACATAAAACGACCCACCAAGTCTTCTACTGACCGAAAGCCGGAGCACCCTGCTGAGCTCCATGGAGATGAAGATGGCCGTCAGCGCGGCCAACTGGCTCGTCGGCAAGGTGCTCAGCAAGCTGTCCGACGGGCTGGTGTCCACCTACATGGCCAGCTCCGAGCTCGGCAGCAATTTCCTGAACGCCAAGAACCAGCTGATGTACACACAGGGGCTGCTGTCCGCATCCGTGGGCAGGGACGTGGGCGACGATCCTGGCCTGCGCGGACTTCTGGGGACGCTGAGCAAGAAGGCCGACGAAGCCGAGGACGTGCTTGATGAGCTCCACTACTTCATGATCCAGGTGAGTTGCTATGTAGAGATCGAGGTGCTGAAACAGTAATATAATCTGTGATGTAGAGATCTAGGCGCCGTTGTCTAAAATGCTTCATGATTCACCCACCCAGGACGAGATCGATGGCACCAAGGAGGCTGCTGCGGAGGTGGGCGGCGGCATCAAGGGCCATTCGGTCCATGGACGCCATGTTGCTCGCTACACCCTCGGCAACTACCTTCCGTGCTTTTCATCTCCGCGCACTCTAGGTGACGAGCCTCCTGCATTTTCTGATGCTGCTGCCACCAGTGAGCTACATAGTGAACATATTAAGTTGCCATTTAACAGAGTAGCCATGTCCAAGAAAATCAAGTCTGTCATAGAGGAGATGAACTCCATATGCCTGCTTGTCTCTGACCTGCTCAAAGTCAAAACTGCAAACCACAGTAGCATTGCATTAAGCACACATGTCACCATTGAAAGGCCTCCAACTGGTTCCATAGTTCCACAAGATAGAAAACTGTATGGAAGGAATGACATTTTTGAGCAAACTGTAAATGCACTCACCGGTGGCACCTACCATGATAAAACCCTCTATGTTCTGCCTTCCGTTGGCCCTGGGGGCATCGGAAAGACGACCTTCACACAGCACCTGTATAATGATGAAAGAATCAAGGGGCACTTCCCTGTCAGGGTCTGGGTATGTGTTTCAACTAATTTTGATGTGATTAGGCTCACCAGGGAGATACTTGGCTGCATACCTGGAACTAACACAAGCACAATTGAACCAACAAACTTAGACCAACTTCAGACAGCCATTGCAGAGAGACTGGACTCCAGAAGGTTCTTAATTGTGTTGGATGATATGTGGACTTGCAAGAGTGTACGCGATTGGGAAAACCTATTGGCCCCATTCACAACAGTGGGAACCAAGGGCAGCATGATTCTTGTTACAACTCGATTGCCATCTGTAGCACAAATGGTCAAAACAACTGATCCAATAGAGTTGCATGGTTTAGAGCCTGATGACTTCTTTGCACTGTTTGAATCATGTATATTTGGTCATAACAAACCCAGGCTTTATGATGATGACTTGGTCAATGTTGCAAGAGATATTGCAAAGAAGCTAAAGGGTTCGCCACTGGCAGCAAATACAGTTGGTCGACTGTTGGAGAAAAACATCTCTTGGGAATATTGGATGGGAATTCTTGAAAAGAATGAATGGCAAAGTGCAAAAAATGATGATGATATTTTGCCATCCCTAGAAATCAGCTATAATTACCTTCATTTCCATCTGCAGAAATGCTTTTTCTATTGTGCCCTCTTCCCAGAAGATTACAAGTTTTATGATTTAGAAAAAATCACTAATTTCTGGATTGCAATGGGCATTGTAGATTCAAGTTGCCGAAATGATAAGAATTACTTAGACGAACTAGTGGACAATGGTTTTCTCATAAAAAATTGTGATAGGAATGGTGAATACTATGTGATGCATGATTTATTGCATGAACTGTCTCGGAATGTTTCGTCACAAGAGTGTGTGAACATAAGTAGTTTAAGTTTCAGAGTCAACGACATACCACAATCTATTCGGCACTTATCAATCACCGTAGAAGATAAATATGATCAAAGTTTTGGTCGAGAAATATGTAAACTGAGGAGTGTAATAGACATTGGAAATTTGCGTACTTTGATGGTTTTTGGACCACATGATGCAGAAACAGGTGATATTCTGAGAGATGCATTTGAAGGAATAAAGAGTCTTCGAGTTCTATTTATACCTAGTCTCCCAGGCAGTTTGCCAAAAAGCTTTTCAAATCTTATCCACCTCCAATACCTTACAATCATGCCACCTAGTGATGCGCTCCTTTGCCTGTATCCACCTAGGACATTACCAAGATTTTACCACTTGAAATTCTTGGACCTCGATGGTTGGCTTGGTTGGGAATGTAATGTAATTTTGCCTAAAAACATTAGCTGCCTCATGAGTTTGCGCCATATTTATTCTTCCAAAGAATTCCATTCCGGTATTCCTGAGGTCGGAAAGATGAAATGGTTGCAGGAGCTAAGAGAATTTGATGTTAAGAAAAAAAGTGTTGGATTTGAATTGAGCCAGCTGGGGGAACTGACAGAGCTTGGGCAGCTTGGTATATGCAATCTTGAAACCGTGGCATCCAAAAAAGAAGCTAATGATGCTAAACTGAAGGATAAAAGAAATCTGAAAGAATTGGAATTAGTTTGGGGTCGAGGGGAACAGACTATAGATGGTGATGTTCTTGAGGGTCTTCAACCACCCCCTAATCTTAGCAAGCTTAGCATTATAAATTATGGTTTTGCTGCTGGTCCTTGCTGGTTGTGCAGTGACATTAGCATAAAAAGGTTGGAGTCCCTACATCTGGAGGGTATATCTTGGGACACTCTTCCATCTTTTGAGCAGTTACCACATCTCACCAACCTCAAACTGAAGAATATTGCTGGGATGCATGTGTTTGGGCCTGGATTTTGTGGTCTTACAGAAAGAAGTTTTATGCACTTAAAGAGAATAGAGATCTGGAATATGCGAGAGCTTGAGGAATGGGTCGAGGGACCCAATGGCCCTTTGTTTTCAAGGCTTGAAAGCATCGTATGCCTCCATTGCCCCCTTATATCCTCGTTTTTCTTCTTGGAGTGTTGTACCAACCTTTGTCGACTCCGTATTGTTGATTGCCCAAAGTTGTCTCAATTACCCCCTCTGCCTCGTAGTTCTACACTAACAGACTGTTCTGTGAACAAAGAGTTTTCCAGAGGTTTGACGTATGATGGAAAGTATTTGTCTGCTAAAGACTATGAGGGCCCGTTGGCCTTCCAAAATATGGATAGAGTAGAGGCTATATATATTCGTGGGTCACCACACGTTTCATTGTCAGTGTCGTACCTCCAAAAGATGAAGTCCCTGAGAAGACTAGTTGCCACAGTTTGCGGCAGCATGTTCTCTGCAGAATGGTTCAATCCAGTCGTCCTTGAGGAATTGGCAGTCCATGACAAATCTTTGGACGAAGAAAATATCTCTGTAGCAGCAGGTCTGATCCCAGAGGTGGCAATGAGCAACTCACTGCATCCAGGTTCATTCCAACTGGAAGAAATGGTGGCGGAGAGCATCTCAGCGGTGCTTATTGCTCCCATTTGCAGACGCCTTGCCGCTATCCTTCACAAATTAGAGTTCTGTGATGATCAGGTGACTGAAACTTTCACGGAAGAGCAAGAGCAAGCACTTAATCTTCTCACCTCCCTCCAAAGTCTAGATTTTACAAGCTGCAAACTGCGGTCTCTCCCTCGGCTATATGGCCTTTCTTCTCTCACGGAACTTTCGATCTTCAAATGTGATGGAATCCAGTCACTGCCGTCCAAGGAGGACCTCCCCGCTTCACTGCTGTTACTAGACGTAAGTGGCTGCAGTCGTGAGATAAAAGAGCAAGCCCAGAAACTTAAAGAAGCAAACCCTTGTTTATTTGTTCGTCAGGTACGTAACACTCATTTTTTGAATCTAGCAAATTGTTGGAAAGGCAGTAAAAATAGTCTGCTTATCAGTTCTTGGCTCTCCTAAGAAATTATGCATCCAATTGCAAGTGACAGTCTTATACTGTCAGGTCGGTTACTTGTACTAAAATGCACAACAAAGCAGGTGGAGAAACTAAAAGAATCAAACCCTGGTTTATCTTGAGGTAAGTAACACTCACTTTTTGACACCTAGCTGTTTTCTGAAATCTCATGATTTACTCGTGTCAACTGCAGAAGTAGGCAATGGAAGAAGTAGGCTATCCAAGGCGTTGTACAATAAACTGCATGAGGGTCACACATGTATTTAGTCGGTATCTACAGGTGACGGCATGCAAAATCAACTTCTGCCCCTCAATTCATCCTCTCATTCAGAGTATATGAAAGCCACATGATTGCTTGATTTAATTTGCATTGCACACATTTAGTACATTCCCATGTTTCTGCGTTTGCACATGTAACTATTACACGGCTTTGTTTCTTTTTCGTAGTCACAACTGTTAATTTCATTTGATTGTTAGCTTTTGTTCTCCCTAATATTAGACAGCACCTATTTTTGAAATGGCACATGCCAGTTTGCATGTAGCAGCTGCATGATTTCACCTTTTAAATCTCGTCAAGTAAAAAGTTTGCTGTCAGGAATACTAAGACTACATTTTCGGCCATCTTATTTTCAGAACTACTAGAAGACGGCAACCAGGTCGAATACGGGGCAGCAGGTGCGACTTACTCTGTTTTGTGCAAGTTGTTCCTCATCTTGGATAACTGTCTGAGATCCAGAGCTAGCCAAGCCGGTGAGTCGATTTTCCCCCCTCCAGTCACCCACTACTCTTGAGTTACATGGTGCTTTAGGTTGCTGATGTGGATTCAGTTGTAGCTCGCAGCAGATGATGGCCTTGACTGGGATTCAGTTGTGCTGTCAGACCGGAGATTGGATGCATGCTCGTACAGAGGTCGTACAGTTACCTGGGCATAGCTGACACTCGTAGAGCCATCGATTTGATCAAGGTAAGATTATATTCTGAATTTTGGGGCAAGTATATAGCATACCTAGTTAGTGCACGTTGCTGACATTTTTCATGGTTTGGATCTCCTTTTAGATGCAAAGTCTAAACTGCAAGGCCATGGTGGACAACTGCTATGGTGAAATTGTTTAGGCATCAGCACGTCCAATGGTGGTATGTTGTTCATGATGGTCATCATCATTCATTCATAGACAGAGAGGTTTTACCTAATCTGGCATTTGCATGGCAGGGAGAGGATCTGATTGCCGGTTGCTTGATAAAGAACCGTGGCGGTTATGTTGCCAGGAAGGAAGATTTGGTTGCTGCAGCCTGCGGCTCGCCTATCTGCACCTGACCATGTTAGGCTCGCAGTGTTTCAAGGCTTGATTCTTGCTCCGCAAATGGTTGGAGAGGCAGTAAAAGTAGGTTGCTTATCAGTTCTTGCCGTTTCTAGTAAAGGTCATGTCAGCTAAGGCCTATAGAGTTCAACCGCTTCCGCGGGTTCTACGCCATGAAATTGTGCAGGTTGGCTTAAGTTTAACATTAAAAAAATGACTTAGAAGTTCAACCGCTTCCGAGGGTTCCACACCATGATAATATGCAGGTTACCTTAACTTTTAACATTTCGTGCAAAATATTATTTTTGCTATGTTTTATTATCTTCATATTTTCCCTTTTTTGTTTTGATGAGATTGATTAGTTCATTCACTTGAATTAGGTCAATTTCGCTGACGGGACATTCATGGATGGAAGCACAAGCGCGATATCATGTGATGGGCCCTTAAGAGATCAAAATGCTGCTCCTCTGTCAGGTCAGTTACTTGTACTAAAATGCACAACAGTCTCTGATCGGCACCAGGTTTAAGGTTGAGACTTGAGAGCTTGGGCCATCAAGTATGCCTTCTCCAATGCACTGACAGCTCTTCTCCTTGAAATGTATCGATGCAAGGAGGAACACACAGGAGACAGTGGGCCCTTGTCCTGGGTGAAGTTCCGAATGTCATATAGCCGTTTGTTACCAGAAGACTTCCCATTTCTCGAATGGGTAGGCTCTTCCTTAACTATCTATTAGTGTGTGTGTTGATTGATGGGAATCATCAGGTAATCTTCATAATTTGCTTGTTACTGATGCTCTGATGCTGTCAGATCTGACACGGTGCTAGCTAGTTAACTGACTGACATAAGGATTTCCTTGATGCAGGGACCATCATGCTCACAAAATGTTTTGGTTGAATCGATGAGTGATCTAAAATCAGCAGAGATAATTTAAAGTTTGTGAGGAGTTCAGCAGGCTTGTACTGATTGATTAGCAGGGTAACTTCAAGCCAGAGCATCGTCCATATATACTGGATAGCTTCTGCCACCGAATTGCTAGTGCATTAGCCATTAGGATACCGGTTTGAACTGAATGGATTAGTTAGAAATGCTTTCAAACCGATGTACCTGTTGTATGAGTTTGCCAATTCAAGAAGAGATAGATGACTGTCACAGCACAGCACTTTACTTTGGGGGATTCTTTTGTGTACAATGAATCCATGTTGCTAAAGTGTTAGTGTGATTTTTTTATGTTATGTTTCAATTTTGTCACTTAATGGCCCAAATCAGTTTGTAGAGTCTGCTCATAAACATTCACAGAAAAAGAATTGTACTTTTTATGAAGATTATTGTATCCTGGTTTAATAACATTCATGAAGCCAGTCTTCTTGTAACGAGTCAGTTTCTGGTCATGAACTACTTGATTTTCCTGGTCAAAGATAATTACCTCTGTCTATTCTTGTCACTATGATTAGTTTCGCCGCCCGCCTCCTCCGGCACAAGCTTCTTCACCGGCTGCTCCTGCAACGACAACAGAATCATAGCCCAGTTACAGTTCAGTGGTGCGAATGCACAGGATGCCAAAGGTGTTACGATAAACTGAATGCCAAGTTGTTTGTTTCACCTGTGCGATCTAACCGAGGAAGGATAAAACTTTGAGTTTGACATCCGAAGCTGTCGACGGCTGCAGCCACCACCACCCTGACCTCCTCCCCCTTCGCGCGGCGGCCTCGCGTCAGGCGGACTGTGCGGCCGCGCGCGTGCGCGTTCCACGCGGAGGTGGCCCGCGCGGCGAGTCGCTGCAGGCGGTGTTCCGGGAGGTGGACTAAGCCCTCGCCCTCAACTCCTCCCGCGTCTCCGCCGCCTCCCGCGCCGCCCGCGTCGCACCCCACGTAACCCCTCGTACTTCCACTCCGCATACTACCCCCTTTGCCTTCTGCTCCTGCTCGCTGACGCATGGCGCGGTTACCTGTATGTGAACTGCAGCACTTCGGTGGATCGACGGGGTACGGCCACGACGACGCCGGCGGCCGGGAGGCGCTCGAGTCCGTCTTCGCCCACGTCGTCGGCGCCGAGGCCGCGGAGGTTTGTCCCCATTCCCCCACCCCGCTCGGTTGCTGAACTGAACTCTGAACTCAGCTCTTATATTCTACTCTTTGTTTCTGCTGGACCGAGAGAGCTGATGACAGACAACCGGTACTCTGCTACTCTGTACAAGGAAGCCGATTCCTTGGAGTCCAGTCATCTGCTACTCTGTACTTTTTTGCCTCTGCTACTCTGGTGTGTTACATTGCCCCTGGATAGGTTGCTGATGTAAATTCAGTTGTACTGTAGCTTGCAGCAGATGGTGGCCTCGACTGGGATGCGCTTGCACATGCCGTCAGACCGGAGACAGGGTGCGCGCTCATACAGAGGTCCTGTGGGTACTCGTGGAGCAAGAGCCTCGGCATAGACGATATCCGTAGAGCCTTCGATTTGATCAAGGCAAGATTAAATGTACACCATGTATCTGGGGTGGGGAGGCAGAGTATTCCACATCTATACTTAACCCATGTGTGTAGTATGTGCTGACATTGTTCATAATTTGGGTCTCACTTCGGATGCAAAATCCTAACTGCGAATATTTCGTATTAATTCGCTAGGAACACGACAGTCTGAAAACGCTTTAGCATTAAATCGATTTTTGGCTAAATCAGCATAGCTACTGCACTGTGTCACATATTCTGAAAGCTAATGCAGGGAAACAGATTTCAGAAAATAAACATTATTAATAGAGTAGAATAAGAGACTGATGAAATGGTGCCGCTCTTCCAATGTATTAATTTTGTGGAGAACGCGTGGCTGCAGAAACCATCTAATTCAAAGTTTGATCTTGACAGAAGGTCAAGCGGTCTCTTTAAATCATTTGACTCTGTGCCTGTCAGTATTATTACCGTGTCACGAAATTTTTAAGACAAAGGAAATAACAATATTGTTTGTTTTATTTACTCGCAGGCGGTAGAGCTTGGCAACAGGGAGAGGCTCATTGCATTTTGTGAAGTTGTTCAACAAACCTGCCCAGTAGGATCATTTATTAAGCCAACCGCTGGGGAAACTCCGGGTTATGCTTCAGAGGTGTGTTTGTATACCCTCTATAAATATGTGCTTACTGTTTAAGCTATTTTTTGAATAATATATTTGAGGGTAGTTTATTCCATGTATTTACTATTTTGCTCTAACTGGTGCTATGTTATCGCTATCTGCATAGTGTTTCTTTTTTGCTTTGATACAAGAACGATTAGTTCACCTGAATCAGGTCATTTTTGCTGACGGGACATTCAGTGGCAGTGGCGGAGCTTGGAAGAAAAAGCTAGGCGGGCCAAGCTAAGGAAGAGCCGAATTTTTGTAGGCATTAGTCACTAGTTGGTCCCTTTTGTTCTGTTTCAATTTTCACCCTGTATGTTAGCAAACAAGTTACTACTAAGAGACTCATCTTCTACCTTATTATGCATTGTTTCAATGATCTTCCTACACTAAAATGCACTTATTAAAAAATATTACGCGTCAGGCACAAAGGAAAATATCTCTTTATCGTGCAATTCTACATATGAATTAATAATAAAATGCATTAATGCTGCTCAATTCATAACAAAAGCACGCTGCTCTAGAAATAATTAGAAACTACTCCCTCCGTTCCAAATTACTCGTCGTGCACGACAAGTAATTTGGAATGGAGGAAGTACCTAGCAGCAGCGTCATCAGGAGGTGAACATAGAGTTGAGTTCTACTCGGCGTCTGGTACTCGACAGCAGACCGGCGAACCTAGTTGGTTGGTAGCATGGTGTACTGCAGTGGTCTGAGGAGGCAAGGGTCGGAGGCATCTGGGCGGCACAGCGGCAGCATCCGGACGGCCGAGGTCAGAACTGGCCGGTGTGGAGACCGGAGCCTGGAAAGAAGGGCCAAAGGGAGGATGCCGCCATGATGAGGTCGCGAGAAGGCGAGCGGAGCCGTGGAGCAGGCAGCAGGAAGCGCATATTTAGCGGCGAGGAGGCTGTGCGATCTGTGCCGCCGGGAAAGGGCCAAAGGTAGAACTTGGGAGCCTAGAAGGGGATGGGCGCTGGCTCTCCACGCGAGATTTGAGCTGCGCGAGTTGCAGGTGCGGCATAGCCGACCGGCAGCTGCTGCTCCTACTATGTGCGCTCATGCCAAACCTCGACCCTCGAGACTTCTTGGATCGATCATAACTAGGCTGAGTGGGCTAGGAAGCAAAGCATAGGTATAAAAAATAATCACAAGATTCGTGGGCGGCCCCAACGAAGCTCCGCCCCTGCCCACGAGGAACCATAGCTAGCTAGGACCCTATGAGCATGAGGGTGTGTACTATTTCTACATTTCTGTTCACAAAATCGCCTCCTACTCCTAATTTGCTACCGTATGAGGGTGTGTACTATTTCTACATTTCTTGCCATAACTTAATCACAGAGCATGTGTGTGTACGCAATGAAGCAAGAGTGGTTGGATTCAGAGCGAAGCGCGTTGGCTCACATAATTTACTCGCTTCATTGGATGCTTCCTCCTGGAGCAGGTGCACCAGTATGTCTTTAACCGTTTTATATTGTATGTATTGGAGCTTTCCAAGGTCGAGATATTGGATCCTGCAGACATAAAACGACCCACCTAGGCCAAGTCTTCTTTGCAAACACTACCACCACCACCAGCTCCCACTAACCCAAAGAGATTAATTTCAGTCAACGGAGGACCCCGCTGAGCGACTGCCATGGAGATGAAGATGGCCGTCGGCGCGGCCAACTGGCTCGTCGGTAAGGTGCTCACCAAGCTGTTCGACCCGCTGGTGTCCACCTACATGGCCAGCTCTGAGCTCGGCAGCAACTTCCTGACCGCCAAGAACCAGCTGCAGTACACACAGGGGCTGCTGTCCGCATCCGTGGGCAGGGACGTGGGCGACGATCCTGGCCTGCGCGGACTGCTGGGGACGCTGAGCAAAAAGGCCGACGAGGCTGAAGACGTGCTCGATGAGCTCCACTACTTCATGATCCAGGTGAGTTGCTATGTAGAGATCGAGGTGCCAGAACAATAATAGAATCCGTGATGTAGAGATCTAGACACCGTTGTCTAAAATACTTGGTGATGCATCCATCCAGGACGAGGTCGATGGCACCAAGGAGGCTGCTGCGGAGGTGGGCGGCGGCATCCAGGGCCATTCGGTCCATGGACGCCATGTTGCTCGCTACACCCTCGGCAACTGCCTTCCGTGCTTTTCATCTCCGCGCACTCTAGCTGATGGTCCTCCTCCTGCAGTTGCTGCTGCGGAGGTGGGCGGCAGCAGCCATGTTTCTCGCTACACCCTCGGTAACTGCCTCCCGTGCTTCTCATCACCGCGCACTCAAGGTGATGATCCTCCTCCAGCAGTTGTTGTTGCTGCTGCTACCAGTAGTGAAGACATGCCTGGTGCTAGTAATGATGATGGCGATGTTGATATTAAGTTTCCATTCAACAGAGTAGCCATGTCCAAGAAAATCAAGTCCGTAATAGAGGAGATGAACTCCATATGCATACTTGTCTCTGACCTGCTCAAAACTGCAAACCACAACAGCACTCCATTAAGCACACATGTCACCATTGAAAGGCCTCCCACTGGTTCAATAGTTCCACAACACAGAAAACTGTATGGAAGGAATGACATTTTTGAGCAAACTGTAAATGCACTCACCAGTGGCACACACCGTGATAAAATCCTCTCTGTCCTGCCTTTCGTTGGCCCTGGGGGCATCGGAAAGACCACCTTCACACAGCACCTGTATAATGATGAAAAGATCAAGGGGCACTTCCCTGTCAGGGTCTGGGTATGTGTCTCAACTAATTTTGATGTGATTAGGCTCACACGCGAGATACTTGGCTGCATATCTGGAATTAATGCCAGCACATATGAAACAACAAACTTAGACCAACTTCAAAGAGCCATTGCAGAGAAACTGGACTCCAAAAGGTTCTTAATTGTGTTGGATGATGTGTGGACATGCAAGAGTGAGCGCGATTGGGGAAACCTATTAGCCCCATTCACAATGGGGGAAACCAAGGGCAGCATGGTTCTTGTCACAACTCGATTGCCATCTGTAGCACAGATGGTCAAAACAACTGATCCAGTTGAACTGCATGGTTTAAAGCCTGATGAATTCTTTGCACTGTTCGAAGCATGTATATTTGGTCAAAACAAACCTAGGCTTTATGATGATGACTTAGTTAATGTTGCAAGAGATATTGCAAAGAAACTGAAGGGTTCACCGCTGGCAGCAAATACAGTTGGTCGGTTGTTGAAGAAAAATATCTCTTGGGAATGTTGGATGGGAATTCTTGAAAATAATGAATGGCACAGTGCAAAATATGATGATGATATTTTGCCATCTCTGCAAATCAGCTATAATTACCTTCCTTTCCATCTACAGAAATGCTTTTTCTATTATGCCCTCTTCCCAGAAGATTACAAGTTTTATGATTTAGAAAAAAATACTAATTTCTGGATCGCAATGGGTATTGTAGACTCGAATAGCCAAACTGATAAGAATTACTTAGACGAACTAGTGGAAAATGGTTTTCTCATAAAAAACCGTGATTGGGATGGTGACTACTATGTGATGCATGATTTATTGCATGAACTGTCTCGGAATGTTTCGTCACAAGAGTGTGTGAACATAAGTAGTTTAAGTTTCAGAGTCAACGACATACCACAATCTATTCGGCACTTATCAATCACCGTAGAAGATAAATATGATCAAAGTTTTGGTCGAGAAATATGTAAACTGAGGAGTGTAATAGACATTGGAAATTTGCGTACTTTGATGGTTTTTGGACCACATGATGCAGAAACAGGTGATATTCTGAGAGATGCATTTGAAGGAATAAAGAGTCTTCGAGTTCTATTTATACCTAGTCTCCCAGGCAGTTTGCCAAAAAGCTTTTCAAATCTTATCCACCTCCAATACCTTAAACTCACGCAACCTCATGGGATGTATTATCATCGTTCACCTAGAACATTACCAAGATTTTACCACTTGAAATTCTTGGACGTCTATAGTTGGCACATTATTATAAATTTTTTCCCTAAAAGCATTAGCCGCCTCGTGAGTTTACACCATATTTATTCTTCCAAAGAATTCCATTCCAGCATCCCTGAGATCGGAAAGATGAAGTGGTTACAAGAGCTAAGAGAATTTCATGTTAAGAAGGAAAATGTTGGATTTGAATTGAGCCAGCTGGGGGAATTGACAGGGCTTGGACAGCTTGCTATATGCAATCTTGAAACCGTGGCATCTAAAAAAGAAGCTAATGATGCTAAATTGAAGGATAAAAGAAATCTGAAAGAATTGGCATTAGTTTGGGGTGCAGGGCAACATATTACAGATGGTGATATTCTCGAGGGTCTTCAACCACCCCCAAATCTTAGAGAGCTTGGCATTAAAAATTATGGTTTTGCCGTTGGTCCTAGCTGGTTGTGCAGTGACATTAGCATAAAAAGGCTGGAGTCTCTACATCTGAAGGGTATATCTTGGGACACTCTTCCACCTTTTGAACAGTTACCACACCTCACCAACCTCAAACTGAATAATATTGCTGGGATGCGTGTGTTTGGGCCTGGATTTGGTGGTCTTACAGAGAGAAGTTTTATGCACCTGAAGACAGTTATCATTGTGAAAATGCGAGAACTTGAGGAATGGGTTGGGGGACCCAACAGCCCTTTGTTTTCAAGGCTTGAAAGCATTGTATGCAAATATTGCCCCCTTCTGTCCTCGTTTTCCTTCTTGGAGTGCTGTACCAAACTTTGTCAACTTTATATTTCTAACTGCCCAAAGTTGTCTCAGTTGCCCCCTCTGCCTCATACTTCTACACTAACATACTTTTCGGTGAACGAAGGGTATTACAGAGGTTTGATGTATG
>NC_053023.1:724894264-725063708 GCF_003073215.2 Triticum urartu
CATATCAATCTTGGAACCACTTCCAACACACATCGTCACTTCACCCTTAACTAGTCTCTGTTTATTCTGCAACTCCCGTTTCGAGTTACTAATCTTAGCAACTGAACTAGTATCAAGTACTGAGGGGTTGCTATAAACACTAGTAAAGTACACATCAATAACATGTATATCAAATATACTTATGTTCACTTTGCCATCCTTCTTATCTGCCAATCACTTGGGGTAGTTCCGCTTCCAGTGACCAGTCCCTTTGCAGTAGAAACACTTAGTCTCAGGCTTAGGACCAGACTTGGGCTTCTTCACTTGAGCAGCAACTTGCTTGCTGTTCTTATTGAAGTTCCCCTTCTTCCCTCTACCCTTTTCTTGAAACTAGTGGTCTTGTCTACCATCAACACTTGATGTTTTTCTCGATTTCTACCTTCGTCAATTTCCGCATTACGAAGAGCTTGGGAATCGTTTCCGTTATCCCTTGCATATCATAGTTCATCATGAAGTTCTACTAACTTGGTGATGGTGACTAGAGAATTCTGTCAATCACTATCTTATCTGGAAGATTAACTCCCACTTGATTCAAGCAATTGTAGTACTCAGACAATCTGGGCACATGCTCACTAGTTGAGCGATTCTCCTCCAATTTTTGGCTATAGAACTTGTTGGAGACTTCATATCTCTCAACTCAGGTATTTTCTTGAAATATTAACTTCAACTCCTGGAACATCTCATATGCTCCATGACGTTCAAAACGTCTTTGAAGTCCCGATTCTAAGCCATTAAGCATGGTGCACTAAACTATCAAGTAGTCATCATATTGAGCTAGCCAAACGTTCATAACGTCTGCATTTGCTCCTGCAATAGGTCCGTCACCTAGTGGTGCATCAAGGACATAATTCTTCTGTGCAGCAATGAGGATAAACCTCAGATCACGGATCCAATCCGCGCTATTGATCTACAACATAATTTGCAAAATACTACCAGGACTAAGTTCATGATAAATTTAAGTTCAATTAATCATATTACTTAAGAACTCTCACTTAGATAGACATCCCTCTAATCCTCTAAGTGATCACGTGATCCAAATCAACTAAACCATGTCCGATCATCACGTGAGATGGAGTAGTTTCATTGGTGAACATCACTATGTTGATCATATCTACTATATGATTCACGCTCGACCTTTCGGTCTCCGTGTTCCGAGGCCATATCTGTATATGCTTGGCTCGTCAAGTATAACCTGAGTAGTCCGCGTGTGCAACTGTTTTGCACCCGTTGTATTTGAACGTAGAACCTATCACACCCGATCATCACGTGGTGTCTCAGCACGAAGAACTTTCGCAACGGTGCATACTCAGGTTGAACACTTCTTGATAATTTAGTGAGAGATCATCTTATAATGCTACCGTCAATCAAAGCAAGATAAGATGCATAAAAGATAAACATCACACGCAATCAATATAAGTGATATGATATGGCCATCATCATCTTGTGCTTGTGATCTCCATCTCCAAAGCACCGTCGTGATCACCATCGTCATCGGCGTGACACCTTGATCTCCATCGTAGCATCGTTGTCGTCTCGCCAAGCTTGTGCTTCTACGACTATCGCTACCGTTTAGTGATAAAGTAAAGCATTACATCGCGATTGCATTGCATACAATAAAGCGACAACCATATGGCTCCTGTCGGTTGCCGATAACTCGGTTACAAAACATGATCATCTCATACAATCAAATTCAGCATCATGTCTTGACCATATCACATCACAACATGCCCTGCAAAAACAAGTTAGACGTCCTCTACTTTGTTGTTGCAAGTTTTACGTGGCTGCTACGGGCTTAAGTAAGAACCAATCTCACATACGCATCAAAACCACAACGGTAGTTTGTCAATTTGACTCCGTTTTAACCTTCGCAAGGACCGGGCATAGCCATACTTGGTTCAACTAAAGTTGGAGAAACTATCACCCACAAGCCACCTCTGTGCAAAGCACGTCGGGAGAACCGGTCTCGCGTAAGCGTACACGTAATGTTGGTCTGGGCCGCTTCATCCAACAATACCGCCGAACCAAAGTATGACATGCTGGTAGGCAGTATGACTTATATCGCCCACAACTCACTTGTGTTTTACTCGTGCATATAACATCAACATATAAAACCTAGGCTCGGATGCCACTGTTGGGGAACGCAGTAATTTCAAAAAAATTCCTACGCACACGCAAGATCATTGTGATGCATAGCAACGAGAGGGGAGAGTATGATCTACATACCCTTGTAGATCGCAACGGAAGCGTTGACACAACGTAGAGGAAGTTGTCGTATGTCTTCTTCCCGATCCGACCGATCCAAGCACCGTTACTCCGGCACCTCCGAGTTCTTAGCACATGTACAGCTCGATGACGCTCCCCGGACTCTGATCCAGCAAAGCCTTGGGGATGAGTTCCGTCAGCACAACGGCGTGGTGACGATGATGATGTTCCACCGACGCAGGGCTTCGCCTAAGCACTACAACGATATGACCGAGGTGGAATATGGTGGCAGGGGGCACCGCACACGGCTAAGGAACGATCACGAGGATCAACTTGTGTCTTTGGGTGCCCCTTGCCTCAGTATATAAAGGATGGAGGAGGAGGAGGCCGACCAAGGCTTGGTGTGGCCAGGATGTGGAGTCCTACTAGGACTCCAAGTCCTAGTAGGAGTCCACCAAGAGGGGAGGAAGGGAGAAGGAAGTGGAGGAGAAGGAGAGGTGGCCGGCCCCCTTTTCCCTAGTCCAATTCGGACTAGAGGGGAGGGGGGGGGGCGCAGCAGCCCCTTGGCCCTTTTTCCTCTTCCCACTAAAGCCCATCAAGGCCCATTGCTTCTCCCGTAACTACCCGGTACTCCGAAAAATACCCGAATCACTCGGAACCTTTCCGATGTCCGAATATAGTCGTCCAATATATCGATCTTTATGTCTCGACCATTTCGAGACTCCTCGTCATGTCCCCGATCTCATCCGGGACTCCGAACTCCTTCGGTACATCAAAACTCATAAACTCATAATATAACTGTCATCGAAACCTTAAGCGTGCGGACCCTACGGGTTCGAGAACAATGTAGACATGACGGAGACACGTCTCCGGTCAATAACCAATAGCGGGACCTGGATGCCCATATTGGCTCCTATATATTCTACGAAGATCTTTATCGGTCAGACCGCATAACAACATACGTTGTTCCCTTTGTCATCGGTATGTTACTTTCCCGAGATTCGATCGTCGATATCCAATACCTAGTTCAATCTCGTTACCGGCAAGTCTCTTTACTCGTTCCGTAATACATCATCTCACAACTAACATATTAGTTGTAATGCTTGCAAGGCTTATGTGATGTGCATTACCGAGAGGGCCCAGAGATACCTCTCCGACAATCAGAGTGACAAATCCTAATCTCGAAATACGCCAACCCAACATGTACCTTTGGACACACCTGTAGAGCTCCTTTATAATCACCCAGTTACGTTGTGACGTTTGGTAGCACACAAAGTGTTCCTCCGGCAAATGGGAGTTGCATAATCTCATAGTCATAGGAACATGTATAAGTCATGAAGAAAGCAATAGCAACATACTAAATGATCGGGTGCTAAGCTAATGGAATGGGTCATGTCAATCAGATCATTCACTTAATGATGTGATCCCGTTAATCAAATAACAAATCATTGTTCATGGTTAGGAAACATAACCATCTTTGATTAACGAGCTAGTCAAGTAGAGGCATACTAGTGACACTTTGTTTGTCTATGTATTCACACATGTATTATGTTTCCGGTTAATACAATTCTAGCATGAATAATAAACATTTATCATGATATAAGGAAATAAATAATAACTTTATTATTGCCTCTAGGGCATATTTCCTTCATTTACCACAGACCTTCGGGTCCATAGTTATTAGCTAGATGGCTTTTCTCTCTCTTTGGATCTCAATACAAAGTTATCCTCGATTGTCTTGGAGATCTATTCGATGTAATTCTTTTTGTGGTGTGTTTGTTGAGATCTGATGAATTGTGGGTTTATGATCAAGATTATCTATGAACAATATTGGATTCTTCTCTGAAATCTTTTATGCATGATTTAAATATCTTTACAAGTCTCTTCGAACTATCAGTTTGGTTTGGCCTACCAGATTGATCTTTCTTCCAATGGGAGAAGTGCTTATCTTTGGGTTCAATCTTGTGGTGTCCTTTCCCAGTGACAACAGGGGCAGCAAGGCACGTATTGTATTGTTGCCAACGAGGATAAAAAGATGGGGTTTATATCATATTGCTTGAGTTTATCCCTCTACATCATGTCATCTTGCCTAATGCGTTACTATATTCTTATGAACTTAATACTCAAGATGCATGCTGGGTAGCGGTAGATGTGTGGAGTAATAGTAGTAGATGTAGAATTGTTTCGGTCTACTTGTCACGGACGTGATGCCTATATACATGATCATGCCTAGATATGCTCATAACAATGCGCTTTTCTATCAATTGCTCGACAGTAATTTGTTCACCCACCGTAGATTTTGCTATCTTGAGAGAAGCCACTAGTGAAACCTATGGCCCCCGAGTCTGTCTTCCATCATATTATTTTCCTATCAACTTGTTATTTCTATTTTGCAATCTTTATTTTCCAATCTATACAAAAAATACCAAAAATATTTATCTTATTATCTCTATCAGATCTCACTTTCGTAAGTGACCGTGAAGGGATTGACAACCCCTTTATTGCGTTGGTTGCGAGGTTCTTGTTTGTTTGTGCAGGTACTAGGTGACTTGCGTGTTACCTCCTACTAGATTGATACCTTGGTTCTCAAAACTGAGGAAAATACTTACGCTACTTCGCTACATCACCCTTTCCTCTTCAAGGGAAAACCAACGCATGCTCAAGAGGTAGCAAGAAGGATTTCTGGCCCCGTTGCCGGGGAGTTTGCACCAAGTCAAGACATACCAAGTACCCATCACAAACTCTTATCCCTCGCATTACATTATTTTCCATTTGCCTCTCGTTTTCCTCTCCCCCACTTCACCCTTGCCGTTTTATTCGCCTTTTTTCTGTTCACCTTCTTTTCGCTGGCCTCTTGTTTGCTTGTGTGTTAGATTGATTATCTGTCATGATGGCTCAAGATAATACTAAATTGTGTGACTTCTCCAATACCAACAATAATGATTTTATTAGCACTCCGATTGCTCCTCTTACCGATGCTGGATCTTGTGAAATTAATACGCTTTGCTGAATCTTGTCATGAAAAATCCGTTTTCTAGCCTTCCTAGCGAAGATGCCACTACCCATCTAAACAGCTTTGTTGATTTATGTGATGCAAAAGAAGAAATATGTGGATAATGATATTGTTAAATTGAAGCTATTTCCATTTTCTCTTAGAGATCGTGCTAAAACTTGGTTTTCGTCTTTGCCTAAAAATAGTATTGATTGATGGAATAAGTGCAAAGATGCTTTTATATCTAAGTATTTTCCTCCCGCTAAGATCATCTATCTTAGAAACGATATCATGAATTTTAAGCAATTTGATCATGAGCATGTTGCACAAGCTTGGGAGAGGATGAAATTAATGATACGTAATTGCCCTACTCATGGATTAAATATGATCATACAAATTTTTTTATGCTGGATTGAATTTTGCTACTAGAAATCTTTTAGATTCGGTCGCGGGAGGCACTTTTATGGAAATCACTTTAGGAGAAGCTACTAAACTCCTAGATAATATTATGGTTAATTATTCTCAATGGCACAGCGAAAGATCTACTAGTAAAAAGGTTCATGCTATAGAAGAACTTAATGTTTTGAGTGGAAAGATGGATGAACTTATGAAATTGTTTGCTAATAAGAGTGTTTCTTCCGATCCCAATGATATGCCTTTGTCTACTTTGATTGAGAATAATAATGAATCTATGGACGTGAATTTTGTTGGTAGGAACAATTTTGGTAACAACGCTTATAGAGGAAACTTTAATCCTAGGCCGTTTGTAGTAATTCCTCTATTAATTATGGTAATTACTACAACAACTCTTATGGAAATTTTAATAAGATGCCCTTTGATTTTGAGACTATTGTTAAAGAATTTATGATTTCACAAAAGAATTTCAATGCTTTCCTTGAAGAAAAATTGCCTAAGATTGATGAGTTGGCTAGGAACGTGGATAGAATTTCTCTTGATGTTGATTCTTTGAAACTTAGATCTATTCCACCAAAGCATGATATCAGTGAGTCTCTCAAAGCCATGAGAATTTCCATTGATGAGTGCAAAGAAAGAACCGCTAGGATGTGTGCTAAAACAGATTGCTTTATAAAAGCGTGTTCTTCTAGTTTTCACGATAATAATGATGAAGATCTAAAAGTGAATGATGTGTCTCCTGTTAAATCTTTGTTTTGCAATATGAATCTTGATAATGACGGGACTGGAGATGAGTCAACTTTAGTTAAAAGGCGTCCCAATGATTCGGAGTTTTTAGATCTTAATGCAAAAATTGGTAAAAGTGGGATTGAAGAGGTCAAAACTTTTCATAGCAATGAACCCACTATTTTGGATTTCAAGGAATTTAATTATGATAATTGCTCTTTGATAGATTGTATTTCCTTGTTACAATCCGTGCTAAATTCCCCTCATGGTTATGATAAAAATAAAGCTTTTACCAAACATATCGTTGATGCTTTAATGAAATCTTATGAAGAAAAGCTTGAATTAGAAGTTTCTATCCCTAGAAAACTTTAGGATGAGTGGGAACCTACTATTAAAATTAAAATTAAAGATCACGAATGCTTTGGTTTATGTGATTTGGGTGCTAGTGTTTCCACGATTCCAAAAACTTTGTGTGATGTGTTAGGTTTCCATGAATTTGATGATTGTTCTTTAAATTTGCATCTTGCGGATTCCACCATTATGAAACATATGGGAAGGATTAATGATATTCTTATTGTTGCAAATAGGAATTATGTGCCCGTAGATTTCATTGTTCTTGATATAGATTGCAATCCTACATGTCTTATTATTCTTGGCAGACCTTTCCTTAGAACGATTGGTGAAATTATTGATATGAAAGAAGGAAACATTAGATTCCAATTTCCGTTAAGGAAAGGCATGGAACACTTCCCAAGAAATAAAATTAAATTACCTTATGAATCTATTATGAGAGCCACTTATGGATTGTCGGTGGGAACGACACCTATGAGATCACTGGGATCCCTTCTACGGTCGGCGGGCATGGGGTCGTGAGAAGAGCAGGTTTAGGAGCTAGCGCACATATCGTTTACCCAAGTTCAGGCCGCGAGGATGCGTAAAACCCTAGTACTGCTTTGGTGGATGTATTGAGTGTTCTTGAGCTTTCTGAACTAGCTACGGTCACTGTCCCGTCCCCAAAAAGCCGAATCCTCCTCCTGGTCGCCTCGGGCCTGCTTTTATAGGAAAAAGGGGCTGCCAAAGTGGCACACAAGAGGTGGAAAGGCCTACAGTGCGCGAGCTTATCACACGGCATTACGGGACAAAGTGCATTAAATGCACTTCATAGGTGTCCATTAGCTTGATCGGGGATGGGAACGAGGCCCATCCCGTCTGTCGCCGCTTCGCCTCACTTCGACACGCGCCCAAACCAACGATGCATGCAACGCCATGTAGGCACGCAGGCAGTTGAGGTGGCGGTGGTAGGGCCTTCATGAAGATCTGTATGCCGCCACGCAGGTGCTTGCTGATCTGGTCTGGAAGCTGCATGTTGCCACACAGGTGCCTGCCCAGCTGGTTGGGCTGGCAGCTGCATGCGAACATCGGCGGAGTCTTCGCTGGTGCGGGCCTGACAGTGGCCTAGCTGACGCTCTCGGCAAGGGTCTTGCTGGGGGATCTTGTGGATTTCCTCGGCTAGGATCCTGCCAAGGGTCGTCGTCTTCTAGTCCTCATCTGAACTCATATATTTATGAGTTTGACGAAGATTTGCATGCCACCACAGAGGCGCCTCCTGAGCCCTGGTTCCAATGCAGTTGGTTAGGTTGGAGTCGGTGGGCTCAAGGGTGGTTCACTCCGCTGGCATCGGGCAAGTTTCCCCGGCAAGGCTCTCACCGGGGCTGCGGGGGGCCGCCTCGGCAAGGATCTTGCCGAGGGAGTCAACTTCGCCCTCTTGCCCTCCTGTGCTTCCGGTCTTGGCGTCGCCTTTGGTCGTCTTGTGCCTTGGCTTCTCTCCGGCTTCCCTCCTCTGCCCTGCTAAGTGTGGCCGCGGCACGTGGCTCTGACTGCCCGTGCACAAGTAAAAGGGGTCAAAAGGAGAGCCCCTACTTTTCTACACCAACAAGAGCCCCCGGGCCTGGGCCACACATATGCGCGACGCGTTGTTGGGCTAGGCCTAGAACGGTGGGCGGGCAGGTGGGGCGGATTTTACCGTAGTAATTTCTCGTCCGCTGCGCTTCCCCATGACCCGCGTTGAACGCGCGACATGGAGGGTCATGCGTGACGTGGGGGTCATGCGTGGGGAGGTTCCCGCACGCATGCGTCACACCATGGTAAAGAGGCGGCCCGCGCCTTCCCCATAAAAAAGGAAACGGCCGCGGGCATGCTGCTCATTTACCCTCTGTGTCTTCTCCAATCTTAGAGCCGCCGTTCCTTCCTTCTTCCACAAGCCCCTGCTTGCCGCCGCTGCACTTTCGCTGCCCTTTCCCTTCCACCGCTCGTAGCCGCCATGGCACCCAAGACTGGCAAGGGCAAGGGAGTGGCCAAGAATGCCGGAGGGGCAGAGCCGCCGGAGAAGGAGTTGGCGGCGCGGTGGACGGAGCTCGCCTACTTTCCTTCGACGGTCGACGCGGCCCACCTTCGGGACAACTTCAGGCCGTTGTGGGGGGTCAAGATGGGGGGAGATACAACGGGGCATCCTGCCACATGCGTCATCCCCGCCAACTGCGGCAAAGCCGCCCCGAATCGGTATCCGTTCTTCGTCAATTACTTCTCTTGCAGCCTTTGCCCCCCTTCTCCGATTTCTTCAATGACATGATGCATACCTTCGGTTACACCTTCTAGATTTTACCCCAAACCGTGGCGTGCATGGCTCTCTTCGCCCATCTTTGTGAGGGCTTCACCAGCGTGCACCCCAACACAGCACTCTTCCGCCACTACTTCTTCCCTCGGATCCAGCAGGGAGGCGCCATCTCCGGTTGTGTCGCCTGGATCCCGAGGTCCAAGGGGACATACCCGAAGGGTGCTCAGAAGGAGAGGTGGGAGGAGTGGCGGGGCTGGTGGTGCTGGATTGAAGAGGAGGATCCACAAGAGTTCTGCCTGGTTTGCCAGGCGCCGCCGGTTTGCGGCAACGATTGGAACAGCGTCGATCCCGATGACGCGAAGCTCACGGTCGCCACCACCAGGATTCTTCGCCTCACCGAGGCCGGGCTCACCCTTGAGATGATCGGGACGGATTTCATCCACCGCCGGATCTCTCCGCTGCATAACAAGGGGAGGCCGGCCTGGCTCTTCACGAACGCGGCGGACATCATGCGACTCTGCCCCGACCTCGACCACAACTTCACCGTGTTGGCGCACGCTCACTTATGCCAGCGGCTCTTCCAGCTCGATGTGGACCGTGATGGCAGGGCCGAGAGGTCTGGCAAGGCTGCGAAGGCCGGCAAGGTCGTCAAGGGGCCCTTGTTTGAGTTGCCGGTGGGGGTGGTCCCACTGAGCAACAACTCGCGCCAGACCGACATCATCGCCATGATGCCAGACTGCAACGCGCACGGCCTTATCTCAAACTGGGTCGCGCCGCCAGAGGAGCAGGTGCATGAGTTTTTTGACACCCTGGAGGATAAGTACATCCGCGAGGAGCCACGGCTCATCTAGGACACCACCCAAGCGGAGCTGGACTACATCGCCACCAGGGCGGCGGAGGCGGAGCTCGCCAGGGAGGCCGACAGCGCTGGCGGCGTGGAGGACAAAGTCGCGGCGGCCATAGAGGAGAAGGAGCTCGCCCAGTGGGTCAAGTCTGTTGGGGAGGCCAACAGCGTCGGCACCGGGGCTCCTCTTATTGGATATGACGATGACGAGCCGTCCGAGGAGGAGGCTGAGGCTGTCGAGCCCCAAGCCGCGGGGAAAGGGCGAGTCCTGTGACGGGCCACCTTCGGCGAGCCGGTTCGGCCCGGCAGGGCCATGCCACCCCGGCAAGCCTAGGAGACGTCCGGGCGCCAAGCGAGGGCCGTGGCGGCGAAGAAGTTGGTGAAGGCCGCGGTGGCAAAGTAGAAAGCATCTGCCTCCTCTTTGTCCAAGCGTTCCCCAACTCCGCCCGCTTCCCCTCCTCCACCTGCTTCCCCTCCTCCCGCGGGTGACGACACGGAGATCTTCTTTGACCTCGGGTCTCTCAGCCCGAGGAGGAAGAGGAAGACAGCAGAAGAGGAGGTGGAGGACGAGTAAGTGTCGTTTCCTTTCGTCATCTTCAGCTCCACTGACTGTGCTTCTTATCTTGACTTGTTTTCGTCTTGGTAGGGATATGGAGACACTGGCCCAGAGGGTGAAGAGGGCCAGGTCCTCGGCGGGCGGCCAGCCCCCGGCGGGCACCTCTAAGGCGCCACTGGTGGTGGTGAGCAGTTCGGACAGCAGCCCCCGGCGCAGCCCCCAGCGTAAGTTTGCCACTCACTCCCCATCGACGTGTGCCAAGGGAATGATCCTTGGTGCTGACCTTGCCGCGATCGCAGGAGGAGGACAGCAGAAGGAGGAGCCACTGAGGGCTACCCCCAACACGCCGCCTCCGTCAACCACGCCGCCCCGAGGGGCGTCCCCGGCAAGGGCGCCAAGCACCGAGCCTATGCACACGGAGGAGGAGGAGGCAGGCTTGGGCACCGGCGGCCACACCTCGGCGCCTGATGCTGGCGGAGAGGGGGCCTCTGCTTCCCAGCCCGGCACGGGTAAGCCACTCGCCTTCCATCCCTTCTCTGTTGTTCTTCTTAAATCATGGTATTGGCTTCACTTCACCCCCCTTTCGATACCCAGATCCTCTCCTAGCGGACCTGGAGGACCTAGACACCGTCATCGAGGATGTCGCCAAGAACGCCACGACGGAGGCTGAGAAGACCACCACCGAAGAGGCCGCCAAGGGCGTTGCCGAGGACGCTGCCAAGGGGCCTGCCGGGGAGCCCAACAAGGATACTGCCGAGGAGGCTAACAAGGGACCTGCCGGGGAGGCCGGCGAGCCCGTTGTCGAGGAGGAGGGGGCTGATGACCAGCCTTCCTCCTCTACTGCCTCTAGCTCCGGAAGGTACCTGAGGGTGAGCGACGACCTCTTCGTCCACCTCCCAGGGTCATCGAGCTCCAGGGCGCCCATCGAGGGAGAGGTGTTCGACGAAGAGGTGCTTGCCGCCGCCGGGCTCAAGGTTGTTGACGAGCCGAGCGCCGGTGGCGATGGTTCTCAGGAGGAGCGGCTTCTCCAGGCCATGGGTGCCAACTTTCGGAAGCTCCAGGCGCTCTACCGTGCCCGCCTGGACAAGGCCAAGTCCAGGGCGGCAACAGTGGACAAGGCGGAGGCGGACCTCAAGGTACGCGTCGCCGAGACGCAGACTTGATTCCGCCAAGCTTGTGAGGAGCCGAAGGTCGCCTAGGGCGAGCTGGCCAAGCGTGAGGTGGAGCTCACCATGAAACAGGCGGACATTGAGAAGGCCCAGGAGACAACGGAGAGCTTGGCCGCCGCAGCCGAGGCCGCTCAAGCCCAGCACCCACACACTTCGTCTTCCTCCAGAAAAAATCATCCATCAGCTCCAGAGCCTGAGCCGAAGCCACCACTTGACCCTCACCGTCAGTCTGTTTATCAGTGGGATCCAGAGGAGATCGCTAACTAGTGGCACCCTGAGGATCCTCCTCAGTACACTGAAGAGGGCAGCTTTGATCCGTGGGCATAGACCAACTTAATTAGGCCAAAAGCCTAAGCTTGGGGGAGTATGTATTTCTCACCGACATTACATTCATGTTCACACACTCATGCCAGTTGTCGGTGCTCATACTTTTTCATTGTATCATCCATGCTAGTTTATTTTCTGTTTTAAGCTTTCTTCTTGTGTGTTGAAAACCCTTAAGAAAAACAAAAAAAATTAGTTGTAGCTTTTAGCTAGTTTACTTTTCATGCCTGTAGTAACAGTAATTAAAAAGAAAACCCAAAAATATTTCTCGTTCTTCTTTTGCTTGTTGGGAGCTTTCCCGTGTAAATAGTTTTGTTTCTTTTCTTTTCTTTGGGGGTCAAGAGGAGAAGACCATGATGAAAATGTTGAAGTGGCTCTCATATGCATTATTGTTGATCTAACAAAGAGCCCATATTACCTTGTCTTCTCCCTTGAATTGAATGCTTGCAGATTCCAGCTTAGTCCAATGCAAGTGCACTATTATTATTATCCACACTATTCGATTGTGCAAGTGAAAGGCAATAATGATGATATATGATGGACTGATTGAGATGAGAAAAGCTGGTATGAACTCGACCTCTCTTGTTTTTGTAAATATGATTAGTTCATCGTTCCTGATTCACCCTATTATGAATGAAACATGTTTGCAATGATAATTAGAGATGATACTTGCTCATGCCATGCTTAATTTGCTAGGAGTTTATAATGGTTTACATTGCATGCCAACATGCTATTAAAATGGTTGTGATGTGGCATGATAGGGTGGTATCCTCCTTTGAACGATTCGAGTGGTTTGACTTAGCACATGTTCACGCATGTAGTTGAAACAAAATCAACATAGCCTCCACGATATTTATGTTCATGGTGAATTATATCCTACTCATGCTTGCATTCAGTGTTGATTAATTTTAATGCATGTTAATGACTGTTGTCGCTCTCTAGCTAGTCGCTTCCCAGTCTCTTTCTAGCCTTCACTTGTACTAAGCGGGAATACTGCTTGTGCATCCAACTCCATAAACCCCAAAAGTTGTCCCATATGAGTCCACCTTACCTTCCTATGCGGCATCTACCCGCCGTTCCAAGTAAATTTGTATGTGCCAAACTCTAAACCTTCAAATGAAATTCCATTTTGTATGCTCGAATAGCTCATGTATCAACCAGGGTTGTCTGTATCTTCCATGCTAGGCGGGTTATTCTCAAGAGGAGTGGACTCCGCTCCTCACTCACAAGAAAATGGCTGGTCACGGGGATGCCCAGTCCCATGCTCAAATCAAATCAAAATAATTGCAAACAAAACTCCCCCAGGATTGTTGTTAGTTAGAGGCACCCGTTGTTTCAGGCAAGCCATGGATCGATGCTTGTTGGTGGTGGGGGAGTATAAACTTTACCATTCTGCTTGGGAACCGCCTATAATGTGTGTAGCATGGAAGATATCGAGATCTCTGGTTGTTATGATGACAATGAAAGTATACCGCTCAAAATATTATTCATCTCTATTTCAAAACCGAGCTCTGGCACCTCTACAAATCTCTGCTTCCCTCTACGAAGGGCCTATCTATTTACTTTTATGTTGAGTCATGATCCTCTTATTAAAAAGCACCAGTTGGAGAGCACCACTGTCATTTGCATGTATTACTATTAGTTTACATTGAGTATGACTGTGACTGGATCTCTTTTACCATGAATTACAATTTCTCGTCAGCCCTTGATCTTCAGGGGTGCTCTGCATTTATGTTTTGCGTTCTCAGAAAGGTCTAGTGAGATACCATCTTGTTATATCATATTATGATTGTTTTGAGAAAGTGTTGTCATCCGATATTTACTATTATTGCTCGCTAGTTGATCATGCCATTGATATGAGTAAACATGAGACCTAAATGTTATTGTGAATATGGTTAGTTCATAATCTTTGCTGAAAACTTGAATGCTGGCTTTACATATTTACAACAACAAGAGCAAATAGAGTTTGTAAAAGTTTTTCTTTATCACTTTCAGTTGATCAACTGAATTGCTTGAGGACAAGCAAAGGTTTAAGCTTGGGGGAGTTGATACGTCTCCATCGTATCTACTTTTCCAAACACTTTTGCCCTTGTTTTGGACTCTAACTTGCATGATTTGAATGGAACTAACCCAGACTGACGCTATTTTCAGCAGAATTGCCATGGTGTTATTTTTGTGCAGAAATAGAAGTTCTCGGAATGACCTGAAAATCAACGGAGAATATTTTTGGAATATATAAAAAATACTGGAGAAAGAATCAAGACCAGGGTGCCCACACCCTGTCCACGAGGGTGGGGGCCCGCCTACCCCCCTGGGCACGCCCCCTGCCTCGTGGGCCCCCTGGTGCTCAACCGACCTCATCTCCAACTCCATATATTCACGTTCGGGGAGAAAAAATCAGAGAGAAGGATTCATCGCGTTTTATGATACGGAGCCGCCGCCAAGCACTAACCTCTCTCGGGAGGGCTGATCTGGAGTTCGTTCGGGGCTCCGGAGAGGGGAATCTATCACCATCATCATCATCAACCTTCCTCCATCACCAATTTTATGATGCTCACTGCCATGCGTGAGTAATTCCATCATAGGCTTGCTGGACGATGATGCGTTGGATGAGATTTATCATGTAATCGAGTTAGTTTTGTTAGGGTTTGATCCTTAGTATCCACTATGTTCTGAGATTGATGTTGCTATGACTTTACTATGCTTAATGCTTGTCACTGGGGCCCGAGTGACATGATTTCAGATCTGAACCTATTATGTTTTCATGAATATATGTGAGTTCTTGATCCTATCTTGCGAGTCTATAGTCACCTATTATGTGTTATGATCCGTTAACCCCGAAGTGACAATAATCAGGATACTTACGGGTGATGACCATAGTTTGAGGAGTTCATGTATTCACTAAGTGTTAATGCTTTGGTCCGGTACTCTATTAAAAGGAGGCCTTAATATCCCTTAGTTTCCAATAGGACCCCACTGCCACGGGAGGGTAGGACAAAAGATGTCATGCAAGTTCTTTTCCATAAGCACGTATGACTATATTCGGAATACATGCCTACATTACATTGATGAACTGGAGCTAGTTCCGTGTCACCCTATGTTATAACTGTTGCATGAGGAATCACATCCGACATAATTATCCATCACTGATCCATTGCCTACGAGCTTTTCATATATTGAAATTTGCTTATTTACTTTTCCGTTGTTACTATTACAATCACTATAAAACCAAAACTATTACTTTGGCTACCGTTATCGCTACTATCATATTACTTTGCTACTAAATACTTTGCTGCATATATTAAGTTTCCAGGTGTGGCCGAATTGACAAATCAGCTGCTGAAAACCCACAAGTATAGGGGATCGCAACAGCTTTCGAGGGTAGAGTATTCAACCCAAATTTATTGATTCGACACAAGGGGAGCCAAAGAATATTCTCAAGTATTAGCAGCTGATTTGTCAATTCAACCACACCTGGAAACTTAGTATCTGCAGCAAAGTGTTTAGTAGCAAAGTAATATGATAGTGGTGGTAGCGGCAACAAAAGTAAAGACAACAAAAGTAATGTTTTTGGTATTTTGTAGTGATTGTAACAGTAGCAGCGGTAAAGTAAATAAGCGAGAACCAGTATATGGAAAACTCGTAGGCACCGGATCAGTGATGGATAATTATGCCGGATGCGGTTCATCATGTAACAGTCATAACATAGGGTGGCACAGAACTTGCTCCAATTCATCAATGTAATGTAGGCATGTATTCCGTATATAGTCATACGTGCTTATGGAAAAGAACTTGCATGACATCTTTTGTCCTACCCTCCCATGGCAGTGGGGTCCTATTGGAAACTAAGGGATATTAAGGCCTCCTTTTAATAGAGAACTGGAACAAAGCATTAGCACATAGTGAATACATGAACTCCTCAAACTATGGTCATTACCGGGAGTGGTCCCGATTATTGTCACTCCGGGGTTGCCAGATCATAACACATAGTAGGTGACTATAGACTTGCAAGATAGGATCAAGAACTCACATATATTCATGAAAACATAATAGGTTCAGATCTGAAATCACGGCACTCGGGCCTTAGTGACAAGCATTAAGCATAGCAAAGTCATAGCAACATCAATCTCAGAACATAGTGGATACTAGGGATCAAACCCTAACAAAACTAACTCGATTACATGATAAATCTCATCCAACCCATCACCGTCCAGCAAGCCTACGATGGAATTACTCACGCATGGCGGTGAGCATCATGAAATTGGTGGTGGAGGATGGTTGATGATGACGACGGCGACGAATCCCCCTCTCCGGAGCCCCGAACGGACTCCAGATCAGCCATCCCGAGTGGTTTTAGGGCTTGGCGGCGGCTCCGTATCGTAAAACACGATGATTTCTTCTCTCTGATTTTTTTCTCTCCGAAAGCAAATATATAGAGCTGGAGTTGGCGTCGGAGGTCATCCAGGGGGCCCACGAGGTAGGGGGGCGCGCCCTAGAGGGGGGGGGCGCCCCCACCCTCGTGCACAGGGTGTGGGCCCCTGGTCTTCATATTTGGCGAGGATTTATTATTATTTTTTCTAAGATGTTCCGTGGAGTTTCAGGTCATTCCGAGAATATTTGTTTTCTGCACATAAAACAAGGCAATTCTGCTGAAAACAGCTTCAGTCCGGGTTAGTTATGATCTATGCTGAAAACAGCTTCAGTCCGGGTTAGAGTCCAAAACAAGGGCAACATTATTTGTAAAGGTAGATACGACGGAGACGTATCAACTCCCCCAAGCTTAAACCCTTGCTTGTCCTCAAGCAATTCAGTTGACAAACTGAAAGAAAGAAAGAAAAACTTTTACAAACTCTGTTTGCTCTTGTTGTTGTAACTATGTCAAGCCAACATTCAAGTTTTCAGCATAGATCATAACTAACCACATTTGTAATAATTCTCAGGTCTCATAATTACTCATATCAATAGCATAATCAACTAGCAAGTCACAATAATAAATCTCGGATGACAACACTTTCTCAAAACAATCATAATATGATATAACAAGATGGTATCTCGCTAACCCTTTCTGAGACCGCAAAACATAAATGCAGAGCACCTTTAAAGATCAAGGACTGACTAGACATTGTAATTCATGGTAAAATAGATCCAATCATAGTCACACCCAATATAAATTAATAGTGATGAATGCAAATGACAGATGTGCTCTCCAGCTAGTGCTTTTTAATAAGAGGGTGATGACTCAACATAAAAGTAAATGAATAGGCCCTTCGCAGAGGGAAGCAGGGATTTGTAGAGGTGCCAAAGCTTGGTTTTGAAATAGAGATAAATTGCATTTTGAGCGGTATACTTTCATTGTCAACGTAACAACTAAGAGATGGCGATATCTTCCATGCTAAACACATTATATGCGGTTCCCAAATAGAATGGTAAAGTTTATACTCCCCCTCCACCAACAAGCATCAATGCATGACTTGCTCGAAACAACGAGTGTCTCCAACATACATCAGGTCCCAGGGGGAGTTTTATTTGCAATTAATTTTGATTTGGTTTGCATAAAGCATGGGACTGGGCATCCCGGTGACCAGCCATTTTCTCGTGAGTGAGGAGCGGAGTCCACTCCTCTTGAGAATAACCCGCCTAACACGGAAGATAAGGACAACCTTGGTTGATACATGAGCTATTCGAGCATACAAAACAGAATGTTTATTTGAAGGTTTAGAGTTTGGCACATACAAATTTACTTGGAACGGCAGGTAGATACCGCATATAGGAAGGTATGGTGGACTCATCTGGAATAACTTTGGGGTTTAAGGGATTGGATGCACAAGCAGTATTCCCGCTTAGTACAAGTGAAGGCTAGCAAAAGACTGGGAAGCGACCAACTAGAGAGCGACAACAGCCATGTACATGCATTAAAGCTAATAAACATTGGATGCAAGCATGAGTAGGATATAATCCACCATGAACATAAATATCGTGAAGGCTATGTTGATTTGTTTCAACTACATGCGTGAACATGTGCCAAGTCAAGTCACTTAAATCATTCAAAGGAGGATACCACCCCATCATACCACATCATAATCATCTCAATAGCATGTTGGCACACAAGGTAAACCATTATAACTCATAGCTAATCAAGCATGGCACAAGCAACTACGATCTCTAATTTTCATTGCAAACATGTTTATTCATAATAAGCTGAATCAAGAATGAGGGGCTCATCATATTTACAAAAACAAAAGAGGTCGAGTTCATACCAGCTTTTCTCATCTCAGTCAGTCCATCATATATCATCATAATTGCCTTTCACTTGCACAACCGAACGGTGTGAATAATAATAAGAGTGTATGTGCATTGGACTAAGCTGGAATCTGCGAGCATTCAATAAAAGGGAGAAGACAAGGCAATATGGGATCTTGGTTAAATCAACAATAATGCATATAAGAGCCACTTCAACAATTTAATTATGGTCTTCTCCTACTGACCCCAAAGAAAAGAAAAGAAATAAAACTATTTACACGGGAAAGCTCCCAACAAGCAAAAGAAGAACGGGAAATATTTTTGGGTTTTCTTTTTAATTATTACTACTACAGCACAAAAATAAATTACTACTAATTTTTTTTGGTTTTTCTTAAGGTTTAACAAACACACAAGAAGAAAGCAGGAAAAAGAAAATAAACTAGCATGGATATTACAATGAAAGAGTATGAGCACCGACATCTAGCAATGAGTGTGTGTGAACATAAATGTAATGTCGGTGAGAAATACGTACTCCCCCAAGCTTAGGCTTTTGGCCTAAGTTGGTCTATTGCCAGGGATAGCCTGGCGGATACCCATAGGTGTAGCTGGGGTTGCACTGCGACGAATAATAGTTGGGATCATACTGATGTACAGTGGTTATCGCCTGCCAAGCTGCAGCGTGGAGTCGAGCTGCCTCCGCTCTCATCTCTTACTCTTCTGCCTCCTCTCTGGTAATAACATATCTTCTTTTTGTCTGTGAATCAAAGAAGGCAGGAGCAGGGAGAGTAATACAGAAAACACGTCGTTTATCAAAAATTAAACGATATAAGAGAGGTGATTCAGGCTTCTCGACAAACTGGTGCGAAGCCATAGAGTTATAATCTAAATATGCAGGAGGCAACTCCATATCACCCTCACGAATGTCTATCTCAAGAAAATGAGCTAAGCGGGTTGCATAAATTCCTCCAAAGAAATCTCCATTATGTCTATTATGATGCAACCTATGAACTACAATGGCTCCCATATGATAAGATTGGTCTCCTAACACAACACTCCTAAGAATGCTAAGATCAGGGACACACATGTGACATGCTTCATCCTTAGCATTTATGCATCTACCGATGAAGAGAGCAAAATAATGTATAGCAGGAAAGTGAATGCTCCCTATGGTAGCCATCGTTATATCTCTAGATTCCCCCACAGTTATACTAGCAAGAAAGTTTCTAAATTTAGATTTAGGGGGATCCCTAACACTACCCCATGATGGAAGTTTGCAAGCAGAAGTGAAATCCTCTAAGTCCATGGTATAAGATTTGTCATAGAGATCAAACATGACTGAAGGAGAATTACGCGAAGATGAATACTCAAACCTCCTCACAAATGAACTTGTGAGATCATGATACTGGGGGCATTTGTTAGCCTCAAAATCCTCAAGACTGGCATTGCGCAAATATGCTTTGAATTCTTCTTTAATTCCCGCACGGTCCATAAAATTTTCCGACGGCCATTCGCAAGGCCGTACTGGAGCGTCTCTTGGTGGATCCTCGTCAGCATCGCGCATAGCAATCCTGGGTCCTTGCTTCTTAGAAGAACCACCTTGGAACATCTTCCTAAGCATATTGTTTTTCTCTGAAAATTCTGAAATTTTTAGTAACCTCAAACAAAAGTGAACCAACTTCAATAAAACTGATAGCAACTACTCCTACAAGTACCTAGAGCCTATATCAAGCATTAGAACTACTTGGAACCATATAAATTTGACATGCAAGCTCAAGAACATGGTCACCTATGCAGCACAAATTTGCAAATAATAAAGCACTAGAACAAAAACTAATTGGACCAATGGAGGATTCACATACCAAGGAACAATCTCCCCAAGTAGTTTTGCGAGAGGTGCTTTGAGCAAGGAGATCGAAAATCACAGCAAAAGTGGCTGGAACTCGTGCTTGAGTTGGTTTTTCGGGTTTGTGCGAGACAGAGGAAGAAGATGGGTGCTGGGATAAGTGGAGGAGGGCCACCGTGGGCCCACGAGGCAGGGGGCGCGCCATAGAGGGGGGGGGGCGCCCACCACCCTCGTGGCCAGGTGGCAGCTCCTCCTGCGGTAATTTTTGCACAGTAAATCCTCAAATATTCCCGAAAAAATCATATTAAATTGGCATGTCATTCTGAGGAATTTTATTTTCGGGATATTTTTATATTGCACGGATGAGTCAGGAAACAGACAAAAAAATAATACTATTTTTACTTTATTTCTACTAATTAACAGAAAATAAAGAGAAGGTACAGAAGGTGGTGCTTCTAGTTTCATCCATCTCATGCTCATCAAAAAGAATCCACTAACAAGGTCGATCAAGTCTTGTTAACAAACTCATTCCGATAATCATGAAACCGGAGAAATTTCGAATAACACTAAGTTACCTCAACGGGGATATGCACATCCCCTATAATAAGTATATCATATTTCTTTTTGACAGTAGGAAGAGGAAATTTAAAACCTCCAATTATAATCGATGAAATTTTTCCAATGGAGTTGATACTATGAACTTGAGGTTGTTTCCTCGGAAAGTGTACCGTATTCTCATTACCATTAACATGAAAAGTGACATTGCCTTTGTTGCAATCAATAACAGCCCCTGCAGTATTAAGAAAAGGTCTTCCAAGAATAATAGACATACTATCATCCTCGGGAATATCAAGTATAACAAAGTCCGTTAAAATAGTAACGTTTGCAACCACAACAGGCACATCCTCACAAATACAGACATGTATAGCAGTTGATTTATCGGCCATTTGCAAAGATATTTCAGTAGGTGTCAGCTTATTCAAGTCAAGTCTATGATATAAAGAGAGGCATAACACTAACATCGGCTCCAAGATCACATAAAGCAGTTTTAATATAATTTCTTTTAATGGAGCAAGGTATAGTAGGTACTCCGGGATCTCCAAGTTTCTTTGGTATTCCACCCTTAAAAGTATAATTAGCAAGCATGGTGGAAATCTCAGCTTCCGGTATCTTTCTTTTATTAGTAATGATATCCTTCATATATTTAGCATAAGGATTTGTTTTGAGCACATCAGTTAATCGCATACGCAAAAAGATAGGCCTAATCATTTCAGCAAAGCGCTCAAAATCCTCATCATCATTTTTCTTGGATGGTTTTTGAGGAAAAGGCATGAGTTTCTGAACCCAAGGTTCCCTTTCTTTACCATGTTTCCTAGCAACAAAGTCTCTTTTATCATAACGTTGATTCTTTGATTGTGGGTTATCAAGATCAATAGCAGGTTCAATTTCTACATCATTTTCATTACTAGGTTGAGCATCATCATGAACATCATCATTAATATTTTCATTAGGTTCATGTTCATTACCAGATTGTGTTTCAGCATCAGACATAGATATATCATTTGGATTATTAGGTGGTTCAGCAATAGGTTCACTAGAATTTTGCACAGTTCTATCATTTTTCTTTTTCTTCTTTTTAGAAGAACTAGGAACATCAATGTTATTTCTCTAAGAATCTTGCTTGATTCTCTTAGGGTGGCCTTCAGGATACAAAGGTTCCTGAGTCATTCTACCAGTTCTAGTAGCCACTCTAACAACATAATCATTTTTTTACTATTCATTTCATCAAGCACTTCTTTTTGAGCTTTAAGCACTTGTTCTACTTGCGTGGTAACCATAGAAGCATGTTTGCTAACAAGTTTAAGTTCACCTTTAATATTAGCCATATAATCACCCAAGCGTCTAATCATATAAGCATTTTCTTTTAATTGTCTACCAAAATAAGAATTGAAGTCATCTTGCTTGAACATAAAGTTATCAAACTCATCCAAGCACTGACTAGCAATTTTAGTAGGAGGAACTTCAGCTTTATCATATCTATAGAGAGAATTTACCTTTACTACCTGTGTCGGGATATCGGGGTCAGGAGGTTCTTCAATAAATAAAGAATTGAGATCATAAGTTTCTTCAACAGGCGGTATATTAAGACCATGTATTTCTTCAATAGGAGGTAAATTCTTAACATCTTCAGCTTTAATACCTTTTTCTTTCATAGATTTCTTTGCCTCTTGCATATCTTCGGGACTGAGGAATAGAATACCTCTCTTCTTCGGAGTTGGTTTAGGAATAGGCTCAGTAATTGGAGCAGGAGCTGGCTCAGGAGGTGCCCAATTATTTTCATTTGTCAACATATTATTCAATAGAATTTCAGCTTCATCCGGTGTTCTTTCCCTGAAAAGAGAACCAACACAACTATCCAGGTAATCTCAGGAAGCATCGGTTAGTCCATTATAAAAGATATCAAGTATTTCAGGTTTCTTAAGAGGATGATCAGGCAAAGCATTAAGTAACTTGAGAAGCCTCCCCCAAGCTTGTGGGAGACTCTCTTCTTTAATTTGCACAAAGTTGTATATTTCCCTCAAAGCAACTTGTTTCTTATGAGCAGGGAAATATTTAGCAGAGAAGTAAAAAATCATATCCTGGGGACTACGCACACAACCAGGATCAAGAGAGTTAAACCATATCTTAGCATCACCCTTTAATGATAACGGAAATATTTTGAGTATATATAAGTAACGCGATCTCTCGTCATTAGTGAACAGGGCAGCTATATCATTTAACTTAGTAACATGTGCCACAATAGTTTCAGATTCATAGCCATAAAACGGATCAGATTCAACCAAAGTAATTATATCAGGATCAACAGAGACTTCATAATCCTTATCAGGAACACAAATAGGTGAAGTAGCAAAAGCAGGGTCGGGTTTCATTTTATCTCTAAGTGATTCTTTGTTCCATTTAACTAATAACCTCTTGAGCTCATATCTATGTTTGCAAGCTAAAATAGCGGCAGAAGATTCCATATCAAAAAGATAGCCCTCAGGAAAAACAGACATATTTTCATCATCACTTTCATCATCGTACTCAGATTCAATAGTTTCTTTTTCTCTAGCCCTAGCAATTTGTTCATCAAGAAATTCACTAAGGGGCACAGTAGTTTCAGGCATAGAAGTAGTTTCATCATAAGTATCATGCATAGCAGAAGTGGCATCATCAATAACATGCGACATATCGGAACGAACAGTAGAAGCAGGTTTAGGTGTCGCTAGCCTACTCATAACAGAAGGTGAATCAAGTGCAGAGCTAGATGGCAGTTCCTTACCTCCCCTCGTAGTTGAGGGATAAATTGTTGTCTTAGCGTCTTTCAAGTTCTTCATAGTGTCCAGCAGATATAAATCCCAAGTGACTCAAAGAATAGAGCTATGCTCCTCGGCAACGGCGCCAGAAATTAGTCTTGATAACCCACAAGTATAGGGGATCACAACAGCTTTCGAGGGTAGAGTATTCAACCCAAATTTATTGATTCGACACAAGGGGAGCCAAAGAATATTCTCAAGTATTAGCAGCTGAGTTGTCAATTCAACCACACCTGGAAACTTAGTATCTGCAGCAAAGTGTTTAGTAGCAAAGTAATATGATAGTGATGGTAACGGTAACAAAAGAGTAATGAAAGCAAAGTAATGTTTTTGGTATTTTGTAGTGATTGTAACAATAACAATGTGAAAGTAAATAAGCGTAAACCAGTATATGGAAAGCTCATAGGCATTGGATCAATGATGGATAATTATGCCGGATGCGGTTCATCATGTAACAGTCATAACATAGGGTGACACAGAACTAGCTCCAATTTGTCAATGTAATGTAGGCATGTATTCCGAATATAGTCATACGTGCTAATGGAAAAGAACTTGCATGACATCTTTTGTCCTACTCTCCCGTGGCAGCGGGGTCCTAATGGAAACTAAGGGATACTAAGGCCTCCTTTTAATAGAGAACCGGAACAAAGCATTAGCACATAGTGAATACATGAACTCCTCAAACTACGGTCATCACCGGTAAGTATCCTGATTATTATCACTTCGGGGTTAACGGATCATAACACATAATAGGTGACTATAGACTTGCAAGATAGGATCTAGAACTCTCATATATTGATGAAAACATAATAGGTTCAGATCTGAAATCATGGTACTTGGGCCCTAGTGACAAGCATTAAGCATAGCAAAGGCATAGCAACATTAATCTCAGAACATAGTGGATACTAGGGATCAAACCCTAACAAAACTAACTCGATTACATGATAAATCTCATCCAACCCATCACCGTCCAGCAAGCCTACGATGGAATTACTCACGCACGGCGGTGAGCATCATGAAATTGGTGATGGAGGATGGTTGATGACGACGACGGCGACGAATCCCCCTCTCCGGAGCCCCGAACGGACTCCAGATCAGTCCTCCCGAGAGGTTTTAGGGCTTGGCGGCGGCTCCGTATCGTAAAACGCGATGATTTCTTCTCTCTGATTTTTTTTCTCTCCAAAAGCAAATATATAGAGTTGGAGTTGGCGTCGGAGGGCATCTAGGGGCCCACGAGGTAGGGGGCGCGCCTTAGAGGGGGGGCACCCCACCCTCGTGGACAGGGTGTGGGCCCCCTGGTCTTCATCTTTGGCGAGGATTTTTTATTATTTTTTATAAGTTGTTCCGTGGAGTTTCAGGTCATTCCGAGAATATTTGTTTTCTGCACATAAAACAACACCATGGCAATTCTGCTGAAAACAGCGTCAGTCCGGGTTAGTTCCATTCAAATCATACAAGTTAGAGTCCGAAATAAGGGAAAAAGTGTTTTGATAAGTAGATACGACGGAGACGTATCAGCTAATACTTGAGAATATTCTTTGGCTCCCCTTGTGTCGAATCAATAAATTTGGGTTGAATACTCTACCCTCGAAAACTGTTGCGATCCCCTATACTTGTGGGTTATCAATGCTAGATAGCGGTTGATGTGTGGAGTAATAGTAGTAGATGCAGAATTATTTCGGTCTACTTGTCGCGGACGTGATGCCTATATACATGATCATACCTAGATATTCTCATAACTATGTGATTTTCTATCAATTGCTCGACAGTAATTTGTTCACCCACCGTAGATTTTGCTGTCTTGAGAGAAGCCACTAGTGAAACCTATGGCCACCGGGTCTATCTTCCATCATATTATTTTCCTATCAACTTGTTATTTCTATTTTTCAATCTTTATTTTCCAATCTATACAACAAAAATACCAAAAATATTTATCTTATTATCTCTATCATATCTCACTTTCGTAAGTGACCGTGAAGGGATTGACAACCCCTTTATCGCGTTGGTTGCAAGGTTCTTGTTTGTTTGTGTAGGTACCAGGTGACTTGCGTGTTACCTCCTACTAGATTGATACCTTGGTTCTCAAAACTGAGGGAAATACTTACACTACTTTGCTGCATCACCCTTTCCTCTTCAAGGGAAAACCAACACATGCTCAAGAGGTAGCAGCAATCAATGAATAATAATTTAAGAAGAAACATAGGAAATGATGCAAAAAATGCACCTTGCTCCACTGGAAACTGTAGGTGCATCACTTGTTGGGGCGTGCACTTCTTCACACTGAAGATCTGCTATAGGAGAAGATGTAGCATTTTGAAGATCTGCTATAGGAGCATCTATAGCATTTTCAAGATCTATAGTAGCATCTGTAGCTTCATCAACAACATTTGTAGCATCTGTTGTAGCTAAAGGATCATCTGTTGCATTTTCATCCCCCAGTGTTCTTCTTCCCCAAAAGCTGGGTCAATAGACTCTTTGCAGTGACTGCCATGATGACCAAGTCTTCCACACCTACCACATTTCTTCCTCCTTCCTCCAAGTCCTTTTTCCTCAGATTTGGTCCTAATTCTTGTCTTCCTAGGTCTACCAGGGGGCCTATTTTGCAATGGAACAGACAGTTTAAACCTTGGATCTACTACATCCCACTATTGCTTGCCCTCCGTCGTAGGCAAATTTTTAGCATAAGTAGCATTGAACTTAGCAACAAAAAATAACTCATGTACATATTGATCAATTTCACTGACTGGACCTCTCATTGAGGTAATAAAATACAAAGCATGTATGTAGGGTTGTCTATTTATCTGTCACTTTCTACAACTACAAGCCCTTGCTTCCAAATTAATTGGATATCTCCACTCCCTCTTTTCCTTGTCAACTGCAGTGATCTCTGCCTCATATGTGCTTCTTTTCACTATTTCCATATCAAGGTCCTTAGATTTTGCATGAAGCATTTTCATGACTTTGGGGATTATGATGTGCCTAGTGAATATTGCAGCAACAATCTACGGTCTGGGGTCAAACTTTTCCATTATAAATTGTCTTATTTTTTCAAGCAATTCCACAATGTGTATACCCTTCCACCTCTTAATTTTTGAATTGAAGGACTCGGCTAGATTGTTGTTAAAATAATCTACCTTGAAAATTTCATTGAATAGTGACCTTGCTCATAGCTTGTTGTGATGCTCATCTAAGTATTCCTTCACACCAGCCTTGGTGTACAACTGCCTAAGATGGTAGTTGTGTTTCTTTATGCTATATGTCAATGAACATGGCCATAAATTTTCATCAAAGAATTTCCCTCTAAACTTCTTTGAGAAATTTGCTGCCAAATGCCTCATGCATTCTTTGTGCTCCACTCCTGGGAAAACAGCTTCTACTGCAGTCTCTAGTCCTTTGCATGCATCTGTGTGGATAACAAGACATGGTGGGTGTCCTAGAAGTTTTCTTAAATTCTGGGAAAAAACCAAGTCCAACTATCTATGTTTTCAATCTCTAGAACTCCATATGCAACTGGGAAGATCCAGTTGCAAGCATCCACAGCACATGCACTAACGAGTTCTCCTCTAAATCTGCCATTAATGCAGTGGCATCTACTGCAAGATAAGGCCTACATCCATTCAAAAAAACCTGCCAACATGCTTTCAAAGAAAAAAACACTCTCCTAAAGCACTCTTTATGCCTGGTTTTCCCATTTATTTTGTACTCTTCAGTGTGTTCATCAATGCTTACTACACTGCCAGGAGATGCTTTCTCCACCTCTGCCTTGAAAGAGTACAACAACTGGAAAGAGCCAGTCCACTTACCATAGATATTGTCATGTGCCATTTGCTTCCCATAAAAAACTATCATGTATGGAACTGCCATGCCATACTTCTTCTTCAGATTTTTCTGCACTTGTGTTGGACCCTGTGTGACGCCTCCGATTTGACCGTACACTAATCATACACGCAAACGTGTACGATCAAGATCAGGGACTCAGGGGAAGATATCACAACACAACTCTACAAATAAAAATAAGTCATACAAGCATCATATTACAAGCCAGGGGCCTCAAGGGCTCGAATACAAGAGCTCGATCATAGACAAGTCAGTGGAAGCAACAATATCTGAGTACAGACATAAGTTAAACAAGTTTGCCTTAAGAAGGCTAGCACAAACTGGGATACAGATCGAAAGAGGCGCAGGCCTCCTGCATGGGCACGTAGTAGTAGGCACCTCCAATGTAGTAGGAGTCATCGTCAACGGTGGCGTCTTGCTCCTGGACTCCAACGTCTGGTTGCAACAATCGGGTATAGCAAGGGGGAAAAGGGGGAGCAAAGCAACCGTGAGTACTCATCCAAAGTACTCGCAAGCAAGGAACTACACTACATATGTATGCATTGGTATCAAATGGAAAAGGCTATCATATGTGGACTGAACTGCAGAATGCCGGAATAAGAGGGGGATAGCTAGTCCTATCGAAGACTACGCTTCTGGCAGCCTCCATCTTGAACCATGTAGAAGAGAGTAGATGGTAAGTTCACCAAGTAGCATCGCATAGCATAATACTAATCGATGATCCTCTCCTCGTCGCCCTGTGAGAGAGCGATCACCGGTTGTATCTGGCACATGGAAGGGTGTGTTTTATTAAGTATCCGGTTCTAGTTGTCATAAGGTCAAGGTACAACTCCAAGTCGTCCTGTTACCGAAGATCACGGCTATTTGAATAGATTAACTTCCCTGCAGGGGTGCACCACATAACCCAACACGCTCGATCCCATTTGGTCGGACACGCTTTTCTGGGTCATGCCCGGCCTCGGAAGATCAACACGTCGCAGCCCTACCTAGGCACAACAGAGAGGTCAGCACGCCGGTCTAAATCCTATGGCGCAGGGGTCTGGGCCCATCGCCCATTGCACACCTGCACGTTGCGTACGCGGTCGGTGAGCAGACCTAGCAACCTCCATTACAAAGGAAGTTGCGTTACGCGGTCCAACCCGGCGCACGCCGCTCAGTAGCTGACGTCAAGAACGCTTCGGCTGATACCACGACGTCGAGTGCCCAGAACTGTCCCCGCATAGATGGTTAGAGCGTATAGGCCAGTAGCCAGACTCAGATCAAATACCAAGATCTCGTTAAGCGTGTTAAGTATCCGCGAACGTCGACCAGGGCCAGGCCCACCTCTCTCCTAGGTGGTCTCAACCTGCCTTGTCGCTCCGCCTCAAAGTAACAGTCGGGGGCCATCAGGAACTCAGGCCCACCACTACCTGGATGGAGCCACCTGCCCCTTCAGCCTCCATCTCCGAACAGTATCATAAGTAATGTAACAATGTAAATCATATAGTATATGCCCGTGATCACCTCCCGAAGTGATCACGGCCCAGTAGTATAGCATGGCAGACGGACAAGAGTGTAGGGCCACTGATGGAACACTAGCATCCTACACTAAGCAGTAGGATAGCAGGTAAGGGTAACAACAGTAGTAGCAAGGACAGGCTATGCAGCAGTATAGGATTAACTGAAAGCAGTAACATGCTACACTACTCTAATGCAAGCAGTATAGAGAAGAATAGGCGATATATGGTGATCAAGGGGGGGCTTGCCTGGTTGCTCAGACAAGAAGGAGGGGTCGTCGGTGACGTAGTCGACCACAGGGGCATCAGCATCGTCACGAGGTCTACCAAAGAGAAGAGGGGGGGAGAAACAGTAAATACATAGTAAGCAAGTGCATAACATGACAACAGGCAGAGCTAAACGTGTTCTAACGTGACATGAGGTGATACCGTTGAAGGGGGGAAACATCCGGGAAAATATCCCCGGTGTTTCGTGTTTTCGGACAGATGAATCAGAGGGGGAAAGTTGCGAGTTTGCTATGCTAGGGATGTGTGGCGGACGAACGGGCTGCGTATCCAAATTCGTCTCGTTGTTCTGAGCAACTTTCATGTACAAAGTTTTTCCATCCGAGCTACGGTTTATTTTATATTAATTTTAAAAGATTTAAATCAATTTTAGGATTTATTTATATTCCCAATTTAAATCTGTAATTACTTTTGTCACATAGTGCAGTGCCAGCCACAGTGTATTACATGTGGGGTCAGGTCAAAGTCAATAGTCCAGACAGCAGTTGACTAGGTCAACGTTGACTGGTCAAACTAGCTGGTGGGACCCAGCTGTCATAGAGACATTGAAAATTAACAGTTTAATTAATTTAACAGATTAGGTGGGGCCACATGTCATTGACTTCGATATTCATAAACAGGCTTCTAAATGAAAAGGGGCCACATGTCATTTTCAGTTATTCAACTAAACAGTTTTATTAGGTTCTAAGTATGTGGTTAGGGGAATGGTTAAAACGGGCGGGCCCACACGTCAGTGGGTCAACCCACTATTAGAACGTGTGTGTGTGTGCGTGCGTGCGTGTGCCCGCCGGTGAGTTACAAAAGACGGCGGCGCACGCATAGCCGGTGGCTCCAGCGACCAAAAGGGGCAACCCCGGGTGCCAAACGGATAAGCGTGAGGCGCCGCGTCGAGACGTGCCTTCGTCTGGAGCTAGGAGCGGCTGAAACAGCACCGAGGGCGATGGACGGCGGTGACTACGACGGAGCTAGTGGAAAACGGTGCTGGAGGGCACGGGGAGGAGGGGGAAAAGCCATGGAGGGCCGGAGGCTCACAACGGAAGCGCCAGGATGCGTGATGGAGCCGGAGGAGGTCGGGGTCGAACGGATCGATGACGAGGTTAGCGGCGGCGTCCGACAGTGTCGGAGAAGAGGGCGCCGGTCGACGAGGGGACTCCGGCGAGGGGAGCAAGGCGAGGGAGGCCGGATCCGCGACATGGCCCCCGGGATCCGTCCCTCTCCGACGAGGAGGCGGCTTGGCGGCGGTTCCCCGGGCACGGGCGTGGTCGGGCGGTCGTGTACGGCGAGGCGCCGGCGGGGGAGGCCTCTGGCGTGGGAGTGGCCGCGGAGGTGGGTGCAGGGGAGGGTGAGGCGAGCTTGGGGTGGTCCGGCGAGGCAGATAGTCGACGGGGGCGAGCTGGCGGCGACGGGGTCGAGGCGGAGGCGCTCCGGGCGGGCGACGGGCGGGGTCAGGGGCGTCGGTTGCCCCCGATCCAGATCCACTCGGGGCGGGGTGGGGAGACGAGGTGGATCGAGCGAGGAGTGGGGGTTACGGTGACGTGGGTTAGGGTTTGCAGGGGTTATGGGGGCGCCGGCCTGGCTACCCTAGTGGCAGTTGGGCCGAGGCCCAGCGGGGGGGGGGGGGGGGCTTTTCGTTTCTTTCTTTTTTTCTGTTTTCTTTTCTTCCTTTTGTTTTTATTTTTCTGTTCTGTTTTATTTTAGATACACATTATTTTTAGTTTAAAAAAATGATAACAACTCTTAAATTAATGTTTGAGAACCACCCACTGCCATAAATGTTTTACCCCGAAATAAATTAGTTTAGAATTTTATTAATTGAAAAAGGTATTCACTTAATTGTTTTTGTTGTTGTTTTAATCACTTTAGAGTAATTAATTATTTTATAAAAATGTTATTTTTCCACCAATACTATCCATGATTTATTTCTCACAATAAGAACATTTTAGTTTTGAGAATTGAAAACTTTTATTGCTTGACTTTAATTCGAATTTGAATTTGGATCAGTTCTGATCTAACACGAGATTAGCAATAGTTATCATGGTGATGTGGCATCATAACAGAGGGTTACTGTAGCTTGATTACCCGGGCGTCACAATTCTCCTCCACTACAAGAATTCTCGTCCCGAGCGATGGAGTAAGGGGAAAAAAGTGTTGGTAGCAAAAACCTAACGAGTCTTCTCGGTCTTGGCTGCTCTTCTCGAAGTGGTCGATCCATTATATTGATGTCTTCATTTTTCTACTTCAGGTCATCAAGATGAAGTCGGCATCCTTCCTTCGGGGGTTCCATCGTACTTACGAAAGAGTAAGGGGCTATTTTGGGAGAACGAACCTCTACAGGTCAACTATCTGGTCGATAACATCGGGGAAGGTGGCGGAAAGTAACTCTCGAATTGATACTTAAGAAAATGTTGAGAGCAAGTAATGAGGTCTCATGGGAAGTTTCGAGCGAGCAGGCAACCGTTCGATGCCTGAAATAGGGCGTGAAAGGGGCTCAAAGCAATCGGGAATAAGTATTGTGTCTGATACCAGAATAGATCATCTCTAGAAAGGTGGCTCGTGAATTAGGTATGAGGCCACGCACGAGGAATAACTTTGGAAACAGGGTGTACAGGAGAGTCAGGTTTCGATCATGTGGAACTGTGGGTTATGGGCCCACCAAGTGGGTTAAACGTAGAAAGGACATTGACATCTTACATGGTCATGATAGCAAGGCAGGTTAGAGGATAGCCTGTCAATTATGCTGGCAACAATGTCGGTACCAAGGGCGAGGGACGAAGAGAACCATTCTCCTGCTCATTGAAACGAGGCGGACCAATAGGCAAAGTTCTCATCCATCGGTGGTTACCGAAATGTCATCAACAAAAGTAACAGGGTCTTTCTGACAGAGTGGTACAACGAGGTGTTTACATAAGCAGGGATATATTACTGCTTATATTATATAGATCACAAGAAGGTTTAAACAAACCAATGGAAAGGAAAAGTGATTATTAGGTTTAAACAGAACAATGGAAAGGAAAATGTGTTTAAACACACATTTCAAGGGTATATCCTTCCCAAGGACAAGCAGAGCATGATTTCCTTGACAGGATATAATGTAGAAAACCCTTTAGGTAAGGGGGGTATTTCATGACATTACCCATACAGTGGTGTTTGGGTAATTGAGCAGGAAACATTTAGCATTGGGCTTCAAATGTTCTCTTTGAAAATCGGAGTACCATAGACATGCTTCGAGATAGCATTGACATGGTCTTTAATCAAAGGTCAGACTCTGGATAGACGAAGGGATTCATCATCAAGCCAAGGAGAGGATGAGGAGGTGGCTGATGGACTCAACAATAATTCAACGAGGTATCCAAAAAGATGGATTTCCACAGTTATGTGAACAAGGAGATAACATTTGTCGGATCAAATGATAAAATGATGTATGCTCAAGGAAAAACATACACAATTAAACATTAATTGAAAAGGGTGCCCAAAGTATGGCCTTAGGTAGCATGATCAAATGTTAGAATGGTGATTCAGTGATCAATAGTCTAAGAATGAACGTTCGACCATTAACTTCAAAGCAATAGGGTTTCTTAGAAGGGCAGAATCCAAACAACACCGTTCACCTGTTGGTATCCCGGTTAGAACCAACACGGGGACCAAGAAAGAAAGGTGATGGTGAGAAGTATTACCTGTATCAAGAATCCTTAAGAGGTGGTGAAATTTTCACGACTTTCTTGACATTAAAGATGGTAATACTCAAAGGTAAAGAAGAACAAATGCTGGATAGCAAGGAACTCAAGCTATAACACAAAACACGACAAGTTTGTGTTGGAGGGAAGTCAATAAAGTGGTCGATGATAATACAGATCATCGAGGGCAAGGATGGTATTTCTCGTCATGAACTCAATTGACATCCTGGAAGAGCTCAGAATGCCGATGATGATCATGACACAATTGTTGAGAGATTTCCTAAAGATGTAATCGGTCGGCGATGACATCAAGCCAAAGGAATGATGAAGCGAAAGGTTACTGAAACCAAGGGTATGACACAAACTCGAAACAAGATCGTAGTTCAAGGCGAAGTGTTATGACGAGGAAGATCGACGTAAGCTTAGCTCATCATCGAAATTTTTTGCTCCGGGAAGAAGGACCAGGTAGCACAGTTAAATTTTTACACGATAATGATATGGCCAATCAGGCTAGGAATGACTTGAAGGGTTATTAAACTCGTAAGCAATGAAAATTACTTAGGAGTTATTGAATCGGAGTACAAAATCGATTCACTATTCGGTGTTCTCGGTTGATGACAACCCAGAACCCAAGAAAAATTGGATTCGGGGAGAAATAACATTTGATGAAGGACCCATAAGAAGTTATGTAGTACCATGACATTATCAAGATATCATAGTGTAATACTCGACAGTAGATCAAAGTAAAGGTTGGACAAGTGCAATGATCTTCACAAGACAAGTACTTCAACTTGTCCGAGAAATGGTAATAAGGAGAAAATATGGTCGGAACCATGATTGTAAAGGACCAAACATAGATACAGGACGAACTTATAACAAGGGGATTATTATCATTTACAAGAAGATTCAAAGAAAAGTTCCACATCGGGTCCATGGGCATGAACGCAAGGGCTCAAGGTTGACTCCCACTTCTTCAATGCATAACCTTTCATCTTACTTCTCGCTTTTGATGAGGATGTAGTGTAGAAATTTTATCTGGCGGAGCAATAGAAGAGTATGACTCGCGAAAACTTTCGGGTTCATACCATTTGGGGAAGGCATAGGTTCAACCCATCAAGCATCTTAGGAGTATATACCACAAATTTCAAGAATAAATAACACAAGCTCGATAGTAGAGCATGCTTGAGAAAGCATAGGATACAATTTACCAAAGGCATTATGTATCCGAGGAAAGGCTCGCAGACTTATTGAATATGAAGGACGCTGTCGGATAAAATCCAACAAAGGATCTGGTGGTCCTCAAGGGATCTGGTGTGAGCATCGGTACTCAACCAGAGGGAGAAACAATGCAAGGAGATCAGACTTTAGAAACAACTGACTAATTCAAGGCTCAAATGCAAAGGAATTATCAATACCAAGATAAGGGATCAGAAGCAATGCTCTGATCAGGGATGGATAAGTTGAATAGCCTTAGGGGTACGATCAATGGTCAATTGATTGGTCGAGATCCAGCTCATGTTTAAACTGGCGTCTGAGCCGGAAGGAGGAATTCTAGGATCCGACTGATGATTGCGTGCATTCGCACTCATGTTGAATCAATAGGATCAAAATGACGGTGGCAAAGAATGCCAATAAGATTACTATACTTATGAGATTAACCATAATGCAAGCAAGCAAAGAATTTCAAGAGCAATAGGATGTTGATGATTTTCAAGAGATCGAATGGTATTTCAAAGACCTTTGTGAAACACCTAAACAACTGGGGATGAGCGGATACTCAGCAAGTGCGAGGAAATATCCGTAGGGGTATTCATGTAACAACGAACTGCAAGGCAGTAGGCACAAGGATTCTCGAAACAACGAGTATTTCGGGATAATAACAAGAGTAACTGGGGACTAAGGTAAGAATGGCAAGTGCATGTAGTTATCTATAGGGGTTGACGGTGGAAGGTAATTGCAAACGCAATGAGCACAAATTCTCGGGATAACATCGGAGAGTATCTTCTGAATTTTCTGGTGTAGCAGGCGTTCATCTGTAATAAGGGGCTCTCCGGGAGAAAGTAGTTACGAGAACCTAGAGTCAAATTTAGTAAAATCATTTAACCCGAATAGAAGAGAGTTCAGAGTCCCAGATTAAGGATCGAGGAGTAAAAGATCCTAATACCACCCAATGGCGACGTGGGCCCGTAAGACTCACAGCCATGTTAGTAAAAGTTTTGTAATGTCTAGACCCAACTTCGGCCAAGGAGTGTGGAAGGGGGATTCCTACAGGCAGTTGGCTCTGATACCAACTTGTGACGCCCCCGATTTGACCGTATACTAATCATACACGCAAACATGTAAGATCAAGATCAGGGACTCACGGGAAGATATCACAACACAACTCTATAAATAAAAATAAGTCATACAAGCATCATATTACAAGCCAGGGGCCTCGAGGGCTCGAATACAAGAGCTCGATCATAGACAAGTCAGCGGAAGCAACAATATCTGAGTACAGACATAAGTTAAACAAGTTTACCTTAAGAAGGCTAGCACAAACTGGGATACAGATCGAAAGAGGCGCAGGCCTCCTGCCTGGGGTCCTCCTAAACTACTTCTGGTCGTCGTCAGTGGGCTAGTAGTAGGCACCTCCAATGTAGTAGGAGTCGTCGTCAACGGTGGCGTCTTGCTCCTGGACTCCAACGTCTGGTCGCAACAATCGGGTATAGCAAGGGGGAAAAGGGGGAGCAAAGCAACCGTGAGTACTCATCCAAAGTACTCGCAAGCAAGGAACTACACTACATATGTATGCATTGGTATCAAATGGAAAAGGCTATCATATGTGGACTGAACTGCAGAATGCCGGAATAAGAGGGGGATAGCTAGTCCTATCGAAGACTATGCTTCTGGCAGCCTCCATCTTGCAGCATGTAGAAGAGAGTAGATGGTAAGTTCACCAAGTAGCATCGCATAGCATAATCCTAACCGATGATCCTCTCCTCGTCGCCCTGTGAGAGAGCGATCACCGGTTGTATCTGGCACTTGGAAGGGTGTGTTTTATTAAGTATCCGGTTCTAGTTGTCATAAGGTCAAGGTACAACTCCAAGTCGTCCTGTTACCGAAGATCACGACTATTCGAATAGATTAACTTCCCTGCAGGGGTGCACCACATAACCCAACACGCTCGATCCCATTTGGCCGGACACACTTTTCTGGGTCACGCCCGGCCTCGAAAGATAAACACGTCGCAGCCCTACCTAGGCACAACAGAGAGGTCAGCACGCCAGTTTAAATCCTATGGCGCAGGGGTCTGGGCCCATCACCCATTGCACATGTGCATGTTGCGTATGCGGCCGGTGAGCAGACCTAGCAACCTCCATTACAAAGGAAGTTGCATTACGCGGTCCAACCCGGCGCGTGCCGCTCAGTCGCTGACGTCAAGAAGGCTTCCGCTGATACCACGACGTCGAGTGCCCATAACTGTCCCTGCGTAGATGGTTAGTGCGTATAGGCCAGTAGCCAGACTCAGATCAAATACCAAGATCTCGTTAAGCGTGTTAAGTATCCGCGAACGCCGACCAGGGCCAGGCCCACCTCTCTCCTAGGTGGTCTCAACCTGCCCTGTCGCTCCGCCTCAAAGTAACAGTCGGGGGCCGTCGGGAACTCAGGCCCACCGCTACCTGGATGGAGCCACCTGCCCCTTCAACCCCCATCTCCGAACAGTATCATAAGTAATGTAATAGTGTAAAGCATATAGTATATGCCCGTGATCACCTCCCGAAGTGATCACGGCCCAGTAGTATAGCATGACAGACGGACAAGAGTGTAGGGCCACTGATGGAACACTAGCATCCTATACTAAGCAGTAGGATAGCAGGTAAGGGTAACAACAATAGTAGCAAGGACAGGCTATGCAGCAGTATAGGATTAACTGAAAGCAGTAACATGCTACACTACTCTAATGCAAGCAGTATAGAGAAGAATCGGCGATATCTGGTGATCAAGGGGGGGGGGGCTTGCCTGGTTGCTCAAACAAGAAGGAGGGGTCGTCGGTGACGTAGTCGACCACAGGGGCCTCAGCATCGTCACGGGGTCTACCGAAGAGAAGTGGGGGGGGGAACAGTAAATACATAGCAAGCAAGTGCATAACATGACAATAGGCAGAGCTAAACGTGTTCTAACGCGATATGAGGTGATACTGGTGAAGGGGGGAAACATTCAGGAAAATATCCCCGGTGTTTCGCGTTTTCGGACAGATGAATCGGAGGGGGAAAGTTGCATGTTTTCTATGCTAGGGATGTGTGGCGGATGAACGGGCTGCGTATCCGGATTTGTCTCGTTGTTCTGAGCAACTTTCATGTACAAAGTTTTTCCATCCGAGCTACGGTTTATTTTATATTAATTTTAAAAGATTTAAATCAATTTTAGGATTTATTTATATTCCCAATTTAAATAAGTAATTACTTTTTTCACATAGTGCAGTGCCAGCCAAAGTGTATTACATGTGGGGTCAGGTCAAAGTCAATAGTCCAAACAGCAGTTGACTAGGTCAACGTTGACTAGTCAAACTAGCTGGTGGGACCCAGCTGTCATAGAGACATTGAAAATTAACATTTTAATTAATTTAACAGATTAGGTGGGGCCACATGTCATTGACTTCGATATTCTTAAACAGGCTTTTAAATGAAAAGGGGCCACATGTCATTTTCAGTTATTCAACTAAACAGTTTTATTTGGTTCTAAGTATGTGGTTAGGGGAATGGTTAAAACGGGCGGGCCCACACGTTAGTGGGTCAACTCACTGTTAGAACGTGTGTGTGTGTGTGTGCGCGCGCGTGTGCCTGCCGATGAGTTACAGAGGACGTGGCGCACGCGTAGCCGGTGGCTCCAGCGACCAAAAGGGGCAACCCCGGGTGCCAAACGGATAAGCGCGAGGCGCCACGTCGAGACGTGCCTTCGTCTGGAGCTAGGAGCGGCTGGAACAGCGCCGAGGGCGATGGACGGCGGTGACTACGACGGAGCTAGCGGCAAACGGTGCTGGAGGGCACAGGGAGGAGGGGGAAAAGTCACGGAGGGCCGGAGGCTCACAACGGAAGCGGCAGGATGCGTGATGGAGCCGGAGGAGGTCGGTGTCGAATGGATCGATGACGAGGTTAGCGGCGGCGTCCGACGGTGTCGGAGAAGAGGGCGCCGGTCGACGAGGGGACTCCGGCGAGGGGAGCAAGGCGAGGGAGTCCGGATCCGCGACATGGCCCCCGGGATCCGTCCCTCTCCGACGAGGAGGCGGCTTGGCGGCGGTTCCCCGGGCGCGGGTGTGGTCGGGCGGTCGTGTACGGCGAGGCGCCGGCGGGGGAGGCCTCTGGCGCGGGAGTGGCAGCGGAGGTGGGTGCAAGGGAGGGTGAGGCGAGCTTGGGGTGGTCCGGCAAGGCAGATAGTCGACAGGGGCGAGCTAGCGGCGACGGGGTCGAGGCGGAGGCGCTCCGGGCGGGCGACGGGCGGGGTCAGGGGCGTCGGTTGCCCCCGATCCAGATCCACTCGGGGCGGGGTGGGGAGACGAGGTGGATCGAGCGAGGAGTAGGGGTTACGGGCGACGTGGGTTAGGGTTTGGAGGGGTTATGGGGGCGCCGGCTGGGCCAGCCTGGCTACCCTAGTGGCCAGCTGGGCCGAGGCCCAGCGGGGGGGGGGGGGGGCTTTTCCTTTCTTTCTTTTTGTTCTGTTTTCTTTTCTTCTTTTTATTTTTATTTTTCTGTTATGTTTTATTTTAGATACACATTATTTTTAGTTTAAAAAAATGATAACAACTCTTAAATTAATGTTTGGGAACCACCCACTGCCATAAATGTTTTACCCCGAAATAAATTAGTTTAGAATTTTATTAATTGAAAAAGGTATTCACTTAATTGTTTTTGTTGTTGTTTTAATCACTTTAGAGTAATTAATTATTTTATAAAAATGGTATTTCTCCACCAATACTATCCATGATTTATTTGTCACAATAAGAACATTTTAGTTTTGGGAATTGAAAACTTTTATTGCTTGACTTTAATTCGAATTTGAATTTGGATCGGTTCTGATCTAACACGAGATTAGCAACAGTTATCGTGGTGATGTGGCATCATAACAGAGGGTTACTATAGCTTGATTACCCGGGCGTCACACCCTGATACGTCTCCATCGTATCTGTAATTTTTGATTGTTCCATGCCAATAATATGCAACTTTCATATACCTTTTGGAAACTTTTTATACTATTTTTGGGACTAACATATTGATCCAGTGCCCAGTGCCAGTTCCTGTTTGTTGCATGTTTTTTGTTTCGCAGAAAACCCATACCAAACGGAGTCCAAACGCAATAAAAACTGACGGAGAATTATTTTGGAATATTTATGATTTTTGGGAAGTAAAATCAACGCGAGACGGTGTCTGAGGGGGGCACGAGGTAGGGGGGCGCGCCCCAGGGTATCAGGTGCGCCCCTGACCCTCGTGACCACCCCGTATGGCGGTTGGTGCCCTTCTTTCGCCGCAAGAAAGCTAATTTCCGGATAGAGATCGTGTCAAAATTTCAGCCCAATCGGAGTTACGGATCTCCAGGAATATAAGAAACGGTGAAAGGGAAGAATCTGGGAACGCAGAAACAGAGAGAGACAGAGAGACAGATCCAATCTCGGAGGGGCTCTCGCCCCTCCTATGCCATGGAGGCCAAGGACCAGAGGGGAAACCCTTCTCCCATCTAGGGAGGAGGTCAAGGAAGAAGAGGAAGAAGGGGGCCCCTCTCCCCCTCTCCTCCGGTGGCGCCGGAATGCCGCCGTGGCCATCATCATCATCACCGCGATCTACACCAACACCTCCGCCATCTTCACCAACATCTCCATCACCTTCCCCCCTCTATCTACAGCGGTCCACTCTCCCGCAACCCGATGTACCCTCTACTTGAACATGGTGTTTTATGCTTCATATTATTATCCAATGATGTGTTGCCATCCTATGATGTCTGAGTAGATTTTCGTTGTCCTATCGGTGGTTGATGAATTGCTATGATTGATTTAATTTGCTTGCGGTTATGTTGCTGTCCTTTGGTGCCCATCATATGATTGCGCGCGTGGATCACACCCTAGGGTTAGTTTGTATGTTGATAGGACTATGTATTGGAGGGCAAGAGTGACAGAAGCTTCAACCTAGCATAGAAATTGATGCATACGGGATTGAAGGGGGACCAATATATCTTAATGCTATGGTTGGGTTTTACCTTAATGAACATTAGTAGTTGCGGATGCTTGCTAATAGTTCCAATCATAAGTGCATAGAATTCCAAGTCAGGGATGACATGCTAGCAGTGGCCTCTCCCACATAATACTTGCTATCGGTCTAGTAAAGTAGTCAATTGATTAGGGGCAATTTCGCAACTCCTACCACCACTTTTCCACACTCGTTATATTTACTTTAGTTGCTTCTTTACCTTAATAGCCCCTAGTTTTATTTTCATGCTCTTTACTTTCTTGCAAACCTATCCAACAACACCTACAAAGTACTTCTAGTTTCATACTTGTTCTAGGTAAAGCGAACGTCAATCGTGCGTAGAGTTGTATCGGTGGTCGATAGAACTTGAGGGAGTATTTGTTCTACCTTTAGCTCCTCGTTGGGTTCGACACTCTTACTTATCGAAAACTGTTGCGATCCCCTATACTTGTGGGTTATCAGACCCACTTCAGAATCCTCTAAAACCCAGTTCTTCACTGCATCAACCACCCATCTGCTCTTAGCTGACCTTAATATTTGCCTCCTGTTGACACTTGGACATGTATGAGCAGTTTTGTTCACCTTAACCTGCATACATGAAAATCCAGACACATGTCAGAACCAGATGTGTTTCAAACAAACAAAATGTGACTTACTATACATGCCCTGTTAGTAGCTAGAGTTGATACCTGAAACAGTGTGCTATGTCTCATTAAGGAGGCATGCATCCTCCATTGACACCTCTTATAAGCACAATGTACTGTCAACCTAGTACTGTCACTCTTGTCTATCACATATTCACTTTGATTTTTTATTGAGAAAGTTGCAAGAGCATTCCTACAGTCTAAAGCATTGGAAAAAATAGTTCCCTCTTTTAAACAAGGATCATCTCTATTGTATTGCACATCTAGTCTTTCCTCATCAGATGTCTCAGAATATCCCATGTCCATGTCCTCCTCCTTCTCATCTTCACCTGCCTTAGGAAACATACCTTCTCGTGGTGGAACATAATCATCATCCCTCTCATCTTTCTCCTTGCCCTTCTTCCTTGTAACAAACTATGGAAATAGCCTTTCATCCTCATCATTAGTAGGCCAATCATTAGGTATTCCCTCTTCAATGTAGGGATCAGTGGAATCTCTGATAATAGTGGGACCTGCATGCCTAGGAACTTCTTAAGTAGGTGTTTCTAGTACCTACATTGAGCTATGTCCTACTTCTCTAACTCTGCTCTGAGTAATTGTTTTCTGCCCCTGGATTGGCTGCTCCCTCCTCTACCTCTAGAACTAGACTGTGATCTTGTTGCTCTGCTCTCTGGTTGTCCTCTTTTCCTTTGTATGACACTGATTTCAGGTTTGGCAAGGAAAGAATCATGTATTTTAAACATGATCCCCAGCTCATCATCACATTGGACAGGGACCCAAGATGATTTATCAATGTCACAGTACCTGAATTCCACTACATCATGTAGTCCCCATGGATATTTAGTGCATATGGCAGATCTAAACTGGTTAAATGTCCATCCACTGTCAATAACAAAAGGAAATGAGAAGCCTGTATTGGCTGCTTTTGTTCCAACAGGACCTAGAAGTGTGGTTTCCATTCTACATTCCATCCCAATTGCTCTATCGGGATCAATCCTATGATAACCATGGAAAACACAAAGAGGACCGAACGCCATGAGCAGTACGAACTAGGTCAACAGATTAAACTACAAGGACAAATCCAACTATGAACGCCATGAGGATGCAGCTGATTTGAAATGAAAAACTTACCCTGCCGAAGAATCGTCCCCCGAAGATTTCTTCTCTTGTTGCGGTGTGCTCCATGGTTGGCCGCCGCCACCAAGACCACTATTGTCGTCCATCTCCTGGCCCCGATGTGTCCTTCCAGCTGCAACAGAGTGCACCATGAATCAGATCCGAAGCTCCACCGCGGCCGTCATCAATCGATCCAACCTTGCTTGATTGGGATCGATCGAGCTAGGGTTAGGGTTATGGGGCGAGGCGATTTGTGGCAGATTGGGAGCGTGCGGCTCAGGGAGGGAGTGAGAGTGAGAGAGAGAGTGAGTCGGTAAATGGGGCCCACATGTAAGGACGGAGGGGGGAAAATGTCAAAGAAACGACCAGTTAGAGGCGAAGCAGCCTTGACTGGACGGAAACGGCATGGAAGGGCATTTCTGTAAGTGCACATGATGGCACAAGGGAAAATTTGAGCAGGCTTCGAAATTAGGGGCAAATATGAGTAGTGGGTTCCACTTAGGGGCTCAGATGTAAAAGACCCTTTCTGTTTACACCAATGGCAATCATGTGTTTGTCCATGCTTTGCTTGTGGTATAGCCTTCATCCTATCAAATCTGACAGGTTCAGATCCGAGTGTATCATGTTTTACAAGAATTCATAATTTGTATGAAATTGGCTTTGTATATATTGAATCATTGGCATGACCTTTGATTCCTTAGACTGAGCTATGGAACGATACCAAGTTCATAAACGAACTATTGATTCATCACCCTCCAAAGTTGCTTCTAAAGCGACAACATACTCAGTCTATCGTTATAGAATTCACCACAATAATTTTCTTGGACCAGTTTACTGTGCCACCAATTATTGTATGACACAAATCACTTGATTGAAATCAAAAATCGCTTGGAGCACCGATGAAGATTTTATCAATGTAACTACTTACAATGAGATTGTATTGATGTAACTGCTTACAACAATCTCTTCATTTTGTTTGTATGTGAGAAACATGTCGTATTTCTTATATTAGTCCTTAACAACATTCCTAATGTTGTTATATGAGCAACAATTTGATCAATCTGGTAAGTTACTCACAACTTACTTGGAGAACTCGGCATATCTGGTTCTTGACATGCCATGGGATATATGATTAACACAAGTGTGAGTAAAATCTCAATTATGTATTTCGCTCATCAATATATCGGGATACCGATTCTTACTTAAAACTCCTTCCATGTGACTTCGACAAAAAAATTCTTCTTGATGTTTTTCATACTAAACTGCTTAAGTATCTTATCAATATGTATTTTGGCTAAGCCCGATTAGGCACTACCATCTCCATAGATTATAATGCCTAATACCCAGGCTATACTGATTAAGTACATCACTGAAAACTATTTCAATACTACTAGGAAAGCCATATAGGTGAACTCAAATTAGTGGCGGGCAGGGCCGGGTACCCGCCACTGCTACATTTCCAAAATAGTAGTGGCGGGTAATTAGATGTACCCGCCACAATTAGGGACAATCCAATGACGGGCGCCATCTAGTACCCGTCACATGTAGCCTCTTCCAAATTAGCCCGCTGGGATGGAAAGAGTAGTGGCAGACAGTAGCTGGCGTCCGCCACCGGCTGTCATAAACCAGTGGTGGGCGGTGCATCGCAGCTGCCACAACTACATTTTGGCAAGCCGTGCCAAAAAAAGTCATAGTTTTGTAAAAGTTTCCAGTGGCGGGTCACCGTGGACGCCCGCGCTAGTGTAGAAAAGCCCGCTATGGCATGGAAAAAACTGCCTTGCTGGCGTGGACACCTGACGCCAGCAATATGACATCATTGTAAAAAAATAGTGGTGGCATTGGAGCCCACGTTACCAGTATTTCACATACTTATAGCGTGTCACGTGTGCAATGCTGGAAAATTGATTTTTCGCTAATAAAAAATGCATTCAAACCATCAACTAATTTAAAATGTAATGTTGCATCAACTAGTTCAACTCCGCAAAACTACATATAGGTACTCCTCAACTTAACTAGTTCAACTCCATAAAACTACATAGGTACACATGTACTAGCTAGTTCAACTTCACAAAAGTTACCAGTTAAAAGAACTAAATGATTATTCAACTTCACAAACTACATCATCGTTCCATAGTGAGCCTGGTAGTTGGTCGATCATATTTCTTGATCTAAGATTAACTTCAATTGACGATTCTTGTGTCTACCATTCTCCCTATCTTTTTTGAAATGAGCTACCTCCATCTTCAACTCATTCCTCTCGGCCCTTAGGATTTTTCTTTCGTTCTTCAGCTTACCCCTCTACTCGATCAGCTAATCTCTCTCGTCGCTTATGCTATGAGTCTTCCTTAGGACATTAGCCCTCTCCTTCAGCAGTTGACCCCTTTCCGCCTTCAGCAAGGCATTCATGTCCTACAGGGCCCTGATGGTATATTGGTGGGACTCCAAGAGCTTGCGGTTAAGCATATCCACATCCTATACCTCCTCTTGGTTGCCTCCAGCATTGGCCATGACAAGTCGGCGCCAACTACAAAATAATGACAAGTCTCAGCGCCAACTACAAAACACATATGACAATTGAACTATATGTATGAATTTTAGTACCTATTCATGTCATTTAGCATGCATTTGACAATTGAACTATATATGACAACAATATGCATAGCTTTGACAACAATTGAACTATATATATGAAGTTTAGTACCTATTCATGTCATTTCTTCCTCCCATAGCCCCTAAATAAATACTAGGAGCCTCTCAATAAATATTATAGCCCTCTATTATTTATATTAGGTCCTCGAAAATATTTTTTCTGCCTATATATCATTACCCATTAATCGCCAAAACACTTCCGGTAACTGCGAAACGCTTCCAATTTCTCTCGAAACTATTTCTATTATTCCCGAAACTATTCTAAGAATATTTTCTCATATTGCTCACCACTAATACTCAGCAGATCGAAATTCCCTGAAGCGTGTGACCCTATAGGTTCGGTAGAATATAGACACAAACAAAACTTCCTTTCATTCCATGATCAACATCGGAACCATGTACATCATGTTGACCCCTATACCCACAAGAATGATATTGGAGTTAACCTTTGGTTATCATATGTTATTCCCTTTGCTCCACGATATGTTACAAAACCCGAGGTGAGATATATCGGCATCCTCTTGAGTAATTCTCATGCTCATTATACCGATCTCCTCATTGTCGGTTTTGGTCTTTTTTCTCGTTGACATGTTCTGGCATCCCTATGACCTAGTCACATGTGTCTGGCCAGAAGATGATGGATGTTGTCACACCGAGAGTGCCCTAAGAATATCTCTCCATTGTCGGAGGATCAAATCCCGTTCTTGAGCTATCTAGCCCCTTGGCACACTTTCCGATGAACCTGGAAGTTGTCGTTATGATCACCGTGTTACCAATGACGTTTGAGAAACCCCAAAGTTTATGGTCTGGTATGAAGTGACTACAATACTCTCATGGTCTAAGTAACTAAAGCCTACATTAACTCTCTGTGTTATAACTCATAGACTTGTGATGATAACATCTTAAAGTATAACAAACAAGTTGGCTCTAGGGCTACACATAACTCATAGTCTTGGTCTACCTGGCTATTCTACAGTTAAGTTTTGTGGCAGGAAGGTTAGACTGGGTCTTGCGGGTAAAGTACACAAACGTCTTGAGAGTGTAAAAACTGATTATGATTAGCCACGCCCTCGGTTATGAACAACTTTGAGTAACTTAGCCAGGAGTTGTCTCGAAGATCTCATCACCATTTCTCTAAGTAAAACTTGTTGGGTTGAACATGGGGATAGGCCTCTAGTAGGAAGCAACTGATGGTGGGGCCCCTCCACTAGGTTGGAGCCAACAGGTCTGGGGCCCTCCACTGCTACTATGTGATGTGGTATGTCTAGTATATTAGAGTAGGTCCACCTATTACAAAGATGGATAAAACCTATATTGCTTTCTGCAAAGAAAACCAACCAACACTTACCCTAAAAGCACGGTTGGGTTTGTTATACTTATTGGTGAAGCTTGCGAGTACATTCAATGTATTGAACCTTGTGGTTGCAACGTAGCATGTTGCATGACTTATGCATAATGAGCAAGGATTATGAACTAGGCTTACGATTCTATACTCCACTTGTACCTGTGAGTGGATGGACATAACAAGATAATATTGTATTTTGTTGTATTTTGTTGTAAGCTAGCCTTGAGCTAAGCAGATACGTAATGTAATAAAGACTAGATCTGTAATGTAATACTCATGACATGTGGTTATCTTAATATTTGATCGTGTAATGTGTGTGCTAGCAATTGATCTAGCTTGTGACTAGCACAGAAGCGCAAATAGTCTGTTTTCTTATCAGGGACCGGTTCGCTACAAGCAGAGTACCACTGTGTAGCAAATACGGTGGCTGAATGTTGTTGACTCCAGCAGTTACTCGTCAAACTCCATTGCTCCATCAACAAGGTAATTGTTGTCTTCTGTGACAATGTATCTACTGTATACCTCTCCATCAACCTTGCTCATCATCAACGTACACATTGAGTTAGACACTCACTTCGTACGCGAAAAGGTCTTTCTCTTGGACAGTTCCGTGTCGCTCACGTGCCTACTCCAGGACAGCTTACAGATATCATGACGAAAGGGCTACCGTCGGCAAGCTTCGAAGCATTTCGTTCCAGCCTTGGCATCATCTCTGATGACCTGCGACTGCTTGGGTGGTGTGAGAGAAGATAACGATGGGGCTCCATATTGCATGCGTTTCTCCGTACCAATCCTATATCTTCATTGTTACGTACAATCTTGCATAGATTCTTTAGTTTCTTTATTAAAAACCGTGATTTTTTTTAGGTGTCAAAAACCGTGATTAGATTTAGAGATTAGGTGGGTTGTACAATGGGCTGGGCAATTCCCAAACCTACACAGATGAGCACGTGCAACTAGGAAGGCCCAAGGCCAAGCAACCCAACTAACTCCCACTTGGGGCGGATTGGTTGGTAGCAATGGTAGGTAGACGTGTCGCTCGCTCCCATCTCCTATCCGCGCATTCGTGGCCATCCATCCTCCCGTCCAATGGACCTAACCCCCTCCTCCCAACGGCCAGCTTTCCCTTACTTACCCACCCTTCCCGCCTATATATCCCGTCGCCCACACTCTCATGGCACCACAACACACCACGCCAGTACAAGCGGCGCCTGTCATTTGTCTACCGCCTGCTAGCTGCTTCCCTCTGCGTCCGGCGAACTTAGACGTCACACAGCCGGCCACTGGTGCGACAACTCCTAGCTCGTCGGCCGCTGGTACGTGCGTACGTAGATCCATCGATGGCGGCCACCATGACCGTCGAGGAGGTGAGGAAGGCGCAGCGGGCGGAGGGGCCGGCCACCGTGCTCGCCATCGGCACGGCGACGCCCGCGAACTGCGTGTACCAGGCCGACTACCCGGACTACTACTTCAAGATCACCAAGAGCGACCACATGGCCGACCTCAAGGAGAAGTTCAAGAGGATGTGTAAGTCTATGTTCACCGTCTCTGTGTTCGGGCGTGCATGCACGGCTTGTTTCCCATAACGGCGCTACTATACAGTAATATACATGTGTCTGCATGGATGTCAATATTTTACTCCTTATATTAATTCCCGTAAACTTTTGTTGATAGTTAGAAAATAAGTACTGGGAGGCACATCGATCACTAGCAATAAGCCAAGTACTAGCCATGGATCGGAGTAGCATATATACGTGAAACGACGAACACAATAAGCATGGCCATGAAAACTGGGTAACGGCCGCACACGCCGAACCTGTTGTCCATTTAACTGTTTATTCTATTTTTAGCTGCAAGTTAGGTAAATATGTATACTTTTTTTTTGAAATATGTATACTCCTGCACGTAATTCTTTTTTGATAACCCTGCACGTGGGTAGCACACTCGAGTGTCTCGCCTCCTACTCCCTCCATTCCTAAATATAAATCTTTGTAGAGATTTCATTATGAACCACATAAGGATGTATATAGATGCATTTTAGAGTGTATATTCACTCATTTCGCTCCGTATGTAGTCCATAGAAGAATCTCCACAAAGCCTTATATTTACGAACGGAAGGAGTACATATCAGTAGCATGCATGCATGTTTAAAGGTCAACACTCATCAGTGTTACAGTGGATCGGTTAACCTATGAACGGGTTGATTACAGAACGTGTTTATATGTGGACTAATTTCCTTAGATGCACCAAAATTAATTACCGGTTGGTCGAACAATATGTTCCCATATCTCATGTATTTAATTTTTTCAGTTGAAGCATTTAAATAGAAAACAAAACTGATTTTCAGAAGAAAACAACGACAGCGGTTTTTTTTTTGCAGGGTAAAGGGAGTTTTATTCCATCTAGTGACAAGATTGCACTCCTAATTAATACAAGATCGTGAGTTGACAATGATTTGCAAAATATCTAATAGTAGTATTGCGTTGATTTCCTGAAAAGAATATCAGTTTTACAAAAAATAGACATGTTTGCATGAACCGCCAAAAAACTAATAATTTCTAAAGACAAGCAATTAATCCAGAATGTCACTACCGGACGCGATTATGACTTGACACTGTACCTAGAACTTTTCTTTTGAGTGCACTCTGTACCTAGAACTAGTGGGCCACTCGACAAAGAAAGTACCAGCAAGTACTGGAAACATGAGCGAATCCTTGAGTTGACTTGAGAGCTAATCTCTACATTAGTTTCTTCAAATAGAAATTAACCTCCTACATTAAAGAGAGAGAGAAACCCAAATGTAGACATCGCTTGCACACCTAATTAACCCATGAATACTTGTCTCCTGTCTGGTTTGCCTTTTCTTGGTCTGGACACGCGAGCGAGCTAACTCTGCCTGCCTGCGGGCCTTGATTCGATTTGCAGGTGACAAGTCGCAGATCAGGAAGAGATATATGCACCTAACGGAGGAGATCCTTCAGGAGAACCCCAACATGTGCGCCTACATGGCGCCCTCCCTGGACGCGCGCCAGGACATCGTCGTCGTCGAGGTCCCCAAGCTCGGCAAGGCGGCCGCGCAGAAGGCCATCAAGGAGTGGGGCCAGCCGCGCTCCAAGATCACCCACCTCGTCTTCTGCACCACCTCCGGCGTCGACATGCCCGGCGCCGACTACCAGCTCACCAAGATGCTCGGCCTCCGCCCCTCCGTCAAGCGCCTCATGATGTACCAGCAGGGCTGCTTCGCCGGCGGCACCGTGCTCCGCCTCGCCAAGGACCTCGCCGAGAACAACCGCGGCGCGCGCGTGCTCGTCGTCTGCTCCGAGATCACCGCCGTCACCTTCCGCGGCCCGCACGAGTCCCACCTCGACTCCCTCGTCGGCCAGGCGCTCTTCGGCGATGGTGCGGCCGCGGTGATCATCGGCGCCGACCCCGACGTGTCCGTGGAGCGTCCCCTGTTCCAGCTCGTGTCCGCGAGCCAGACCATCCTGCCGGACTCGGAGGGCGCCATCGACGGCCACCTCCGGGAGGTCGGCCTCACCTTCCACCTGCTCAAGGACGTGCCCGGGCTCATCTCCAAGAACATCGAGCGTGCCCTAGAGGAGGCCTTCAAGCCACTCGGCATCGACGACTGGAACTCCGTCTTCTGGATAGCGCACCCAGGCGGCCCGGCGATCCTTGACATGGTGGAGGCCAAGGTAAACCTCAACAAGGAGCGGATGCGCGCGACCAGGCATGTCCTCTCCGAATACGGCAACATGTCCAGTGCCTGCGTCCTCTTCATCATGGATGAGATGCGCAAGCGCTCCGCCGAGGATGGTCACGCCACAACCGGCGAGGGAATGGACTGGGGCGTCCTCTTCGGCTTCGGCCCCGGCCTCACGGTGGAGACCGTCGTCCTCCACAGCGTCCCCATCACCGCCGGGGCAACCGCATGATCATCGCTCCTTATCCATTTATCTTCCTCATGCATGGAAAAACCTACGTACTACGTACAGCAGCTTCTACACTGCCGATCGAGTTTGTACCATATATATTCTACCGTACGTGCGTGGTTTGTATGTGTTGGTAGAAGATGCATTCTCCTGTTAGTCTGTGTCGCGCACGCCGTTGCATACTTTCTAGTAGTAACACAACCGAGCTTTTACAGGTTTATTATAAGCAAAGTGTGGTCATAATGTGGAGTGTGAGGTGTATTACCTGTGTACGAAAAGATTGGCTGTTCAATTTGAACCTTATGTGGTTGGAAAGCAAATGGTGATTCTTTCAAAGCTTTATTGAAATACATATTCTCCTCTTTCCTACTTTTTGTTTATGAATATAATGATTTATTTAATTCATAAATGCAGTGTCAAAAGCGTTCTTATATTATGGGACGGAGGGAGTACAGACCATAATGAACACACTCGTCCGGCCTCTAAAAGTACCCAGCCTCACTATAGGAATCATATAGTCCGACACATATTACTCAGCAAGCACATATAGCATGACAACCTCATAGGTCCATATATAGAAGCAACAAGTCACATATATAAGTATATAACACTCTCCAACAAGCATACATATAGCATGACAACCTCATATAGGTCCATAGCATAATAAGAATACAAGCAACATAGATACTCCAAGAACAAGTTTAAAACCAACAAGCAGCATAGACACTCCAAGAAATGCAATGAGCTTCACCGTCGACAGCATCCGCAATGAAAGCTACAAGTTCAGAAGCACATGCATGAGTTTGCAAGTTCAAATGTCAAACAAGCTACTAGGGGTAAGTTTCAAGCTCTTTATCAAAAGATGTGCACACCTAAGTTAGAATGTGTTGCTTATGGCATTTGTGAGAATATATTAGTGGTGTGGAAGTTGTGTCTATGGACACAAAATCATATAATTTATGAGAAAGCGATGATGACATCAATGGTGGTTGCTTATCTCATCGAAAGAGGTGACTTTTCATTGCAATCAAATGCAAGCAATCATATCAAAAACTAGCCTGGCATGGAGTCATTATTGCCTGGAGATCAAAGGGGCATGAGTTGTAGGCGTCACTGGCTTCCTTGCGCAGGGCCATATGCACCTCCTTGCATATTATATTGTTCGATCCAACACTCGGATTGAGATGTAAACATGAGACGGTAAGATGTATTAGGTAAGGATGAAAATGGTGATTGAAAAGTATCGGAAGAGAACTCACAAAGTTGAAGTTAGGAAGAGGAGGAAGGATCTTGCAGATCTCCGCCTTGCATAGCCCCTATACTCAACATACCTTTGTTGTGCATGTATGGTTACATGTTCTAAGCTGATTGATGGATGGAATCATAGTATACTATGGTAAAGAACTTGCCATGAAAAGGAGTGTAAACCTTCCATTGTAGGCTACATGTTGTAGTGCCAATATCTCCTACATCTGCTGGATTTGGGGTGACCTTCCTCCGTCTTTCTTTGGGCCTCTTCCGCCTATCTCTCGGGCTCCTCCAATAGTCCCGCTTCTTCATCCACGCGAGCCTACATTATGTCCTCGCAGGGTCATCACCGTTGCAATGCAATCATGTAATTATGTGTAAGATCAATGAAGAAGAACATAACTGCATTGAGTTAAGCAACTGCCGCCAGCTCCAACAAAAAAATTGACTTTTGATCATCGTCAGATGGTCCATAAACCATGGTCATCCAAAATGATTTTCTACTACTAATGATCTCTACTTGAACCGTGATAGATAAACTAGCTATGGCGCGAGAAACTATGTTCACCATCCTTCAACAAAACAGAGAGACCATCCGCCACAAATAAAAACAGGAACGGTGAAAGTGGATCACTTTGCCGAAGCTCGCGCGATGGTGCAAACGAATCCAACAGGGTTCCATTAAATTTGACCGTGTATAGTGAATCATATGGTGTTACTCCCTCTCAATATTTGTTGTGATAGATTGAGTCTTGCTCTTTGAGGTTTCACCAGACTGAATATTTTGGATTTGATATCACTTGGTGTATGTCCTACATGTGGATACCCATGGTGATAATGGGGTATTCTATTGAGTAACTTGATATATGTTTTGGTAATCAACTTGTGGATTCCCATGGTGCAATTGAGGTAATCTATTTTTAATATTAATTGGCAGAATTTTGTTCGATTTTATTAACACTTTTTAGTATGTGAACTTTTAATTGTCATTCCTGTTTTTTATGTTGATAACTGGAACATGGTAACTTACAAGCACCCGGCTAGCCCTCTGTCCTCCGCCTAGCGCGGCCGTCCGCCCGACCGGGCACAAAGAACACATCATTCTTTTTCCATCCCCACAAATAACATAATCTTGTAGGAAAGACACTAAGATTTTACAGCCAACACCCTAAAGTTTTTGTTTTCTTACAAACAATACCAAAATTTTGACAAGTCGTGGCAATTTTGGCCGGAAATTTTGGCAGCATAACACATGGGAAGAAATGCATGATCACCAACAATACAGCCGTTGGATGGCCAGGCCCTATGTTTTTTGTTTCACACGTAAGAGGAACAATGCATGCCATTACTAAAACTCCATCACTGGCTCTGTATTTTATAAGACAACCCTACTGCTCCTCGTGATGCCTGTCTTGACCCTGAAAATCTTTCTTTTCATTCCACGCTGAAAATTGACATAGCCACCTGAACTCAGCGCAGGATCATCTTCTCTTGCCTTATAACTAGCATGCTCTCCATCTCAACAAAAAAAAACAGAACAAAAATCTGCCAGCGCACATTGAAAAGTTGGTTTATACATAGTATCAAAACAGACTAGAAATAACTACGGATTAATTTTGAATGACACAAAGTAAAAAAACAAGAAATGATGCAGATTGTTCTTGTTATTCCACACAAGCAATGCCCAATACTAACCAAGCTAGAAACATGCTTGATGTGTCCAGTATTAAACCCGCAACAATGGAATAAGTGACCATGTACTACAGCACAAGTTCATATACATATGTTTTTACAGTAAATCATGATAGTATTATTAGTATTCATCTTGATGTTATCTTGTGTAGGAGTCCTAATGTTTATATTTCCTATGCATATATTTAAGCATGGTGTTCCTTGCCTCTCACATTCTAGTAGGAGGTGTGTAAGTGTGTGAGTCATGCATGGCCAGAAGGTGTAGTTTCCTCTAGAAGCATGTGCATTATGGGGTGCCAACTTGCCATGTGAAGACAATGAGGGGTGCAAGTTGTTCAAAACAGGCAAGGGTTTTGGGGGAACGCAGTATTTCAAAAAAATTCCTACGATCACGCAAGATCTATCTAGGAGATGCATAGCAACGAGAGGGGGATAGTATGTCTACGTACCCTGGGAGAGTATCTCTACGTACCGAAAGTGGAAGCGTTATGAAACGCGGTTGATGTAGTCGAACGTATTCACGATCCAACCGATCAAGTACCGAACGCACGACACCTCCGCGATCTGCACACGTTCAGCTCGGTGACGTCCCTCGTACTCTTGATCCAGCTGAGGCCAAGGGAGAGTTTCGTCAGCACGACGGCGTGGTGACGGTGATGATGAAGTTACCGACCCAGGGCTTCGTCTAAGCACTACAACGATATTACCGAGGTGGAAATCTATGGAGGGGGGCACCGCACATAGTTAAGATCAACTTTGATATGTTCTAGGGTGCCCCCTCCCCACGTATATAAAGGAGGGAGGGGAGGCCGGCCGGCCCTCATAGGCACGCCAAGGGGGGAGGAATCCTCCTCCTAGTAGGAGTAGGACTCCCCCCTTTCCTAGTCCTACTAGGAGAAGAAGGAAAGAGGGGGGAAGAGAAGGAAGGAGGGGGCGCCGCCCCTCCCCCTAGTCCAATTCGGACTAGGCCCAGGGGGCGCGCCAGCCCTTGGCAGCCCCTCTCTCTCCCCTAGGCCCAATAAGGCCCATTACTTCTCCAGTGGTTCCGATAACCCTTCCGGCACTCCGATATATACCCAGTGACCCCCGAAACTCATCCGGTGTCCGAATATAGTCATCCAATATATCAATATTTATGTCTCAGACATTTCAAGACTCCTCATCATGTCCATGATCACATCCGGGACTCCAAACAACCTTAGGTACATCAAAACACATAAACTCATAATATCGATCATCATCGAACGTTAAGCGTGCGGACCCTACGGGTTCGAGAACTATGTAGACATGACTGAGACTCATCTCCGGTCAATAAACAACAGCGGAACCTGGATGCTCATATTGGCTCCCGCATATTCTACGAAGATCTTTATCGGTCAAACCGCATAACAACATACGTTGTTCCCTTTGTCCTCGGTATGTTACTTGCCCGAGATTCGATCGTCGGTATCTCAATACCTAGTTCAATCTCGTTACCGGCAAGTCTCTTTACTCGTTCCATAATGCATCATCCCGCAATAACTCATTAGTCACATTGCTTGCCAGGCTTATTGTGATGTGCATTACCGAGAGGGCCCAGAGATACCTCTCCGATACACGGAGTGACAAATCCTAATCTTGATCTATGCCAAATCAATAAACACCATCGGAGACACCTGTAGAGCATCTTTATAGTCACCCAGTTACGTTGTGATGTTTGATAGCACACTAAGTGTTCCTCCGGTATTCGGGAGTTGCATAATCTCATAGTCATAGGAACAGTAATAAGTTATGGAGAAAGCAATAGCAATAAACTAAACGATCATAGTGCTAAGTTAACGGATGGGTCAAGTCAATCACATCATTCTCTAATGATGTGATCCCGTTCATCAAATGACAACTCATGTCTATGGTTAGGAAACTTAACCATCTTTGATTAACGAGCTAGTCAAGTAGAGGCATACTAGTGACACTCTGTTGGTCTATGTATTCACACATGTACTAAGTTTCTGGTTAATACAATTCTAGCATGAATAATAAACATTTATCATGATATAAGAAAATATAAATAACAACTTTATTATTGCCTCTAGGGCATATTTACTTCAAGGGTTGCATGAGCTACTAGACATTGAGATCAGCAATGATGGGGAGTTATTCGGTAAAGATAATATTTGTGCATGTAGTGCAAAGGAATTAGTAGGTCTTAGAGTTAGTTGAGCATGCAACGTTACCTAGATGTGCATATCATTGTGAGAAACAACAAGAGATGTTAAAGATTCTAAAAGGAAGAAAGCAGTCATGCGATTAAGCTGCAACAAGTAGTCGTTGATTAGGAGCATGCAACATTTTCTACTTATTCATTGATGCTTGTTTCTCAGGACCAGAGTCATTGGTTAGGATTTCTCTGGTCAAGAATGACGTGGTGTTGGAACTTAGTTTGTTAGAATGTCTCCCGAACAGGTGCGGTTCTTCCTCCTTTCACTTGTTGATCCTTGCACCTGTTTAACTGCATGTGCATGTGCATTGTGCTCTACATCTTTAGTTTTTATTCCAGTCAGGTTTCCCTTATTCTGTTGTCAGTCGTGCTCTATTTTTTAGTTTTCATAGTCATGTGTGCAATAGGAATACCCCACTAAGCAAAACATTCCCGATTACATGATCATGGAGCAACAAAATGTATTTTATTTCTAGCAGTTTTCAGAATAGATGGATCTGTCTGATTCATAGCAACAGAAATACAGAATAACACTTTCAGAATAACACTTACATAAAGTTAAGGCTATATGTCATCGCATAACTTCATTATTGTTGTGTGTGATTCTTTTCATGACTGGAACACAGATGTGAACCCAACACGTATGAGTTTCTAGATCTCAGAAGCAAGAAAGTAAAAAAAAATGCTTGTGTATGTTGACGTGAAACATTTTTTCTATGTTAACTGGAAAGAAAAGGCCCCATGTTGCTCCCAATGCAAGAGCAATTTCTTAGAAAAGAAGATATGATTATGTGACATGCCACCTCCAAATAGAACAATCACCAGCAAGAATAGATGCTCGGAACATGGGGAAAATAAATTAAATTTGACTTGATGTTTGGAGCACACAGATTCTCCAAACTGACAGATCCCTAAATGGAAATTAAAACTACAATGGACATACCTCGGATGCTCTGAAGCTACAATACCTCCTGATACGTCTCCAACGTATCTATAATTTTTGATTGCTCCATGCTATATTATCTACTGTTTTGGACATTATTGGGCTTTATTATCCACTTTTATATTATTTTTGGGACTAACCTATTAACCGGAGGCCCTGCCCAGAATTGCTGTTTTTTGCCTGTTTTAGGGTTTTGAAGAAAAGGAATATCAAACGGAGTCCAAACGGAATGAAACCTTCGGGAACGTGATTTTTAGGATGATTATGATCCGGGAGACTTGGACCCTACGTCAAGAAAAGAAACAAGAGGCCACGAGGTAGGGGGGCGCGCCCACCCCCACCAGGCGCGCCCTCCACCCTCGTGGGCCCCCTGTTGCTCCACCGACATACTCCTTCCTCCTATATATATCCACGTACCCCCAAACGATCAGATACAGAGACAAAAACCTAATTCCACCGCCGCAACTTTCTGTATCCACGAGATCCCATCTTGGGGCCTGTTCCGGAGCTCCGCCGGAGGGGGCATCGATCACGGAGGGCTTCTACATCAACACCATAGCCTCTTCGATGAAGTGTGAGTAGTTTACTTCAGACCTACGGGTCCATAGTTAGTAGCTAGATGGCTTCTTCTCTCTTTTTGGATCTCAATACAATGTTCTCCCCCTCTCTTGTGGAGAACTATTCGATGTAATCTTCTTTTTTCGGTGTGTTTGTTGAGACCGATGAATTGTGGGTTTATGATCAAGTCTATCTATGAATAATATTTGAATCTTCTCTGAATTCTTTTATGTATGATTGGTTATCTTTGCAAGTCTCTTCGAATTGTCAATTTGGTTTGGCCTACTAGATTGATCTTTCTTGCAATAGGAGAAGTGCTTAGCTTTGGGTTCAATCTTGCGGTGTCCTTTCTCGGTGACAGTAAGGGCAGCAAGGCACGTATTGTATTGTTTCCATCGAGGATAACAAGATGGGGTTTTCTTCATATTGCATGAGTCTATCCCTCTACATCATGTCATCTTGCTTAAGGCGTTGCTCTGTGTTTAACTTAATACTCTAGATGCATGCTGGATAGCGGTCGATGAGTGGAGTAATAGTAGTAGATGCACGCAGGAGTCGGTCTACTTGTCTCGGACGTGATGCCTATATACATGATCATACCTAGATATTCTCATAACTATGCTCAATTATGTCAATTGCTCAACAGTAATGTGTTCACCCACCGTAGAATACTTATGCTCTCGAGAGAAGCCACTAGTGAAACCTATGGCCCCCGAGTCTATCTTTATCATATTGATCTCCTACTGTTTAGTTATTTCCTTTGCTATTTACTTTGCCTTTATTTTACTTTGCATCTTTTATCATAAAAATACCAAAAATATTATCTTATCATATCTATCAGATCTCACTCTCGTAAGTGGCCCTATAGGGATTGACAACCCCTATTTGCGTTGGTTGCGAGGATTTATTTGTTTTGTACAGGTGCGAGGGACTCGCACGTAGCCTCCTACTGGATTGATACCTTGGTTCTCAAAAACTGAGGGAAATACTTATGCTACTTTGTTGCATCATCCCTTCCTCTTCGGGGAAAACCAACGCAGTGCTCAAGAGGTAGCAAGAAGGATTTCTGGCGCCGTTGTCGGGGAGGTCTATGCAAAAGTCAACATACCAAGTACCCATCACATACCCTTATCTCCCGCATTACATTATTTGCCATTTTCCTCTCGTTTTCCTCTCCCCCCCCCCACTTCACCCTTGCCGTTTTATTCGCCCTCTCTCTCTCTATCATCCCTCTCTATTTGCCTCTTTTTGCACGCTTGCTTTTTGTTTGCTTGTGTGTTAGTTTGCTTGCTTGTCACGATGGCTCAAGATAATACTAAATTGTGTGACTTCACCAATACCAACAATAATGATTTTATTAGCACTCCAATTGCTCCTCTTACCAATGCTGAATCTTGTGAAATTAATACTGCTTTGCTGAATCTTGTTATGAAAGATCCGTTTTCCGGCCTTCCTAATAAAGATGCCGCTACCCATATAAATAGCTTCGTTGATTTGTGTGACATGCAAAAGAAGAAAGATGTGGATAATGATATTGTTAAATTGAAGCTATTTCCTTTTTCACTTAGAGATCTTGCTAAAGCTTGGTTTTCGTCTTTGCCTAAAAATAGTATTGATTCATGGAACAAGTGCAAAGATGCTTTTATCTCTAAGTATTTTCCTCCCGCTAAGATCATCTCTCTTAGAAACGATATTATGAATTTTAAGCAACTTGATCATGAACATGTTGCACAAGCTTGGGAGAGAATGAAATTAATGATACATAATTTCCCTACTCATGGTTTAAATTTGTGGATGATTATACAAAAATTTTATGCCGGATTGAATTTTGCTTCTAGAAATCTTTTAGATTCGGCCGCGGTAGGCACTTTTATGGAAATCACTTTAGGAGAAGCTACTAAACTCCTAGATAATATTATGGTTAATTATTCTCAATGGCATACTCAAAGATCTACTAATAAAAAGGTGCATGCGATAGAAGAAATTAATGTTTTGAGTGGAAAGATGGATGAACTTATGAAATTATTTGCTAATAAGAGTGTTTCTTATGATCCTAATGATATGCCCTTGTCTACTTTGATTGAGAATAATAATGAATCTATGGATGTGAATTTTGTTGGTAGGAACAATTTTGGTAACAACGCGTATAGAGGAAATTTCAACTCTAGGCCTTATCCTAGTAATTCTTCTAATAATTATGGTAATTCCTACAAAAATTCTTATGGAAATTATAATAATATGCCCTCTTATTTTGAATCTAATATTAAAGAATTTATTACTTCACAAAAGAATTTTAATGCTATGATTGAAGAAAAATTGCTTAAGATTGATGATTTGGCTAGGAACGTTGATAGAATTGCTCTTGATGTTGATTCTTTGAAACTTAGATCTATTCCACCTAAGCATGATATAATGAGTCTCTCAAATCCATGAGAATTTCCATTTATGAGTGCAAAGAACGAACCGCTAGGATGCGTGCTAAGCAAGATGCCTTTATAAGAGCGTGTTCTTCTAGTTCCTATGAAAATAAAGATGAAGATCTAAAAGTTATTGATGTGTCCCCTATTAAATCTTTGTTTTGCAATATGAATCTTGATAATGATGGGACTGAATATGATCCACCTTTACCTAGAAGGTGTTCCAAGAATTCGGAATTTGTTGATCTTGATGCTAAATTTAATAAAAGTGGGATTGAAGAAATTAAAACCCTAGATGTTGCTAAATCCACTATTATGGATTTAAAGGAATTTAACTATGAAAATTGCTCTTTGATTGATTTTATTTCCTTGTTACAATCCGTGCTAAATTCTCCTCATGCTTATAGTCAAAATAAAGCGTTTACTAAACATATCGTTGATGCCTTGATGCAATCTTATGAAGAAAAACTTGAATTGGAAGTTTCTAGACCTAGAAAACTTTATGATGAGTGGGAACCAACTATTAAAATTTAAATTAAAGATCATGAATGCTATGCTTTATGTGATTTGGGTGCTAGTGTTTCCACGATTCCAAAGACTTTGTGTGATTTGTTAGGTTTCCGTGATTTTGATGATTGCTCTCGAAACTTGCACCTTCCGGATTCCACTATTAAGAAACCTATGGGAAGAATTAATGATGTTCTTATTGTTGCAAATAGGAATTATGTGCCCGTAGATTTTATTGTTCTTGACATAGATTGCAATCCTTCATGTCCTATTATTCTTGGTAGACCTTTCCTTAGAACGATTGGTGCAATTATTGATATGAAGGAAGGAAATATTAGATTCCAATTTCCATTAAGGAAAGGCATGGAACACTTTCCTAGAAAGAAAATTAAATTACCTTATGAATCTATTATGAGAGCCACTTATGGATTGCCTACCAAAGATGGCAATACCTAGATCTATTCTTGCTTGTTATGCCTAGCTAGGGGCGTTAAACGATAGCACTTGTTGGGAGGCAACCCAATTTTATTTTTATTCCTTGATTTTTGCTCCTGTTTAGTAATAAATAATTTATCTAGCCTCTGTTTTGGTTGTGTTTTTTGTATTTAATTAGTGTGTGTGCCAAGTAGAACCGTTGGGAAGACTTGGGGAAAGTCTTGTTGAACTTGCTGTAAAAACATAAACTTTAGCGCTCACGAGAACTTCTGTCATTTTTATTTGGAAAGTGATATTTAGTTAATTATTTTTGCATATTATTAATAGATAAATTCCTCACGTCCAGAAATTTATTTTAGAATTTTTGGGGTTCCAGATCTTGCGCTAGCTATAGATTAATACAGACTGTTCTGTTTTTGACAGATTCTGTTTTTCGTGTGTTGTTTGCTTATTTTGATGAATCTATGGCTAGTAAAATAGTTTATAAACCATAGAGAAGTTGGAATACAGTAGGTATAACACCAATATAAATAAATAATGAGTTCATTACAGTACCTTGAAGTGGTCTTTTATTTTCTTTCGCTAACGGAGCTCACGAGATTTTCTACTTTAAGTTTTGTGTTGTGAAGTTTTCAAGTTTTGGGTAAAGATTTGATGGATTATGGAACAAGGAGTGGCAAGAGCCTAAGCTTGGGGATGCCCATGGCACCCCCAAGATAATCTAAGGACACCTAAAAGCCAAAGCTTGGGGATGCCCCAGAAGGCATCCCCTCTTTCGTCTACTTCAATCGGTAACTTTACTTGGAGCTATATTTTTATTTGCCACATGGTATGTGTTTTGCTTGGAGCGTCTTGTATGATTTGATTCTTTGCTTGTTAGTTTACCACAATCATCCTTGCTGTACACACCTTTTGAGAGAGTCATACATGATTTAGAATTTGTTAGAATACTCTATGTGCTTCGCTTATGTCTTTTGAGTTATATAATTTTGCTCTAGTACTTCACTTATATCTTTTAGAGCACGGTGGTGGATTTGTTTTATAGAAACTATTGATCTCTCGTGCTTCACTTAGATTATTTTGAGAGTCTTAATAGCATGGTAATTTTCTTAAAATCCTAATATGCTAGGTATTCAAGAATAAAAAAATTCTCTTATGAGTGTGTTGAATACTATGATAAGTTTGATACTTGATAATTGTTTTGAGATATAAAGATGGTGATATTAAAGTTGTGCTAGTTGAGTAGTTGTGAATTTGAGAAATACTTGTGTTGAAGTTTGTGATTCCCGTAGCATGCACGTATGGTGAACCGTTTTGTGATGAAGTCGGTGCATGATTTATTTTTTGATTGCCTTCCTTATGAGTGGCGGTCGGGGACGAGTGATGGTCTTTTCCTACCAATCTATGCCCCTAGGAGCATGCGCGTAATAATTTGCTTTGATAACTTGTAGATTTTTGCAATAAGTATATGAGTTCTTTATGACTAATGTTGAGTCCATGGATTATACGCACTCTCACCCTTCCACATTTGCTAGCCTCTCTAATACTGCGCACCTTTCGCCGGTATCATACACCCACCATATACCTTCCTCAAAACATCCACCATACCTACCTATTATGGCATTTCCATAGCCATTCCGAGATATATTGCCATGCAACTTTCCACCGTTCCGCTTATTATGACACACTCCATCATTGTCATATTGCTTAGCATGATCATGTAGTTAACATCGTATTTGTGGCAAAGCCACCATTCATAATTCTTTCATACATGTCACTCATGCATCATTGCATATCCCGGTACACTGTCGGAGTCATTCACATAGAGTCATAATTTGTTCTAAGTATCGAGTTGTAATTGTTGAGTTGTAAGAAAATTAATAGTGTGATGATCATCATTATTAGAGCATTGTCCCAGTGAGGAAAGGATGATGGAGACTATGATTCCCCCAGAAGTCGGGGTGAGACTCCAGAAAAAAAAGAAAAAAAGGAAAGAAAAGAGGCCATAAAAAAAGAGAAAAGGCCCAAATAAAAAAAGAGAAAAAATGAAAGAAAAAAGAGAGAAGGGATAATGTTACTATCCTTTTACCACACTTGTGTTTCAAAGTAGCACCATGATATTCATAGTAGAGAGTCTCTCATGTTATCACTTTCATATACTAGTGGGAATCTTTCATTATAGAAATTGCCTTGTATATTCCAATGATGGGCTTCCTCAAAATGCCCTAGGTCTTCATGAGCAAGCAAGTTGGATGCACACCCACTTAGTTTCCTTTTTGAGCTTTCATATACTTATAGCTCTAGTACATCCGTTGCATGGCAATCCCTACTCACTCACATTGATATCTATTGATGGGCATCTCCATAGTCCGTTGATACGCCTAGTTGATGTGAGACTATCTTCTCCCTTTTTTCTTCTCCACAACCACCACTCTATTCCGCCTATAGTGCTATATCCATGGCTCACGCTCATGTATTGCGTGAAGATTGAAAAAGTTTTGAGAATGTCAAAAGTATGAAACAATTGCTTGGCTTGTCATCGGGGTTGTGCATGATTTAAATATTTTGTGTGATGAAGATAGAGCATAGCCAGACTATATGATTTTGTAGGGATAACTTTCTTTAGCCATGTTATTTTGAGAAGACATAATTGCTTTTTTAGTATGCTTGAAGTATTATTATTTTTATGTCAATATGAACTTTTGTCTAGAATCTTTCGGATCTGAATATTCATACCACAATTGAGAAGAATTACATTAAAATTATGCTAAGTAGCACTCGGCATCAAAAAATCTGTTTTTATCATTTACCTACTCGAGGACAAGCAGGAATTAAGCTTGGGGATGCTTGATACGTCTCCAACGTATCTATAATTTTTGATTGCTCCATGCTATATTATCTACTGTTTTGGACATTATTGGGCTTTATTATCCATATTTATATTATTTTTAGTACTAACCTATTAACCGGAGGCCCAGCCCAGAATTGCTGCTTTTTGCCTGTTTTAGGGTTTCGACAAAAAGGAATATCAAACGGAGTCCAAACGGAATGAAACCTTCGGGAACGTGATTTTTAGGAAGATTATGATCAGGGAGACTTGGACCCTACGTCAAGAAAAGAAACAGGAGGCCACGAGGAAGGGGGGCGCACCCACCCCCACCAGGCGCGCCCTCCACCCTCGTGGCCCCCTGTTGCTCCACCGACGTACTCCTTCCTCCTATATATATTCACGTATCCCCAAACAATCATATAAGGAGCCAAAAACCTAATTCCACCGCCGCAACTTTCTGTATCCACGAGATCCCATCTTGGGCCCTGTTTCGGAGCTCCTCCGGAGGGGGCATCGATCACGGAGGGCTTCTACATCAACACCATAGCCTCTCCGATGAAGTGTGAGTAGTTTACTTCAGACCTACGGGTCCATAGTTAGTAGCTAGATGGCTTCTTCTCTCTTTTTGGATCTCAATACAACGTTATCCCCCTCTCTTGTGGAGAACTATTCGATGTAATCTTCTTTTTGCGGTGTGTTTGTTGAGACCGATGAATTGTGGGTTTATGATCAAGTCTATCTATGAATAATATTTGAATCTTCTCTGAATTCCTTTATGTATGATTGGTTATCTTTGCAAGTCTCTTTGAATTATCAGTTTGGTTTGGCCTACTAGATTGATCTTTCTTGCAATGGGAGAAGTGCTTAGCTTTGGGTTCAATCTTGCGGTGTCCTTTCTCGGTGACAGTAAGGGCAGCAAGGCACGTATTGTATTGTTGCCATCGAGGATAACAAGATGGGGTTTTCTTCATATTGCATGAGTCTATCCCTCTACATCATGTCATCTTGCTTAAGGTGTTACTCTATTTTTAACTTAATACTCTAGATGCATGCTGGATAGCGGTCGATGAGTGGAGTAAAAGTAGTAGATGCAGAATCGTTTCGATCTACTTGTCACGGACGTGAAGCCTATATACATGATCATACCTAGATATTCTAATAACTATGCTCAATTCTGTCAATTGCTCAATAGTAATTTGTTCACCCACCATAGAATACTAATGCTCTCGAGAGAAGCCACTAGTGAAACCTATGGCCCCCGGGTCTATCTTTATCATATGGATCTCCTACTACTTAGTTATTTCCTTTGCTATTTACTTTGCCTTTATTTTACTTTGCATCTTTTATCATAAAAATACCAAAAATATTATCTTATCGTAAGTGGCCCTATAGGGATTGACAACCCCTATTTGCGTTGGTTGCGAGGATTTATTTGTTTTGTGCAGGTGCAAGGGACTCACGCGTAGCCTCCTACTGGATTGATACCTTGGTTCTCAAAAACTGAGGGAAATACTTACGCTACTTTGCTGCATCATCCCTTCCTCTTCGGGGAAAACCAACGCAGTGCTCAAGAGGTAGCACCTCCTAATGGGACTTCTCACGCTCTGGTAGAGCAGGGATGGTGTAGCCCCAACGTGATCACTACACGCTCGACGACTGCGTCGAACCACTGATTCCGTAATTCAAAGCATTCAAGATTTTCACACTAAATGTATGCATTGATACGTCCATTTTGCATCATGCTTTTATATCATATTTATTGCATTATGGGATGTTATTACACATTATGTCACAATACTTATGCCTATTCTCTCTTATTTTACAAGGTTTACATAAAGAGGGAGAATGCCGGCAGCTGGGATTCTGGCTGGAAAAGGAGCAAATATTAGAGACCTATTCTGCACAGCTCCAAAAGTCCTGAAACTTCACGGAAGATGTTTTCCAAATATATAAAAAATACTGAGAGCAAGAACTTCACCAGGGGGGCCACACCCTGCCCACGAGGGTGGGGGGATGCGCCCTACCCCCCAGGGCGCGCCCCCTACCTCGTGGGTCCCCTGGTGGCCCTCCGGTGGCCATCTTCTGCTATATGGAATCTTTCGATGGGAAAAAATCATAAGCCATCTTCTCGGATGAAACTTCGCCGCCACGAGGCGGAACCTTGGCGGAACCAATCTAGGGTTCTGGCGGGGCTATTCTGCCGGGGAAACTTCCCTCTCGGAGGGGGGAAATCATCGCCATCGTCATCACCAACGCTCCTCTCATCGGGAGAGGGCAATCTCCATCAACAACTTCATCAGCATCATCTCATCTCAAAACCCTAGTTCATCTCTTGTATCCAATTCTTGTCTCCAAGTCCGGGATTGGTGCTAGTAGGTTGCTAGTAGTGTTAATTACTCCTTGTAGTTGATGCTAGTTGGTTTAATTGGTGGAAGATCATATGTTCAGATCCTATATGCACATTAATACCCCTCTGATTATGAACATGTTTATGCTTTGTGAGTAGTTACTTTTGTTCCTGAGGACATGGGAGAAGTCTTGCTATTAGTAGTCATGTGAATTTGGTATTCGTTCGATATTTTTGATGAGATGTATGTTGTCTCTCCTCTAGTGGTGTTATCTGAACGTCGACTACATGAAACTTCACCATTGTTTGGGCCTAGAGGAAGGCATTGGGAAGTAATAAGTAGAAGATGGGTTTCTAGAGTGACAGAAGCTTAAACCCTAGTTTATGCGTTGCTTCGTAAGGGGCTGATTTGGATCCATATGTTTCATGCTATGGTTAGGTTTACCTTAATACTTTTGTTGTATTTGCGGATGCTTGTAATAGAGGTTAATCATAAGTGGGATGCTTGTCCAAGTAAGGGCAGCACCCAAGCACCGGTCCACCCACATACCAAATTATCAAAGTACCGAACGCGAATCATATAAACGTGATGAAAACTAGCTTGACAATATTCCCATGTGTCCTCGGGAGCGCTTTACATCATATAAGAGTTTTTCCAGGCTTGTCCTTTGCTACAAAAAGGATTGGGCCACCTTGCTGCACCTTATTTACTTTTGTTACTTGTTGCTCGTTACAAATTATCTTATCACAAAACTATCTGTTACCACTTATTTCAGTACTTGCAGAGAATACCTTGCTGGAAACCGCTTATCATTTCCTTCTGCTCCTCGTTGGGGTCGACACTCTTACTTATTGAAAGGAATACGATAGATCCCCTATACTTGTGGGTCATCAAGACTCTTTTCTGGCACCGTTGCCGGGGAGTGAAGTGCCTTTGGTAGGTGGAATTTGGTAAGGAAAAATTTATATAGTGTGCTGAAATTTACTGTCATTTGTTACTATGGAAAGTAATCCTCTGAGGGGCTTGTTCGGGGTATCTTCAGCCCGACCAGTAGAGCAAAGAGTTGCTCCTCAACCTACTGAACCTACTGAAAATGAAAATGCTTGCTTTGAAATTCCTTTGGGTATGGTAGAAAAACTGCTAGCTAATCCTTTTTTAGGAGATGGAACAAAACATCCTGATGGGCATCTAATATATGTGGATGAAGTTTGTGGATTATTTAAGCTTGCAGGTATACCCGGAGATGTTTTTAAGAAGAAGATCTTCCCTTTATCTTTGAGGGGAGATGCATCGACATGGTATAGGCTATGTGATGATATGGAGTCTTGGAACTACAAACGATTGAAATTGGAATTTCATCAAAAGTTTTATCCTATGCATCTTGTTCATCGTGATCGCAATTACATATATAATTTTTGGCCTCGCGAAGGAGAAAGCATCGCTCAAGCTTGGGGGAGGCTTAAATCAATGTTATATTCATGCCCCAATCATGAGCTCTCAAGAGAAATGATTATTCAAAAAAATTATGCTCGGCTTTCTGGTAACAATCGCACCATGCTTGATACTTCTTGTGCTGGCTCTTTTATGATGAATACTATTGAATTCAAATGGGATTTATTGGAAAGAATTAAACGCAACTCCGAAGATTGGGACCTCGACAATGGTAATAAGTCAGGTATGACACCTAGTTTTGGTTGTGTTAAATCTTTTATGGATACCGATATTTTTCATAAATTTAGCACTAAATATGGACTTGACTCTGAGATAGTAGCTTCTTTCTATGAATCTTTTGCTGCTTATGTTGATCTCCCCAAGGAGAAGTGGTTTAAATATCATCCTCCCATAGAAGTAAAAGTAGCTGCACCTATTAAAGTTGAAGAAAAGGCTATTACTTATAATGATCCTATTGTTCCTACTTCTTATGTTAAGAAACCACCTTTCCCTGTTAGGATAAAGGATCATGCTAAAGCTTCAACTGTGGTTCGTAAAAGCAATACTAAAACATATACACCTCCTGAGCAAGTTAAAGTTGAACCTAATATTGCTATTGTTAAAGATCTCTTGTCTGATAATATAGATGGGCATGTTATTTATTTCTGTAATGAAACTGCTAGAATTGATAAACCCCGTGATACAGATAAACCTAGACCTGTGATAGGCATGCCTCTTATTTCTGTTAAAATAGGAGATCATTGTTATCATGGCTTGTGTGATATGGGTGCTAGTGCTAGTGCAATACCTTATTCTTTATACCAAGAAGTTATGCATGATATTGCACCTGCTGAGATGGAAGATATTGATGTTACAATTAAACTTTCTAATAGAGATACTATTTCACCGATGGGAATTGTTAGACATGTTGAAGTCTTGTGTGGGAAAACTAAATATCCTGCTGATTTTCTTGTTCTTGGTTCCCCACAAGATAGTTTTTGTCCCATTATATTTGGTAGACCCTTCTTAAATACGGTTAATGCTACCATATATTGCAAAAGGGATGTTGTTACTGTCGGTTTAGATGATATGACTCATGAATTTAATTTTTCTAAATTTAGTAGACAACACTGTGAAGAAGAATTACCTAGTAAGGATGAAATTATTGGTATTTCTTCTATTGCCGTACCTCCTAGTGATCCGTTAGAACAATATTTGCTAGACCATGAAAATGACATGTTTATGAATGAAAGAAGGGAATTAGATGAAGTATTCTTTAAACAGGAACCTATTCTGAAAAACAATTTACCTGTTGAAATCCTAGGGGATCCTCCTCCACCCAAGGGTGATTCCGTGTTTGAGCTTAAACCATTACCTGATACTCTTAAATATGCTTATTTTGATGAGAAAAAGATATACCCTGTTATTATTAGTGCTAACCTTTCAGAACATGAAGAAGAGAGATTATTAAAACTCTGAAGAAGCATCGTGCTGCTATTGGGTATACTCTTGATGATCTTAAGGGCATTAGTCCCACTCTATGTCAACATAAAATTAATTTGGAAGAAGATGCTAAACCAGTTCATGATCATCAACGCCGTCTGAATCCTAAAATGAAAGAAGTGGTAAGAAAGGAGATACTAAAGCTCCTTGAGGCAGGTATAATTTATCCCGTTGCTGATAGTAAGTGGGTAAGTCCTGTCCATTGTGTCCCTAAGACGGGAGGTATTACTGTTGTTCCTAATGGTAAAGATGAATTGATTCCTCAAAGAATTATTACTAGTTATAGGATGGTAATTGATTTCCACAAATTAAATAAGGCTACTAAAAAAGATCATTACCCCTTACCTTTTATCGATCAAATGCTAGAAAGATTATCCAAACATACACATTTTTTCTTTCTAGATGGTTATTCTGGTTTCTCTCAAATACCTGTGTCAGCCAAAGATCAATCAAAGACTACTTTTACATGCCCTTTTGGTACTTTTGCTTATAGACGTATGCCTTTTGGTTTATGTAATGCACCTGCTACCTTTCAAAGATGCATGATGGCTATATTCTCTGACTTTTGTGAAAAGATCTGTGAGGTTTTCATGGACGACTTTTCCGTCTATGGATCTTCTTTTGATGATTGCTTGAATTGGGAAAAGTGCCACTTTATGGTTAATGAAGGTATTGTCCTGGGGCATAAAGTTTCTGAAAGAGGTATTGAAGTTGATAAAGCCAAGGTTGATGCTATTAAAAAGATGCCATGTCCCAAGGACATCAAAGGTATAAGAAGTTTCCTTGGTCATGCCGGTTTTTATAGGAGGTTCATCAAGGACTTCTCAAAAATCTCTCGGCCTCTGACTAATTTATTACAAAAAGATATACCATTTGTCTTTGATAATGATTGTGTAGAAGCATTTGAAATACTTAAGAAAGCATTGATCTCTGCACCTATTGTTCAGCCACCTGATTGGAATTTACCCTTTGAAATTATGTGCGATGCTGGCAATTATGTTGTAGGTGCTGTTCTAGGACAAAGAGTTGATAAGAAACTAAATGTTATTCAATATGCTAGTAAAACTCTAGACAATGCTCAAAGAAATTATGCTGCTACTGAAAATGAATTCTTAGCAGTGGTATTTGCTTGTGATAAGTTTAGACCTTATATTGTTGATTCTAAGGTAACTATTCACACTGATCATGCTGCTATTAAATATCTTATGGAAAAGAAAGATGCTAAACCTAGACTTATTAGATGGGTTCTCTTGCTACAAGAATTCGATTTACATATTGTTGATAGAAAGGGAGCTGAGAACCCCGTTGCAGACAACTTGTCTAGGTTAGAAAATGTGCTTGATGACCCACTACCTATTGATGATAGCTTCCCTGATGAGCAATTAAATGTCATAAATACTTCTCATACTGCTCCATGGTATGCTGACTATGCTAATTACATTGTTGCTAAGTTTATACCACCTAGTTTCACATACCAGCAAAAGAAAAAGTTCTTCTATGATTTGAGGCATTACTTTTGGGATGACCCACATCTTTATAAAGAAGGAGTAGATGGTGTTATTAGACGTTGTGTACCTGAGCATGAACATGAACAGATCCTACGCAAGTGTCACTCCGAAGCTTATGGAGGACACCATGCTGGAGATAGAACTGCACATAAGGTACTGCAATCTGGTTTTTATTGGCCTACTCTCTTTAAGGATGCCCGTAAGTTTGTCTTATCTTGTGATGAATGTCAAAGAATTGGTAATATTAGTAGACGTCAAGAAATGCCTATGAATTATTCACTTGTTATTGAACCATTTGACGTTTGGGGATTTGACTATATGGGACCTTTTCCTTCCTCTAATGGTTGTACACATATTTTAGTTGTTGTTGATTACGTTAGTAAGTGGGTAGAAGATATTCCAACTAGTAGTGTTGATCATAACACTTCTATTAAAATGCTTAAATAAGTTATTTTTACAAGGTTTGGAGTCCCTAGATATTTAATGACTGATGGTGGTTCACATTTTATTCATCGTGCTTTCCGTAAAATGCTTGCTAAATATGATGTTAATCATAGAATTGCATCTCCTTATCACCCTCAGTCTAGTGGTCAAGTAGAATTGAGTAATAGAGAACTCAAATTAATTTTGCAAAAGACTGTTAATAGGTCCAGAAAGAATTGGTCCAAGAAACTTGATGATGCATTATGGGCCTATAGAACTGCATATAAAAATCCTATGGGTATGTCTTCGTATAAAATGGTCTATGGAAAAGCATGTCACTTACCTCTCGAACTAGAACACAAGGCTTATTGGGATATTAAAGAACTTACTTATGATTTTAAACTTGCCGGTGAGAAGAGGTTATTTGATATTAGCTCACTTGATGAATGGAGAACCCAGGCCTACGAAAATGCCAAGTTGTTTAAAGAAAAGGTTAAAAGATGGCATGACAAAAGGATACAAAAGCGTGAGTTTAACGTAGGTGATTATGTATAGCTATACAACTCTCGTTTAAGATTTTTTGCAGGAAAACTTCTCTCTAAATGGGAGGGTCCTTACGTTATCGAGGAGGCCTACCGTTCCGGTGCCATAAAAATCAACAACTTTGAAGGCACAAATCCGAAGGTGGTGAACGGTCAAAGAATCAAACACTATATCTCAGGTAATCCCGTAGATGTTGAAACCAATGTTATTGGAACCGTAACCTCGGAGGAATACATAAAGGACACTTTCTGGAACGTTTCAGACTCCGAAAAGGAATAGGTATGTGGTACGGTAAGTAAACCGACTCCAAAACAGTTTTTAAGGCAATATTTCTCCGTTTTGGAATATTTAGAAAAATAGAAAAATAAGCAGCAGTCCGGAAAGGACACGAGGGCTCCACGACGGTGGAGGGCGCGCCCTACCCCCCTGGGCGCGCCCCCTACCTCGTGGGCACCTCGTGTGCTCTCCGGACTCAGTTTTCGTACACGACACGTATTTTGGTCAGTAAAAATTCATTATATAACCTCCCGGGGGTTTTGACTCCCGTATCACGCAAAAATCTCCTGTCTTTGTTTCGAGCTGTTTTTCTGACAGATCTAGATTATCATGACGTCTCCAAGTGCTCCCAAGGACAAGTTCTTTGAGAAGGTCATCAACCCTTACCTCACGGAGGTGCAGTGACACCCTCAAACCATTAAGGTGCGTGATGGGTGGCTGCACATCCGTGATGCTAAGGGACCGAAGGGGAACGGAAGCGTGGAGACGAGGCTCGAAGCAATGGAGCAACAAGTTTTCAAGTGTCAGGGGATGGTGGAGCGTGGACTCAACTCCAACTACATGATGATTGGAGAGTTCACCAACAAACACAAGCTGGATGCCAACAACATCGGGGAGACCATCTTCAAGCTTCATGAGAAAATCGAGCACCTTCAAGCTCAGATCTATGACCTGCAAAACCAAAACTGTGAGTATGAATATAGATTCGAAAGGATGAGTTTGGCTACAGATTTGAGGATCCTGGAAACTCGGTCATCCTTCTATGACGGTGAGCCTATGCCTTGGAAGAAGGACGACAAGCCTACGCCATCAACAAAATCACCATCGTATCCACCAACAAAGAAGACATAATCACCTGGGTATGGGCACTCCACTTGGCAACTACCAAGTGATACGTCTCCAACGTATCTATAATTTTTGATTGCTCCATGCTATATTATCTACTTTTTGGACTATATTGGGCTTTATTTTCCACTTTTATATTATTTTTGGGACTAACCTATTAACCGAAGGCCCAGCCCAGAATTGTTGTTTTTTGCCTATTTCAGTGTTTCGAAGAAACGGAATATCAAACGGAGTCCAAATGGAATAAAATCTTCGGGAACGTGATTTTCTCACCGAACGTGATCCAGCAGACTTGGATCCTGCTCCAAGGAACAAAAGAGGCGGTCACGAGGGTGGGGGGCGCCCCCCCTAGGACGTGCCCCCAGCCTCGTGGGCCCCTCATTGCTCCTCCGGCGTACTTCTTCCTCCTATATATATACATGTACCCCCAAACGATCAGAACAGGAGCCAAAAACCTAATTCCATCGCCGCAACTTTCTGTATCCACAAGATCTCATCTTGGGGCCTATTCCGGAGCTCCGCCGGAAGAGGGCCGTCATCACGGAGGGCTTCTACATCATCCTAGCCCCTCCGATGAAGTGTGAGTAGTTTACCCCAGACCTTCGGGTCCATAGTTAGTAGCTAGATGGCCTCTTCTCTCTCTTTGAATCTCAATACAAAGTTCTCCCCCTCTCTTGTGGAGATCTATTCGATGTAATCTTCTTTTTGCGGTGTGCTTGTTGAGACCGATGAATTGTGGGTTTATGATCAAGTCTATCTATGAATAATATTTGAATCTTCTCTGAATTCTTTTATGTATGATTGGTTATCTTTGCAAGTCTCTTCGAATTATCCGTTTGGTTTGGCCAACTAGATTGGTAGTTCTTGCCATGGGAGAAGTGCTTAGCTTTGGGTTCAATCTTGCGGTGTCCTTACCCAGTGACAGAAGGGGCAGCAAGGCACGTATTGTATCGTTGCCATCGAGGATAACAAGATGGGGTTTATTTCATATTGCATGAATTTATCTCTCTACATCATGTCATCTTACTTAAGGCTTTACTCTGTTTTTAACTTAATACTCTAGATGCATGCTGGATAGCGGTCGATGAGTGAAGTAATAGTAGTAGATGCAGAATCGTTTCAATCTACTTGTCACGGACGTGATGCCTATATACATGATCATGCCTAGATATTCTCATAACTATGCTCAATTCTATCAATTGCTCAACAGTAATTTGTTCACTCACCGTAGAATACTTATGCTTTTGAGAGAAGCCACTAGTGAAACGTATGGCCCCCGGGTCTATTCTCATCATATTAATCTCCATCACTTTAATCTTGTTTTGCTTTTTTATTTTTATTTTACATTTTACTTTGCATCTTCATACCAAAAATACCAAAAATATTATATCTATCAGATCTCACTCTCGTAAGTGACTGTGAAGGGATTGACAACCCCTAATCACGTTGGTTGCGAGTAGCTATTGCTTTGTGCAGGTACGAGGTACTTGAGCGTGGTCTCCTACTGGATTGATACCTTGGTTCTCAAAAACTGAGGGAAATACTTACGCTACTCTGCTGCATCATCCCTTCCTCTTCGGGGAAAACCAACGCAAGCTCAAGACGTAGCACCAAGCTTGGGGGAGTGCCCCGGTATCGTATCACCATCACTTTTATCTTTACCGTTTTTCTTAGTTCGATCCTTTTGGTAATATCTTGATCTAGTAGAATAAAAGTTCTTAATTAGTATGATCTAGTTGTGAGTTTTGCTTTATTATCCTTCTATGTAATCGAGTCCATGAGCTATATATAAAGATTAGTGTTGAGTCAAGGGCTTGATTATTTTGCCATGATCCTAAGGAATAAAAGGAAAGAGAAAGAAATAAAAAGAAACAAAGAGATCATGTGACTCTTATGGAGAGTAATGAGCTCACATAGAAAGAGTATGTTGAATAAAAGTTATTGAGGGTTGACAAACATAGTTTTGGTCATCGTTGCAATTAATAGGAAGTAATAAAGAAAGAGAGGTCTTCACATATAAATATACTATCTTGGACATCTTTTATGATTGTGAGCACTCATTAAAATATGACATGCTAAAAGAGTTGACATCACCCTTGAGGTAAAACGTTGGGAGGCAAAAACTATAAGCCCCTATCTTTCTCTGTGTCCAATTAAAACTCCATACCCATAAGTATTGCGTGAGTGTTAGCAATTGTGAAAGATTATATGATAGTTGAGTATGTGGACTTGCTGAAAATCTCTTATACATTAACTCTTTCCTATGTTATGATAAATTGCAATTGCTTCAATGACTGAGATTATAGTTTGTTAGTTCTCAATGAAGTTTACGATTCATACTTGATATTGTGATTGAATTATTACTCTAGCATAAGAAATCATATGACAAGAATTATATAAGTTGTTGTTCTAAGAATGATCATGATGCCCTTGTGTCCGTATTTTATTTTTATCGACACCTTCATCTCTAAACATGTGGACATATTTTTCGATTTTGGCTTTTCGCTTGAGGACAAGCGAGGTCTAAGCTGGGGGGACTTGATACGTCCATTTTGCATCATGCTTTTATATCAATATTTATTGCATTATGGGCTGTTATTACACATTATGTCACAATACTTATGCCTATTCTCTCTTATTTTACAAGGTTTACATAAAGAGGGAGAATGCCGACAGCTGGGATTCTGGCTGGAAAAGGAGAAAATATTAGAGACCTATTCTGCACAGCTCCAAAAGTCCTGAAACTTCACGGATGATGTTTTCCAAATATATGAAAAACATTGAGCGCAAGAACTTCACCAGGGGGGCCACACCCTGCCCACGAGGGTGGGGGCGCGCCCTACCCCCCTGGGCGCACCCCCTACCTCATGGGCCCCCTGGTGGCCCTCCGGTGACCATCTTCTGCTATATGGACTCTTTCGGTGGGAAAAAATCATAAGCCATCTTCTCAGACGAAACTCCGCCGCCACGAGGCAGAACCTTAGCGGAACCAATCTAGGGCTCTTGTGTGCTGTGTATTCTTCCAAACGAGCGTGTTGTGTATTCTTCCAGCGTGCAGAATGCAGTATAGGAGGTCCTTACTACATGGGCCGGCCCAGGCGGGGGATTCCCCTGTGAAAAATGTTTTTTATCACTTATAGGTGGCAATGGTGGGTAATATTTTGCAACTTTAGAGGCAATTTTCGTGATGTATCACCAGAATCAATAGCCCCTTTATTATTAGATTGGATATAGGTATAGATATATATTATAAAAATTATAGTGGAGCATTACCATACTGTTTTCCTTCAAAAAATACTCCATATTTATAATGGTTTTTCCATGCGATCCTTGGAAAGGATATGGCACCATAATGAAATGATAAAACAACAAAACACTAGGGGCAATCAGCATTCATATTGAAAATTTTAACCAATTTTCATCACATTTTGTAACAACGATTTTGATTTGTATTAGATAAAATTTTGGTATCCACAATTTTTTTGGTGATGTACCATGATGGCATGACAATATATAATTGTCCTTAGATGCATCTTTCACTTTTCTACTTCCTAGCTCGCACCAGTCAATTGTAACCAATACCATTACCATAGGAATATATTTACTTTGCATGTCGGGATTTACACAACATGGACCCATCATTGGATGATGAACAAAAACAATATGTATGTATGCATTAACAGAATATCTCAGTGATTGTTCCGTGTTTTCATGCAGGAAATTCTCGCTCTGTGACACATAAGTAGTTTTCAAACATTTCTTGGTGGACGATGGAGAGATGATGTGCTGGCTTGGTATCTCGAGTGTGCTCATTGGGGCAGGGTGTGTGTGCATGTGTTTATAAGGATAAGTGTATGTGTGTATGTATAAGCCTATGCGCCTGTACTATGTTAAAAAAGATCTTTCATGGAGGTAATTTGGGTCAAACTTCTCGGAAAGCTAGTGGAATGAATATTCAGGTTTTATTTTTTGAGGGGAAAATGAATATTCAGGTTTTTTAGGAAAACTCCAAAGCTTTTTATTGAACCATCACAATTTTTGCAGGGACAAAAGAAAGACCATCAGGCTGGCCAAACCGAACATGGCGACCAGGCCCTAGGGATAAAGCAAGTTTCCCAAGTTTGCGAGCCTCGATATTTGAGCTCCTAAATTCATGAGCTATATTGCAAATATAAAAGGTAGACTTCTGAAGTACGATTTCATGTGTCACTGCCCCATATATAGTTGCACTCTTTTGCTTGATATTGATAATCCACAAGTATAGGGGATCGCAACAGTTTTTGAGGGTAGAGTATTCAACCCAAATTTATAGATTCGACACAAGGGGAGCCAAAGAATATTTGAAGGTATTAGCAGCTGAGTTGTCAATTCAACCACACCTGGAGATTAATTATCTGCAGCAATATGATCAGTAGCAAAGTAGTTTGATAGTTTTGATAGTAGTGAAAGTAGCAACGGTAACAGTAACAGTCATAGCAGTAATTTGTAGCAAGTGTAACAGTGATGATAGCAATAGTAACGCAGCAAGATCAATAAGGATAAATTCGTAGGCATTGGATCGGTGACTTGTTGGATGATATTCATCATGTGACAGTTATAACCTAGGGCGATAGGGCACTAGCTCCAGTTCATCGATATAATGTAGGCATGTATTTCGTAAATAGTCATACATGCTTTATTAAAAGAACTTGCATGACATCTTTTGTCCTACCCTCCCGTGGCAGCGAGGTCCATATTGGAAACTAAGGGATATTATTGCCTCCTTTTAATAGAGAATCGGAACAAAGCATTAACACATAGTGAATACATGAACTCCTCAAACTACGGTCATCACCGAGAGTGGGCCCGATTGTTGCCACTCCGGGGTTGCCGGATCATAACACGTAGTAGGTGACTATAACTTGCAAGATTGGATCTAAAACATGGATATAATGATGAATTCATAAACGGTTCAGATCTGAAATCATGGCACCCGGGCCCAAAGTGATAAGCATTAAGCATGACAAAGTCATAGCAACATCAATCTAAGAAAATAGTGGATACTAGGGATCGGGCCCTAACAAAATTAACTCGATTACATGATGAATCTCATCCAACTCCTCAATGACCAGCGAGCCTACGAAGGAATTACTCACTCCCGGTGGGGAGCATCATGGAATTAGCGATGGAGAAGGGTTGGTGATGACGAAGATCGAAGATCCCCCTCTCCGGAGCCCCAAACGAACTCCAGATCTGCCCTCCCAAGGAAGAACAGGGCTTGGCGGTGGCTCCGTCTCGTGAATCATGATAATTATTTCTTCCTGATTTTTTTGGAATAATGTGAATTTATAGTATCAGGGGGGTCGTCAGTGGGGCCACCAAGTGGGTACAACCCACCTGGGTGCACCAGGAGAGGGGGGCGCGCCCTGGTGGGTTGTGCCCACCAAGGGGCCTGATACGTCCATTTTGCATCTTCTTTTATACCAATATTTATTGCATTATGGGCTGTTATTACACATTATGTCATAATACTTATGCCTATTATCTCTTATTTTACAAGGTTTACATAAAGAGGGAGAATGCCGGCAGCTGGGATTCTGGCTGGAAAAGGAGCAAATATTAGAGACCTATTCTGCACAGCTCCAAAAGTCATGAAACTTCACGGATGATGTTTTCCAAATATATAAAAAAACATTGAGCACAAGAACTTCACCAGGGGGGTCACACCCTGCCCACAAGGGTGGGGGGCACTCCCTACCCCCCTGGGCGCGCCCCCTACCTCGTGGGCCCCCTGCTGGCCCTCCGGTGACCATCTTCTACTATATGGACTCTTTCGATGGGAAAAAAATCATAAGCCATCTTCTTGGACGAAACTCCGCCGCCACGAGGCGGAACCTTGGCAGAACCAATCTAGGGTTCTGGCGGGGCTGTTCTGCCGGGGAAACTTCCCTCCCGAAGGGGGAAATCATCGCCATCGTCATCACCAACGCTCCTCTCATCGGGAGAGGGCAATCTCCATCAACAACTTCATCAGCATCATCTCATCTCAAAACCCTAGTTCATCTCTTGTATCCAATTCTTGTCTCCAAGTCCGGGATTGGTGCTAGTAGGTTGCTAGTAGTGTTAATTACTCCTTGTAGTTGATGCTAGTTGGTTTAATTGGTGGAAGATCATATGTTCAGATCCTATATGCACATTAATACCCCTCTGATTATGAACATGTTTATGCTTTGTGAGTAGTTACTTTTGTTCCTGAGGACATGGGAGAAGTCTTGCTATTAGTAGTCATGTGAATTTGGTATTCGTTCGATATTTTGATGAGATGTATGTTGTCTCTCCTCTAGTGGTGTTATGTGAACGTCGACTACATGACACTTCACCATTGTTTGGGCCTAGAGGAAGGCATTGGGAAGTAATAAGTAGATGATGGGTTGCTAGAGTGACAGAAGCTTAAACCCTAGTTTATGCGTTGCTTCGTAAGGGGCTGATTTGGATCCATATGTTTCATGCTATGGTTAGGTTTACCTTAATACTTTTGTTGTATTTGCGGATGCTTGCAATAGAGGTTAATCATAAGTGGGATGCTTTGTCCAAGTAAGGGAAACACCCAAGCACCGGTCCACCCACATACCAAATTATCAAAGTACCGAACGCGGATCATATGAACGTGATGAGAACTAGCTTGACAATATTCCCATGTGTCCTCGGGAGCGCTTTACATCATATAAGAGTTTGTCCAGGCTTGTCCTTTGCTACAAAAAGGATTGGGCCACCTTGCTGCACCTTATTTACTTTTGTTACTTGTTGCTCGTTACAAATTATCTTGTCACAAAACTATCTATTACCACTTATTTCAGTACTTGCAGAGAATACCTTGCTGGAAACCGCTTATCATTTCCTTCTGCTCCTCGTTGGGTTCGACACTCTTACTTATCGAAAGGACTACGATAGATCCCCTATACTTGTGGGTCATCAGGGACCCTCTCCGGTGGGTCTTGGCTCTGTAAATTCTTATTATTGGTATAAAAAATCCTCAAAAAGTTTCGTTTCATTCCGAGAACTTTTATTTCTACACAAAAACAACACCATGGTAGTTCTGCTGAAAACGGCGTCAGTCTGGGGTTAGTTTCATTCAAATCATGCAAATTAGAGTCCAAAACAAGAGGAAAAGCGTGAGAAAAAGTAGATACGTTGCAGATGTATCAGATATCCTCAACTACCACCCTGTAGTCTGATGCCACCTGGATCCTCCTCTTGTACAGATCGTCTGCTAGAGCTAGGCCCTCTCTGACCGCCAAAGCTTCTAGTGTCACCGGGTTAGATATGTGTGGAAAGACGATTGCTGATGCACCTAAGAACTTCCCACGTTGGTCCCTGCATAAGGCGCCGACAGCACCATCGACCAACAACTGCATGACTGCATCAACATTATTTTTCACCAAGTCTCTGGGGAGGGGCAATCCACCGCTTCTGCCTCCCACGCAGCCGTATCCTCACCTGCTTGCGCTCCTTCGACCGGCTCTTTCGCGCCCAGGACACCGGCCTCACCTCCTTCCACTTCTTCAGCTGTCGCGTTGCCATCTACGGCAACAACGCCAGCCCCAGCCACCGTCAGCTCCGCATTCTCCACCTCCTCATAGGGGAGCGAGCCCACCTGCCTGATTCCCCAAAAGGCTTGGAAGCAATCATCTTTTCCGGCGACCTCATCGTCACCTTCACGCGATGCTGCTATGACCTCTACTATTGTCGTGTTGGGGATGTTCACTGGCGAGCGGCATGGTGCGATCAAGGCCACCTGCTTTACAGTCTGATGTTCGTGAAGGACACACTCTATGTGTTCATTTATCGAAATTACCGTCTCATTGTTGTCGATCTTGACAACAATTCAGTGATATTATTGTTTCTTGGGGCCAAATTCAGCGTGCGGACAGTTCCTTATTCTTCCACGTTCTGGATCACTGAGAGCCATGGTGAGCTGTTGCTCATTGTCAAAACCTGTGTGTACCTTGTTTTTCGGTGGCAATCTGGGGAGTATTAAAGAACAAGCTACAGCCACCAAGGCTAGTGCTCCTCACCCACTTTCTCTCCCCAGATTGCCACAGGAAAACAAGGTACACACAGGCTACAGTTCAGATCATCCGGCAGTTCAGATAGACTGCTTGTACTTTAGTGGAGACTCTCGGAACTGGAGCGAGTATTCTTTGGTTGATGAATCTTTGCATGAAATTGTTACCGACTACGTACCAAGAGCGAGCAGCAAGGAAGGAATGCGTAGCTCTGGCTTGGGTCCTGCCAAGCATTTGCCGATGCAACACAATGCGTATTACAATCGTCCAGAAGTTCTGAATGTATATTTGCTCCCTAGTGACTTGTTAATGGCTTAGTTTTGCATTTTCTGTTTGTTAATCAAAATATTAAAGTGACTCTTTAGCAATAACTGTATATGAACTTGTATATGAATTAATAGACATCCTGCTCACTAAGTTCTTCAAATATTCGATAGTAATGTTCACCAGTCTTGACAATTAGTCTTCGAGTATGGTTTCCAATGCTAGATCTACATACAATTGCTATGTAATTAATCTTACGTGCTGAGGTGGACCAAATTAGTTGGGCCAAGATTAGCGGCTAGGCAACCCCACAGTTAAATGAGAGCTCTTCGTTGACGCCTTAATGCGGCAGTAGATGAAACCAGCGTGAGCGCTATGTCTCGCATTAAGCGAGACAGTAGCCAGCTCTCGCTGAACATTTCTCTTCCCCTCGCGTTGTATTGAGCAGGCCCATTCGCGTGCGCAGAACAAGAAAAAAAGTAAATGAAATGGGAAAAGTAGGAACCAATCTCTGGTCTCCCAGGAGAAACCAGGCGCTGCTAGCCACTCTGCCAGGTCCCGTCCGCGATAAGTAATAGTGGCGCGCCCTAATTAGGGATTCGAGCCAGTTTTCTTTCTTTCTTTTTGTTTTTTCATTTTCTTTTGTTTCTTTTCTTCTCTAATTTTTTTATTTTTTTGCATTTTGTTTCTTTATTTTCTTCTTCTTTTGTTTATGTCATTTCTTTTTTTGATTTTCTTTGTTCTTTTGGCTATTATCCTACATTTTTTGTATATGTCAACAACATTTTTCTAATACACATCTAACATTTTTTAAAACAAATTAAACATTTTTGTAATACATGATTAATATTGTTTCTACACATACTTTAACATTTTCGAACACTTGATTTTTTCTCAAAGACAAGATTAACTATTCTGGAATACATGTTCAAAAAAATTATATACATTTAAAACATTTTTTAAAACGCTTGATTAATAATTTTCAAATAAAAAGATTAAAAAAATTTAAATACATGGTCAACAATTTTTCTATATTTTTTGGAATGCTTCATTAACATTTTTATATACATGACAAAAAATGTCATCATTTTTTTAATACATGGTTCACATTTTTTATACACATTTAACATTACCCAAATGCTTGAATAACAATTTTTAAATACTTGTTCAACATTTTTTTCGAAATGCTTGATTAACATTTTTATATACATGATAAAAAATCATCATTTTTCTAATAAGTGATTAACATTTTTTGTGTACAAGTTCAACACTGTCCGAACACTTGTTCAACATTTTTCAAATACTTGTTCAACAATTTTAATACTTATTCCACATTTTCAAATACTTGTTCAACATTTTTCAAATTCTCATTCAATATGTTTAATACTTATTCAACACTTTTGAAATACTTTTTCAACATTTTTTATATACATGTTCAACATTCTTTAAATACTTGTTCAACATTTTTCATATACATTTTCAATATTTCTTTCTACCCATTTAACATTCTCGAATGAATTTTTAACATTTTTTTAAAACATTATGCAAACTATAGTTTTTTTATATATATGTTTATAATTTTTGGAAGTGTAAAACAAAAAAAAGAAATGAAAAACGAAACAAAGAATGCGAAAGAAAAACAGAAAAAATGAGGATGTGCCCTCCAGCGCACCTGGGCTGGCCCATATAGAGCTGCCCTGACGCGAGGGTTTCGCGAGGTAAAGCGGGACATAGAGGCCCCGAAACCAGCGCCCGCGCGCGCCTGGCTACGTAAGCCAGCCCAAGAACGAGCCGACGAGCTCGCGCACGACGCGCACTTCCCCGGCTTTCCTTGCTCGATCGTTTCATTTACTGAAAAGAAAAAAATGTTCGATCGTTTCGTATAATTGGCAGTGGTAGACCAGTCAACCATAGACCATTGTCTTTTCAGATTTATTTTAGAAATTTCAGAAAAGATAATTCAAAAATAAAATGCTCACGGTTTCTAAAAAAATTCACTGATTTTTAAAAAAAGGTTTACCAAACTTAGAAAAAAAAATCACGAATTTCAAAAAAGTTCACTGATTTTTAAAAATTGCTCATGAATAAAATCATCAATTTTTAAAAAAGTTTCCTTTCAAGAAAAAAGTTCACGAATTTCTTTAGTAAAAAATAGGTTCATGAATTTTAAAAAAGGGACAAAGAAAAAAGAACGATGAAAGAAGAAGAAGAAATGGCAAAACAAACCACTATGTAAGCACACGAGGTTAGTTGGTCGGGTGGTTATGGTGTGTGCGCTCTGTACCAAATGGTCTATATTCGGCGCTACAAGATTTGGCCGGTTAAATTTGATCGATTATGGATGGGCATAGGCCCATATAAAACAATAATCCCTAGTTAATCTCTAAGGCCCATGCATGTGTACGGTAAGTGGTGGGAAGTGTGAAAAGTTTAGTACCATACTGCTATAGTAAAAAGAGTGATACCTCTTTATAAGGGTTGCTCCATCACTTGCTATTGGGGGCTTGGAAATAGGAGCTGTACACGCGCGCTCCTCCTACTCCGTCGTCCGCCTCGCCTCGTCAAAAGCGTGCGCACCGCGGGTTGCGGGAATGAGCCGAGCCAGTGGAGTGAAGCCTAACTCAGTTCACTCACTCCCTCTCGTACAACCCTAGCCGTCATCTACTGTTCCTCTCTCTATGCTGCTTTCGGCGATCCCATCCCGACGACCGCGTGCACGGTTGGTCGGGAGAGTAGGTGCCTCCGGAACCCTGTCGTTCAAGATCACGGTTTTTGGGGAGCGTCTCGACGCGACTGCTCCCGCTCCGTCCCCTTCACCGACCGCTTCTGCTTCCACTACTTCCCCTGCATCGAGTCCATGGCTGACGGCGAAGCCACCAAGAAGAAGGCCTCGGCCGATGCTGAGGCTGCTGCTGCCGCCGTCGCGTTGGCCTGGCCAACCGGAGGGTATGACTCATTCATCCCCTATTTGCTCGTTCATATGCTAGCCGTATATATGTTGTTCATAGATGTTTCAGTTCTATGTACTGTACGTGCTCACATGCTTAGGTATTGGTATGAGATGCATACTGTATTTGCCATGCTTAATGTTTACTCGTGGATTAGATTAGTCGGAAAAATGCTAATATTTCCAACAGAATTCAGGAGGGAGGAGAGAATTTAGGAAGGTTACGTAAGTTGGTTACGAGTAGGTATACCTAGGTATAGAATTTTCGATGGTTTCCTTATTTCTCTATACACTGCTTGATGAGGGCAGCAACTAGTGGAATGGATATTTAGGGAATCAATGAAAACCAATTACTTGGCAATAGAACCACATACATGTAAACCAAGATTGTGTACGCAGTGGCGGAGGCAAGATTGCTGAAATCATAATACGAGGGGGAGTGGCTATAGAAAAAAATCAAAAAAAAAATATTTGTTCATTTGCTTTCAACAAGCACTTTCAGATTCTTGGGGTGGGCCTTGGCCACGGCTGGCCACCCCTGCATGTGGTATGTTCGGACTTTGGAGTATTGTTAAGATGAATTACCCTGCCCTGTCAAGATGGGGATTTATGTGCCTAGACCCTAGGAAGAATGCTTTGCTTCAGTAATATTTACCCTGCAAAACCTAATACTACTACGTACTCCTTCCGTCTGAAAATACTTGTGGTAGAAATGGATACAAATGGATGTATGTAGAACTAAAATACATTTAGATACATCCATTTCTCGGACAAGTATTTCCGGCGTATTATTTAATTATATCCATGACGTTCATGTGTTGTTTTCTTGGACTGCGTCGCAGAAGAGAAATTTACACGCGTTGCTGTTGACGGTGGCATGCAACAGAAAGTCTAATCAACCGAGGATGGGGGAAGGCTGTTTAAATATGCTTTGTGATATGTAAAACATGATAATGAAGAAACTGTGGCTCTTTTGGTTGGCTGGTACTGGTAGTACTAGTGCTTCCTTTGGCTGGGTCGTACTAGTACCTTCTCTCGTTCACCAAGTTATGTATCCCTGATAAGGTTCTGTTCTTACTCTCTCCGTCCGAAAAAACTTGTCACAAGCTTGTCTCTCGAACGGATGTATCTAGCACTAATTTGGTGTTAGATACATCCATTTGAAGGACAAGCTTTTTTGAACGGAGGGAATACCTTGCAGCAATCTGAGTGCTCGGCTGGACATGTTTTTGGCCCTCATGTTTGTGGTACCGTGATGTGAATGTTCTGCATTGTAGTTCAGGCTCTGCTGACGCTTTTTGGTTGTAAAGCTGCAGTTTTTGTTTGACTGTATGATGAGTTGTTTCTCCCTGATGTATTGGGCGCAGTAGCTTATTATTCATAAAAAATAACCACAGTATGACTGTAATCAAATTGTTTTTTTAAGAAAAAATAGGGAGGTGATCCCCCGTTCGATTAGCTCGGAATGAAACCATGAGTATCTCAAACAAGGTTCAAAAACCTAAAGGTAAAGGCAAACTGAAAGCTGCCACACAGATAGTTCAAGCAGTTAAAAGAAAGAAATAGCACACGCAGGCGCCAAAAGATGAAAACGGCTGGTAAAGACCAAAATTTAGCTGTGAAGAGAAGGGCTTCACAGGCGAGCAGCAAGTCTCCAGAACCGATGTTGATTTGTTGGGAACTGTGAGAATAATCCCTCACTCTCACCAATTGCAAAGAAAGAATCACCCAGTTTTTTATTGTCCTTAGAATATTCCCTATCACCTGGTTCACAGACATCCAAATAGTGTTATTAAAGATCACGGAATTTCTGAATTTCCAAATACACCACAAAGTTGTTGCACAGCAGGCTGTATTTAAAGCTGAATTCTACTTATTAGAGACCCAAAACCTAGCAACTGAAAGGTAATCAGTACCAGTGAAATATACTAAAGTCTTCACTGATTACCATCCAAATAACTAGAGACAACACACTCAAACATCAAATGGTTTATCATTTCATCTTGAGAGCAGAAAACACAAACTAAAAGTTTGATTATGTGTCTCTTCTTGAGGTCATCTCTGATCATGAGCTTATTATGAGCAAGTAGCCAGAGAAAGGTACGAGTTTTAGGAGCAACATTCAACATTCGAAAAAGTTTTAGGAGCAACATTTAAGCACCAAACAGGAGGTGTCTAAACAGGTTGCACTCCTCTAAAACTGATGAAATAGCTATTACAGCTTTGGCTTCTCTCATAACACCACCAAACAGGAACTTGTTCTCACAAAATGTGCAGGCTTTGAGAACTCAACAGCGACGAATCAGGATCAATGCATGAAAGCTCACTGATCCATTATGCGCTTGCAAATGTCGCTCGTGTAGAGCCGTATCAATAAGCGTCGGCAGATCCTCAGGCCCATGGATTTCACACACCAAAAAAACTAGATAATGTACAATCAGATTTCAACTTTCAAGCAGGTCACTGACAAACAGCCTTACTTCTGATCTAAATATCCCATGGAGAGTGTAAGTTGTTTTCATATTCATAATGTGCCATGAAGAAAGATAATGTGGTCGACATCATCAGATTTTTTTTTTCATTTGGCGTCATCGGGTTCTCGCCAACAGCTCACTGTATACTGCATACATTTTTTTCTTTGATATTCTCTGCTGTACCTTTTTCTTCAGATTTTTTCATAACATCTCACACCTAAGGTTGGAGGTCAAATGAAACTTTACACTCGATATGATTGATTTTTGGATAACATTCAAAAGAAGCACGGTAGATAATTCACATTCTTTTACTCCCAAGACAACCATTACCGTAACTTTTCATAAGTTCATCGCCTCTAGTAATAATACATGACACTGAACATAGACAAAATTTCAGTCATCCTCCTCTGAAATGGCAGTCAGCCCAGAGCAGAAATCTTAAGACTCCGCTACAGGGGTCTGCCCATCGTGACAGAAGAATGGCCTCGAAGGCAACTGCAGGCCATCCACACCGCCTTCAAGCATCTCTATGACTTCGCTCATCGGCGGCCGATCGTGAGACTGAATCTGGATGCAGCAAAGCCCAACAACACAAAGTTTCCTCTCCAACTCATGCATCTCAGCACGCATCTCACCCAGTTCCTGTTTGCTTAGCCGGTCATACACCCACGACGGGTAGAATGTCTGGCTTGAGTTCGCCGCGCCCGGGTCAGCATTCCTCCCCCTCCGGCCATCTCCAGCAGCAGCATCCCGAAGCTGTAAACGTCAGATTTGGTCGATATGACGCCGAAGCTCCGGGATATCATTTCAGGAGCTATGTACCCAATGGTTCCCCGTAGGGCGCTCAACGGCACAAAACTGTTGTCCCTTGGGTACAGCTTGGCAAGGCCGAAATCGGCAACCTTTGGGACGAAATTGCTGTCAAGAAGGATGTTGTGCGGCTTGATGTCAAAGTGCAGAATCTGCATGTCGCATCCTTGATGCAGGTAGTTGATCCCCCTGGCAATGCCCAAGGCGATTTCATTAAGCTTGTCCCAGGAGAAACTCCTCTCAGCCGAGAAGATGTACTTGTCCAGAGAACCATGGGGCATATACTCGTAGGCTAGCACCCTCCTCATTTCCTCCGAGCAGAACCCGACTAGACGCACCACATTGACGTGGTGGATCCTCCCGATGGTGGAGACCTCACTGATGAAATCTTCTCCATCGCAGCTGGATTTACCATCTAGCATCTTGATGGCCACATAGACATTGCCTGGGAGCAGAACGCCCTTGTACACCGAGCCATAGCCTCCCTGGCCCAGCTTGTCTCTGAAATGGCTTGTTACTGCGACAATATCTGTGTAGGCGTACCTTGTCGGGCCGATCATTTGCTGCATCCGTAGGAACTTCTCGACCGCATCAATTGTGATCCTCGTTTTCCAGTATTTGTGAGCTATGAAGAACAATACCACCAGGGGAGCAACCACGAACCTGCATAGTACTGCACATATAGAACAATTTTACGTGAGATCGCCAAGAAATTACACTTGTAGCTTGTATATGTAATAGTCCTCTATATGTATCGACGTACCAGCAATCAACTTCAGTATCGACGTAGAGTATAGTACTGCAACCTGTAGTGTGCCGAGATGTTCATTGGAAGAAACTGTTGTTCTAAATGCGCAATGCAATACTTCAAAATCGAGTGCCAAAATGATCACAGCCGAACGCGCAACGAGATACACCACTGAATACCCAGGGCCTAGGCTGCAGACATTGGAGAAAACGTGGAAAAGTAAGGAATGTATGTATTTTCCAAAACAGAAGCACAGTGTATAGATATAAACTCACACAAAGCGATCCTTTATGCACCCCTTGAAGCCCTCCAAAGTCCTTTGATATCTGAAAGGAAACCTAACGGCAAATCCTCTCCTCATGGATTCTACCAGAATTTCATGACTTGCATTATCGTATCGCATGCTCCGACCACCCAAAGCAGCCATGGCCAAGTACCCGCAAGAAGGCTCAAGGTCCCCAACAGAAATATAGTCAATCAACACATAGACAAAAGAATACCTCGTGTTCAGGCAAGTGACCGGTATGTAGTCACTATTGTTCGTGACCACCCGCGAACAATTCACAAAGCTAGCCCACGTAACGAAAAAAGGGTCAAATATGATGGAGCCATGTAGATAAGGGCGTTGATCCCAGCGAGGAAGAGGGCAGCTACTGCTCATGTCCAAGTTGGCGTCCACGACCCAGAAGGAAGAATACTTGTAGTCAATCTCAGTGACAAAGTATGTCCCTGTGTTGATCTGAATTGTAGCATTGCTATCGGTGCAGGTAAGCTCGTATGACGGAGAACCACACCACCATGGACCTTGCAGGCGGAAAGGGTACTGGACGTCTTGGAGATGACCCCAATAGAAAGGAGAGCAGGTATACCTGCTATTATCAGTAATATCATGTCGCCCCTGAACATCCACGGCAAGAACTGCGACCATGAAATGCACCAGGAACCACCATGGAGGCATCGATGATAGTCAACTGTTTATCTCTTGTTCTGGCTTTGTTGCGTGCTTTTTTCTCATGTTTAATGGACTGTAAGGAAACAAGGGTGAAAACAAATACGACATATACAAGGGATGATGGAATAAAAGAATCTGTAGAATGACCCGGTCAGAGATGGTTAACATCCACATCACTGCTGCCATATGTCATCATAAAGAGGATGTTGCGATATGTATATGATCCTTGTGATTCCAAGTGAGCCCCGTAACCTCCTCTGGCGCTCCCGCGGGCGGCAGGGGAGGAGCCCTAGCCGCCGGCCGCCTCTCCACCTCTCCTCTCCTCCTCCTCCTCCCGCCGCCGCCAGAGGGCGCGCCCGGGCGAAGCCCGGCCGGCGCCGGCGGCGGCGGGGCGTCTTCATCGCCTCGTTCGGGAGGGCTGGCGCGGGCCGGCCGACCTGGATCTGGTCACGGCGTTCTCGCGGGGCGCCGCGGCGCGGCCCCTCATCGGCGCAGGGCGCGCGGGTGTGCGGGTGGCGTGATGGGCTGCTCCTCGGTGGTGCTCGGCTGGTGTGGTGACGGCGGCGGCTCGATCCAGATCCGGTTGGGGCGGCCTGCGGGCGGTGGCGGCCTCGGCCTTCCCCTCCTCTTGTGGGATGGGCCGGGGGTCGGGGATGGCTGCCGGCGCCCCAGCCAAAGCTGACCTCGCGGCGGCAACGCTTTGGGGTCGGCCGACGGCTCGTGGTTCCGGTGGTGCGTGCCCGGCGGTTTGGCGACCCGTGCACGAGGGATGGAGGTCTTCGATCAAATCTGGGTGAAAACCTGCTATTGGCGATTGCCAAGGCCGGCGATGGCGACGCTTCTGCGTCGTTCCCTTCCTGAAGGCATCGTCGTGGAGAAGTTCAAGGCCACTCTCTGCTACCTCCGGGCGAAACCCTAGATCAGTAGATCGGATGACGGCGGCTCTCTGGTGTCGTTTCCTCCCTGGGGGCGTCATTCTTGGAGGTGCACACGGGCTCGAGGGACTAGAGGACGGTGACTTTGGTGGAGCGGTGCTTCATCTTACACATTGATGGTGGCGGATCTCGGCGGCGTGGCGCTGTGGAGACTCGGCGTCTGATGCGCGGAGATGGACTCGTGCAGGAGGTGGAAGCTGTCTGGCGTCACGGTGGCGTTGATGGCAGATAGGCCTGGCAAGGTCGGTGCAACAGTACAGCTCTGAAGATGGATTGGTGGCAGGCGGCTGCAGCGACCTCATACCCGGCAGGGGTCCTGGTTGAGAAGCACGCCGGACTGGTGGGTGCCCATACCAGGCAGGCGTCCTGGGTGGGACCTCAAATCTTTAGATGTTTAGGTTTGGCTGCGTGGTCTGTTTGGTATTAGGCCCAGACTTTCAGCGCCCCTACATCAACTGGATAGGGATAGCGACAGTTGTTGCTTGTTTTGGTGGCTTTAGACTTAGTGTTGTATGACTCTGTACGGTCTTGTATCAATAATTAATAAAATGGCCGTATGCATCGTCCAGATGCAGAGGCCGGGGGTCGTCCTCCTTTTCTAAAAAAAATGTATATGGTCCTTGTTAACTCCTCCTGGTTAGTATAATCAGGGAGGGATGCTGGTATATGCTTCTGTGACTTGGCAAGGAGTTTGATACATGTCAGTGTCAGGTCTTGGATTCTACTGTAGTGATGCAGTCTACAAAGCTTGATCTACAACGATGCAGTCACCTAGCTACTACAAAACAACATACAGGAGGTTTGCACCGATCCACGAACGGAGGAAGTTCTTACTCAGGCAAGCGCAACTTAGACTACTGACTTTCTTATGTCTTTGTAATTACAATACCTGGCTTACCTTCATCCATCTCGTAGTGCAGAAGCAGAAAGATGAGTATATTCCTTGTCACAGCCCTGGTGGTCTGCCTTGTCAGCCATGGAACCGACATGACCACAGCTTCAGCAGCTTGGGATGACCAAGATTTCTTCAGAAACTGTCCGCCATCCCGGTGCAGCAAAGATGGACCCGAGATCCGGTTCCCACTCCGGCTTGATTCCAGCAATACACCATCATCCTGCGGTGCAACATGTGCGAAGCTAGCATGCTCAGGCCAATCCACTATCATGCTTCACCCACTTCTTGGCCCATGCAATGTCAACTCCATAAATTACACCGGTGCCCTCCTCAACATCACCCCGCTTACCTCCGCGTGCACAATGATTCAGAATCTCATCTCAATAAGTTCACCACCGGCTGCTGACCACCACTGTACTTCACACTACAGCAGAACTGGAATGCTTGTAGGCTGCTCAAGGGAGTTCACGCCAAGCGGAATTACTCAGTATCCTGTCTATGATGACAGAGGTGGTTACTATGCTTCTGCCTCAGCTGCTGATACTATCGCTGGCCCAATCTCCTGCCTTAGCAACAAAACCCACTACTCGTATTTGGTGGCAACTGATGCATTCATGTATGATCTTCCATTGGACTGCAAGGTCATATCAGATGCCGCCCTCCCGATATTTGGCACAGGATATTATGGCTCCAAGCACGATGTTGAAGAAGGAGCCCTCCAATTTTATGACATAGCAGTCGACTGGAGTGAACAGGAGCCGTTATCCATTCCCTCTGAGTGCCAAAAATGCGAACAGAACAGGCAGCGCTGCGCATTCAGCTCACAAAGGAACGAAACATTCTGCTTGTCTCAACCCCATAAAGGTATCATTAATTTCTAACATCGAGAAAACCCATGCCATCCTATATTATCCTGTTAACTCCCAGTTTTGTAGTTTAAAATCATTGAGAATTTCCTATTTAGTGTACTCATATACTGATGTGCGATATTTCCATGAGTTTTGTTGTCAAATTATTTTGCATACCAGTAGAACAAACATCTGGGTAGCAAAAAGATTATAAGCTTGTGTAAATAAATTCTCATCTGAATCCTCTGAAATTTAAGAAACAAAATGGGGTCAAGTATTTTGATGCCAGAGACGTACCACTAAACATTGGAGAGAAACTTCGAGTGTTCCAAAAGTAGAAAAAAAAATCTAAGCAACTCTACCAAATACAGCATGACAATTATGGTAATGACCTGGGTTTATTTGATCAATTAGTGGACGACCATGTCTCACGCGTAACAGTATACTAATATAACTTTTAGCATTTACATGATAGACAGACAAAAACACATTTGAGATAAACACAAGCAATCTCTCAACTGTAATACAGTAACTTCAGAATTCCTAGAACGTATTCCAAGAACTTCAGGTTTCTATGGTTGCTATTGGACGTGAGCCAACATTTTACAGCCATGTTTGTTTCTAATTCCCCCCTGTACCAACTGCATTCCTAAAGTTTTTCGCTTACCAAGACAATCGGGTTGCAACGATTTAGGCCAAACCAAATCCAAAATACATGCTAGTACCTCATCGTAGTTATCTTACTAAATTCCACTAAAAATATGCATTGCTCTCAGGATTGTTCTGGCGAGGTGACATGCCAAATAACTGCATATGACAAAAAGCATTGACTCATGTCAGTAAACCCAAAACATGTATAGTTAGGCAGCTTGAATCCATCACCATCCATTCACTTCCAGGCATTATTATACGGGAAAATGAAGTACCAGAGCCTGATGCTGCATGAGCTGTACTAATATTGATGTAAATGTACTACTGTGCAAAAATAAATAGATCTGTATGGTGAAGAATATAAGATGGATACATATCACACAGAACAGAATAGCTTAAAGAACCACCTGGCTAGGAGAAATATAAGAAGCGAAAACAAGAAATGCATATGCATGATATGCCTGCAGAAAGTTTACCTGGGATCATGTGCGTCGCCATTGTGACATATGGTTGCCAGTAACAGTGCACGGTATATCAGATGGGTTTTGGGGGCATACAAGGGAGTTGGCCATGACAGGTTGAAGACATACAAGAAGGAATTTTCAAAAATAAGAGGTCGTTTCGACGGGTGATGGGGGCAAGATATGTGAGATTGTGACTGTGAGGTGGGATAAAACCCTTAATCCAACCAAGTTACCGAGCAGGGCCTACCCTTATGATTCTCAATCTTTCCCTAATCTTTACCTACTAATAAACCAGCTATTGCTTCTGGTCGTCCGTCGTGGTTGTTTTGCAGAAAACACCCTATAGTTCCCTGAAATCAACCCGCACTACAGGTTTTAATAAGTCAAAAAATGTTTCGAATTTACATAAAGCCCCTTGAGTTTTCTTTCGAAGCAGAGGGGGGCGGGTCGTGTGTTGCTGCCTGCTGGATCGAGGGGAGAAGAAGCACGCGCTATGGCTCTCCTCGGGAGTTCGGAGCGAGAGCTCGTGGACGACGAGCGCGGGGTGCGGCGGCGTACGGGCGTCGCGGGCCCGCAATGGGCTTGGCGGTCCTCGGGGTGCAGAGGATGGACATGGCCATCGGCAGGGCAGTGGCGGCCGAAGGAGGAGGGGCAAAGAGAGCAGCAGAAGGCGGACGCAGGGCTCGCTTGGCGCACGGGAGGCCGTGAAAGGGGTGGAGCTCGCCGGTCGCGTACGGACGCAGGGGCGGCCATGGGCTGCAGCGACCGGGCGCACAAGGTGAAGGCGTCACAACAGCTGCTGTTGCAGGAGACAGTAAGGGGCCCGGCGGAGGACACGGGGAGGGGAGGCAGAATTTGGCAACCGCGGCGGCCAGCAGCAGCGGTGGCGCTATGGCCATCCGGTGAGCAGAGGGCGGGCGCGGCAGCAGCGCACGACCCGTGCGAGAGGAGGGCGGTGGGCCACGACGGGATCAGGAAGGGGCGAAGCTCGGGCATAGCAGGAGGGCGGAGGAGAAGGTCGGGCGAGGCGGCACAAAGGCGAGCAGGCGGCAGGGGTCGAGGAGGAAGGAGGCCAAGGCGGCGGCGCTCCTGTGGCCGGCCGGCAGCAGAGGATCGGGAACCTCTCCCGATCGAGAATAGGATGGAGGTGGGGTTCGAGCAGGTGAGGCTGTGCGTGATGCGTGGGGTCGAGCGAGCGCTCACGAGAGGGGAGGCGGAAGGGGACGGACCATGGCGACAGCGAGGAGTGTTGCTGCTGCAGATCAGCTCACGTTGAAGGTTGTTGCCGCTTCGTGGATGTGTGGACGCGCTCGGGCGCGTGGATCTAATCCAGCTCCCACGCACTTGTGAAGAGGGGCTGCGCTGGGCGTCGGCCGCCTCGCGTGAGCTACACACGCGTCCCCTTGGTCCCACACCACCGCCTAGGCCTATCCCATCTTCTGGTCCAGTAGTTTCTTATCCACACGCGATCTCTCCTTATAGATTCATGCGCCCGTGGTTCCAAGCTTGCTGCACAGCTGGGGAATTAACAACATTTGCTTAGTCACTTGAAAATACAAAAGCTCAGGTTTTATACTCGGTACTGAATGTTTTAACCACCCATGCTGAATAAAATACTCCCGCCTTTTCTAAATATAAGTTTCTAAAGATTCCAGTATGACTATATACCGAGCAAAATGATCAATCTACACTCTAAAATACATTTATATACATTCATATGTAATCCATATTAAAATTTATAAAAAAACTTATATTTAGGAACGGAGAGAGTAGTACCTAGGCACTGAATTAAAATGGATTGGTAGCATATCATCAACGAGAACAGACCAAGGTAAAGACCGATCACACATTTACGTACCCTTTTTTCCTTTTTTTTTCCTCCCTACATCCGGATAGTTCCTAGAGCTGGCCATAGAGATATCATGGTTGTGTCAACTATAACTAAAATGGGATTAAGGCTATGCATAATAATATATTTGTAACTCCCTTGGGATTAAAATATGCACTAACATATTGAATTGCTCCGGCCTAATCTATACCTACTAATAAAAGAAATAGGTATTCTTAATGCGTCATGCTATTTTGTAGGAAACGGCGTCAAGTTTTTGGTAATAAATCTGTAGTACATATTAATCAATTTTTAAAATATCCATAGCTTTTTAACCCTAACTCCAAATTTAACATGTTATATCTGAAATTTGATTACAAAAATATGTAGAATCTGAATACGATATTATATTTAACTGTTATCATCCTATGCCGAAAGGGAGACGTCTTAAGATTGACAATATTCAGACGTGTTGTGATGGTAGACGTGTTGTGATGGTATGAACACTGAGAGCCAGCGTCGACAAGAGTGGGAAGAAGGATAAATAGAAACACAAATGAGATGCCATGTGTTGAAATAAAGGACATGGACCTACGAATTCATGGTTATTAGATTAGTGAGTGTTTTTCCATCCGTTGCAACGCACGAGCTCATTTGCATTGTATGCCGAGGGGGAGACGTCTTAAGATTGACAACATTGAAACGTGTTGTATTGATGTCAACATTGAGGCCAGCGTTGACGAGAGTGAGAAGAAAAATAAATAGAAACACATATGGAATGCCATGTGTTGACATAAATGATATGGACCTACTAAAGTTTGGACTCATGGTTATTAGATTGGGAAATGTTTTTTTTTCACCCGTTGCAACGCACGGGCTCATTTGCTAGTAATAATAAACTAGCGATGGTTTCTGGTCGTCCGTCATCGAGCTTTTTGCAAAAAAGTCCCTACTATTTTTTTATTCAATCCGCGGTCCTCATCATAAGTCAACTCGAACCGGTACAAAGGAAAAAAAAATAACCCAGCCCCGCCTCCGCCTCGCGGCGCTCTGCCCCGCCCCACTGCGCGCCGTCGGCCGCCCCGCTGGCCGCTTCCTGCCTCCCACCCAGAAACGGCGACAGCGTTTGCCAACGGACGGATCTAGGCGTAGGGGGGTTAGAGAGGCGCTCGGAAGGCCAATGAGGCTGGGGGCGCCGGATCCAGAGTTTGGGGTGGCGCCATGGTTGCTCGGTGAGCTCCTGCCAGGAAACATGGCGGGGCGAGATTTAAAGGGAGATAGGAGAGAGAAGGGGAAGGGAGTAGCGACGGAGTCTGCTGCTCACCGGCGAGGGCGACATGTGGGGAATATAGACGTTCCGTCCAGTCCGACTGACGAAGGATTAGGGGAGGGGCGGGCTGTGGAGACTTCGGGGTGGCTGGTGGAGATGCTGGCCTTGCCGGAAGGCCGGAGGAGGCGACTGGTGGCGGCTCGACATGGCTGCACTACACGGGAGCGGAGGCAAGAATTTGGTGGCCAGTCCGTGTGGATGCAGATGAGATCCAGCCGTGATGAGGGGGTGGGGTCTCATTTGACCCGCGCCCGATCCACTCTGGGGCGTAGCATCCGAGGACGCACCTCGCAGCGCCGGCTCGCATCGCGACTCTCCGACGTCGGGTCGCCGGCCGGCTGACATTGCTTTGCGGCTGTCGGAAGCAACGGGCCGGCCTGCATGAGGAAAGGAAACGGGAGGCAGATAGTTGTCACGGCCGCCGTGTGCAAGTCAGCTAGCCCATTGGCGGCGTTGCCGAAGCCCGCGTTGACGGCCACCAGCGCCTCCCCGTCCCCCTCAGCCGATGCCGCCAACAACCCAGGAACAACCCACCGACGCCACCACAGGTCGTAGCGGTGCGCGACTCCAAAGCAACTGTCCCTGCCTTCCCTCCTCAGCTACCAGCCTACCAACACTACTCTAGCACCGCTGCAACGCCGCTCTTGCTCCTGGGTTGTGAATTGTGATGATGGAGCGAGGCAGCCGATGTGCCGGACTCTACAGGCAGGGGAAAAGCAGAGATGTGGTGTTCCGCTGTGTGGTGTGGTGCCGAGAGAGATACAGATGGGGCAGAGATGTGGTGCTGGGGAGATAACGTGTACGACTTTGTCAGCGGAGAGTTGATAAACTGGGGATGGACGTGTATGACGCGTGGAGCCACCAGCACAGCAAGACTGGTTTCTTCTAGCAATCTCTTTTTGTGGATACTTCTAGCAATCGGCCTCTCGAAAAAAGTTTGGGTGATAACGTGTGCACGCATGTCGACAGATAAATGTTTTCCTGTTTTTAGTTACAGTTGATTTAGTTTGGATCCCGCACAGACAGAAAATGGACGAGACTTGTCTGTTCCTCTCCCGTGTGCCCATCCGTGCTCCCGCATACATGGCTTCATTTGATTGAAACAAAATAAAGCCCGGCCCCACCCTCTTAAAATCAGAGGGGAGATGATTAGATTAGAAAGAAAAAAGGAAAAATACAACCGTTGGATGAGGTGGGAACACGGATGGGAGCATGGAAAGGGAACAAGCAAGCCGGATCCACAGAAAATATCCCCAATTCCATCATGCACGCGTGCACGCATGTACTTGTTCTCCGACATTCACACGTTGCCCGATTTGGTGCTAAATATTTTCGTTATTAGGTTGGATACTTATGTTTGTCTCCCTCACAAATTCATACTGACTGAATATCTGGATACGAAAATAGGAAGATAACAAAATATTTATATATAGCATACACGTCAAACGAAAATAAATTCTAAACTTTTGTAGCAATAAATATCAACTTGAACTTCAAGCCAAAATACATGATTCTAATGCTTATGTGCAGTGTAATTAACAAAAAAAATTGAGTTTATGATGCATAATCTAATCAATTTATTTCTTAATTAACACATTCTAGAAAACTCTCACGAGGGCAAAATAATGCACATGAGAAAAAGCAAAGTTATGCAAATATGCAGTCAAAGCAAAAGAAAGCTAGAATAGACCAAATTACGTCTATCTGTGAATTGAGACGCAACAGACTAGGCAAAGACTTAGTCCTACATATATCGCAACAAAATAGCAACTTAAAACATCTATATGACGAGGACTTCACGGTCAACACACATGATAGAAGCATACATGTTTTGACGTTAGACATATACCGCGTTTTTGTTGTCTGATGATGTCACTAAATCAAAATAAGTATTATGTGTGTTTTATTATCGGTATGGTAATCTAAAGATAGAGTTGTTCACCCGATTAGTTAACTAGGATTCATGTCCCATGTTCCGAACTAGCGCCCCAAAGAATCCTATTGTCAATTGAACTATCATTTTTGTCATCATCAAACTTATCCTTTACCTTGCCAGCCTAATTGGGACAATTGGCATTTGCTTCGCAACGAAGCAAGTCAACTTATTTTTCTCCCATTGCAACGCATGGGCATGTTTACTAGTTGACCCTAAAGACTCAATCTGTTACTAGAGTTGGTAACGGAAAAAAAAAAACTCTGATCCTCACCCCATCCTCTCCCACACCCACTGGCCAGTGGCCATATATCAATGTTGGATCTGACTTTTATCGCTTGAGTTAATTAGTAGTTAATTTTCATTTTACGTACTAAACAAACAACCAAATCTTATTCGCATCTTTGATATTTGCAGGTTCACGTGTAAAAATCATTGCAGGTACTACTCCTATCCAAATTTTTATCTTTACTAAAAAAAGATGAAATTGAAGTATATATCTGCTGCACATAAAGTAATTAGCTACCTCTTCCCGCTCTTACATTCTCTCATCCCCATTACAATCGCTAAAGTGGCAATTTCCAACCCTAAGGAATATCCTGATTTCCATGTATTCAGCTACATCATCTTCGGCGGCATTTGTTGTTCTTCTGTTGATGGTGGCCCCTGCTCTCTATCTTCCGCTGAAGACAAGATACAATGAAGAGATACATTTGAAAGTCGAAATGTTTCTCAAGACATATGGTACATCAAAACCCACAAGGTACACTTCCTCCGAAATCAAGAAGATAACCAGACGATTCAAGGATAAATTAGGACGTGGTGGATTTGGGTGTGTGTACAAAGGTGAGCTACCAAATGGAGTTCCTGTGGCGATCAAGATGTTAGAGAAATCTAATGGAGAGGGGCAGGAATTCATCAACGAAGTTGCAACTATCGGGAGAATCCACCATACAAACATTGTCCGCCTCCTTGGCTTTTGCTCTGAAGGGACAAGAAGGGCTCTTATTTATGAATTCATGCCTAAAGATTCATTGGAGAAATATATATTCTCGGGTAATTCTATTGTTTCCCGAGAACTCCTGGCACCAGATAAAATGCTAGATATTGCTTTAGGCATTGCTAGAGGAATAGAATACTTGCATCAAGGATGCAATCAGCGCATCCTCCACTTGGACATCAAGCCTAACAATATCTTACTCGACTACAGCTTTAATCCGAAGATCTCAGACTTCGGCCTTGCAAAGTTGTGTGCACGGGACCAAAGCATCATTACCTTGACTGCAGCAAGAGGCACTATGGGCTACATTGCACCAGAACTATACTCTAGGAACTTTGGAGGGATATCCTACAAGTCAGATGTTTACAGTTTTGGCATGCTGGTGTTAGAAATGGTGAGTGGGAGGAGGAACACAGACCCAAGTATTGGGATCCAGAACCAGGTATATCTCCCAGAGTGGATCTATGAGAAAGTAATGACTGGAGAGGAATTGGTGCTTACTTTGGAAGTGACAGCAGAAGAGCAAGAAAAGACAAGACAGCTGGCTATTGTGGCACTTTGGTGTATTCAGTGGAACCCAAGAAACCGGCAATCGATGACAAAGGTGGTAAACATGTTATTGGGAAATTTGCAGGGTCTGCAGATGCCTCTTTGTCCCATCTGACAATCGCCGCACGCCATAACAAAAGATGAAGATCGTATCACCATAGTGTACTAGGCCTACATGCTTGAGGGATATATTTAATTCATGTACTCCCTCCGTTTCTTTTTACTCCGCATACAAGATATGTTTGAAGTCAAACTACGCAAAGTTTGACCAAATTTATATTAAAAAATGTCAGCACCTACAATACTAAAGTTATATAGTGAAAATTAATTTCATGATGCATCTAATGATATTGTTCCAAATTGTGGATGTTGATTTTTTTTCCTTATAAAGTTGGTCAAACTTTACTAAATTTAACTTCAGAAAAAAATTATATGGAGACTGAAAAGAAATGGAGGGAGTTTTAAATGCTAAACTAGATTAGATGGTAGTGCAATTGGTAGCAGTAGTATGTACAACTTGAAAGATTCGTTGTTTAGTCAGCTTCCTGGTGCATCTTATGAGCCACTATATTGTGATAACTATGAAGTAGAAACATATGTAATTGGATTTGATTTGCAATGAAGTAGTTAAAGAATGAGGAACCTGGTAGTTATTGTTGTGAATTATCTTCTGCACTATTTTTTGATTCTGTAGTACACTAGGCATCCCAGTTCCTCATTCCGAATGCAATTATGAAAAAAACGAAAGATGAGGTTATGTATACCTAAGCAAGCCCAGATTGCGCGGAGGAGCTGAGCTAGCCAATGGGAGAGAGCATGGTGGTGACCGGCGGCGACGCTGCTGCCGTCGTTGGAATTAACCACCAGCGCCGCCACCAATGGTACCGCCCCCCAGGGAAGAAAGGAAGACAGAAGGGGAGGAATAAAGTAAAATAATCTAGCTAACATAAGATACCACGCGAACGCCTCGCCGCACCCGCCGCGGCCGACTGGACGCGCCGCCACCGCCGGGGGCATGGCTTTTTTTTTCTTGAGACAGCCGGGGGCATGGATAAGGATGTCAACCGAACAGGCTCAACTACGCGGCCCATACAAAGTAGTAGTACAAAACGTTCATGACCCAGATCGACCAGCAGGGCCTGTCCACTTCCTAGTGCATGCAATACTCAAGGCCTTCAGATGGTAGTCATTTTTGCCCCTCAAAAAAAAAGATGGTAGTCATTTTTTTTGCGGGTAGATGGTAGTCATTTTGATATAAAAAAAAGGGTGATCCCTATTTCACTCAAATCGTTAGCCCCTTGCAACCACAAAGAAATGGTCACTCCCATCTTCTCACCAACCGTGGAGTTTTTACTTTTTTTTTCATAAATTCGTTTATTCAGAATATTTTATCTCTTGAACCGTGCGTCCAAATCTTGAAGCGATTTCACCATTGTATTTCTCATATGAAGACCTTCAAAACTATATTTCATGTCAATAGATTTCAACAAAAAATTAAAAAAATAAAAAAACATGTGACTGAAAAAAAGAAAAAAATACGCAAAAAAACTAAGAAAACAAAAACCAAAAAGACCGCAAGCCAAAAATAATAATGGTTAAAAATAGAAGAAAAAACCCAGAGCAGTGAAGCCCTTTTTTTCACTTCTTTTCGCTTTTCAAGAAACATAGTTGTGCTTCTTGCGGAAGCAACGATATGCCTCCACACCAGAAACAAAGTAAATCTATGCTTCTTGTGGAAGCAAATATTTTTTGCTTTCTGAAAAGCACAAATGTGCTTCTTGCTGAAACAAATCACAGTTTCTACGTGGATGCACATATATTTTTCTTTCCGAGAAGCACATATGTGCTTCTTGCGGAAGCAAAAAGAAATCGTGATTTTTTTCCAAACCTAGGGAAAATCCAAAAGCTAGAAAACTCAGAAAAAGCCCATCTAGAACCCGAAAGCGCATATAAAAAATAAAAAAATCGAGAGAGTATGTGGCAGCAGCTAGACGCACCACTTGGCATGCTTTATGGGCACCAAAGGTGACCCCTGGAGGTCCCTGCAAGCGGTAACCTCGAGTTAGTTGCTCGCACATAGGTCGTTTCGCATACCCTCCCGCGCGCCTATATGGGCCGGCACATTTCGCTTTTGTCTCCCCACCAGTTTTTGGGAAGATTCTAGAACCTTCACTGAACTAGCTTTTTCTTGTTTCCTTTGTGTTTTCTTTTGGTTTTCCTTTCTTTTTATTTTTTATTTTTTTACCTTTCCATTTTATTTTTTCCCTTATTCATACCCAAGAACTTATTTTAATTAAATTTTAAACTCGTGAACATTTTCAGATTCATGAAGTTTTTATAAATCCATAAATGTTTTTTTCAAATTCAAATTATTTTTGAAAATCATGCAAAAAGAACATAAATTTAACGAACAATTTTTAAATTCCTTAACATTTTTTTCCATGTGTGAACATATATTTGAAATACAGGAACATTTTTTAAATTGTGCATGTTTTTTGAATTTTGAGAATATTTAAAAAAACATGAACATTTTCTGAACTCGGATCATCTTTTGAAAGCATGCACTATTTTTTAATTTATAAACATTTTCGTATTTTGCGAAGATTTTTCAAAATCACAAACAGTTTTTGAATTCACGAAAATGGCGAGAATTGACATGCCCAGGATTTGTCATATTGCTGAAGGAACATTGTGATGCTACATCAACGTAAAATAATGACAATTGCTAACCCCAACATAATTTGCCATCCTGAAAAGTGTTCTCTCAAATTGTGTATTGCCGCCAACTCGTAGTTCCCTAGAGGTGTGTGTGCATGAAAGCGAGCGCTTTGACATTCGTGCAGGGGATTTAGAGGGCGAAACTACTATGCGGACGACTTGGTGTGGACGAACTGTGGACGATGGAGGATCGAACGGTCATACCCAGTTGTCCACTACGCATGGATGGCATGATCTGCTGCATCGTGTAGAAATCGTCCAGATCCTATCGTGTGTGTAGCAGCGTTGTTTAGAGGGCCTCGGCTGCGCCTGCAAGTCACGAGATTTCTGACGTCATTAGAGCAATAGAAGATGCAGATGCAACAAAAAATAACTAACGTTTACATCTTTGAGGCCCAAAAATCCTTAGATGACGTAGATGCAAAAAGGATTTACATCTCCGTCTCCTAGAGATGTATAATACAATACCTCACAATGCAAATATACATCGCCAACCGCCAATTGCCGTTCCATTTGCTTCCCTTCCTTCTTCCTCCTACCCCACGTCGCACCACCACCGCCGCTTCGCGCTAGATCCGGCACCACTGCCGCCCCAGGTGCCAGCTCCCACGTTCCTCCGCCTTCGGCCGCCACTCCACTGCCCGCCGCCACCAAATTCGGCCCTCGTCCATCGCCTCCCCTCGACCAGCCCTCGGCCCTCGTGTCTCCGCTTGTCACCGCCACTCGAGTCGCCTTGCCCCCCACCTCGTTGCCCGCCGCTGCCGCTTCTCTACCCACCTCCGCACGCCGTCGCTCCAACCTTGCCCGACCCCGCCTCCGCCCGACCTCGCCGCCCCCGCGTCGTCTGCCCCGTCGCCGCCGCCTGACCTCGCCGCCCCCGCGTCGTCCGCCCAGTCGCCGCCACTTCGCCGCACGCCACGCCGCTGAAGAAGCTTCCAAAGGGCAAAACAAGGTCCTTTGGCGAGCGAGCGAAGCCATTCGGCAACTTCAGCGTGGAGTTCTCCATCGGCCGACACTTCTTGCTCGACACCTACCCCACCGCCCACGAGGCCGCGCGTGCCTACAATGTGGCAGTGTGGCGTGCCGGAAGGCCGAAGACGCACCTCAACTTTCTGGAGATTGAGATCCGGGCGGATGCGGAGATGCTCGTGCCGCAGGGCATTCAGATGGAGGAGATACCGAAGAAGAAGGCGAAGAAGAGGCCGGCCATTATCGTTGGTCCCGGTGATAGTAACGAGGCGGCGATGGCGAGGTTTGCGCGGAAGAATCCGGAGTATGTTCAGGGCGAGCAGGGGTACTTCTGGAAAGCATTATGCCGAGCAAAAGAAGAAGAATATGGAGGACGAGGCCAGCCCCTTGACAAGTAAAAATAAATTGTAAATGGCCTCCGCACATGACAAATTCCGCGGCAACCTCCGCGCCAACACGAACGCCATCAAATCTAACACTGCCAATCTCGACGATCTGGCTGCATGGTGGCCAGATTTGGAGAAGCAAGTCTTCAAGATCGGCCTGGCTATCGATGCACTCCAACAGGAGCGCACATCATCTTCTGCACCACATGGCGAGGAAGGGCTCGGCCCGCACACTGCTCCTCTTCCCAGGACAACCTGTGGTCACCTCGACCCTGAAAATGGCGCGATCGGGCTTCCTCATGGGTCAAATGACCACGTCGATGATTTTCTTCATCAAGAAATCTCTGTGATGCTCATCCACTATCAAGTTTTTCGGCTATGAGGTTTTCTCTCCGTGGATTAATCTTTCGAAGAGACGCTGCTCTAATAACTTGTAAAATTTCACACGAAGTATCCAACCAACTCAGAAGGCGCGAATATTTATATCCGGAGCTATCCCGAGTGGGAAATGACCATTCAGGACATGACATCCAGCCAATGGCCACCCAACACATAGCTAACAGTCGAATTTCAAACGCACCTGACAACTTTACTTGAGCAACAAGTAAAGTCGACTCATCATTCGAACAATTCTCTCTCAACCCAGAAGGTCATCATCTCTAGCTGACAAGTAAATGCCTCGAAAAACAAAGAGATTTCTCTCACATCTCACTTAGAATATGTTTCGGTGAAGCATCAGATAAACATAAGTTTCGAAAAACTTTGACCGCACTTAGTAGTACGGCGGTCATGTGACTCAAATAAGAGAAAAAGAACTACAAAAGAAAATGCCACGGCTTCTCTTCGTCTTCTTTCTTCTCCGCTGCAGCCAGCAGTCTCGGACCATGCTCTGTAGCAATTGCTTCGCATCGGCATTTTTTTGGGTTCACTTCCATCATGCAATATCTTCTATAGCAATCTTCTTGATTGCCTTAGCATTCTTCTGAGTTTGTAGCAAACTCCTCTAAACACCAGGGACCTAATCTCTCCGTGTGCACTAGCAAACACATTAGTCCCTCACTATTTCTGTCCAACAGTCTCTAAAACTCTCAGGGAACTCAATGGCACCAACATGTGCAATACTGGTGATGGACTTCGGTTCTTCGAGCATGACATGGCTTGCAGGACCAGCCATCAGCATGTTTTATGTGTTTAGAGGACGAGGACAACGTTGAGCATATCATGACCCGGTGCATCTATATGCTTGGGAAGTTTGGCACAATGTTTGGGAACTACTCCGGGTTAATATGCAAGGGCCGCTACCGATGGACACAACCAGAGTGGTGGTTTAGGGAAAGCAGGAATTTCAAGACTGCAAATAGGAGAGGTTTCGACACGTTGATCACGGCCGGCGGTGACTTGGTCCCTTTGAAAGGAATGTAATGCAAGGGTATTCAGTAGGGTACAATACCAAAATGACACCGATGGAGCTATCTGTTCATGTGTTGCAAGAGGTGGCCTAGTGGAGGCAAGTGGGTGTTGGTGTTGGTGGTCTACAACGTTTTATGAGAGATTAGTCTAGATTGATGTTGGTGTAAGGCGATTGTTTCTGGTCTGTCCGAATGTTTGCATCCATGATAGACTTCTTGTAAGTATTTTTTTTCTTTTTATAAAAATATGGTACGTCTTTGGCGTATTTTTGAAGAAAATAGTTCTCAAAACAAAAAGGATGCTATCTGATAGAGCGCAGGTATCGGTGGCTAACATGTAACCTGGATTTTGGATCCGCTGCTGGTACACATCTGCATGGCTCTATGGCCAGTGCGCTAGTAATAATGCTCTGAATGGCTTGTTGTGATTTTTGAGCGGGTACGGAATCTGAATGACTTCGGTGGTCACTTCTGAATCTATATTCTTGAAAACTCTAATTATAGAGAGTACTCAATTATAGGAGTACGCAGCAGATTTGTTTTTGATTTAGCTCTTTTATTATTAAGAAGAAGGGATCGGGCTCGTCATCGACATCCACGTGGTACTCGCCCAGAAAGCCTAGTTGGAGCTGAGTCAGTCGAGCATGTGTTCAACATGCGCGTTCAGCATTCGGAGGAGCCTTTACAGCGAAGAGCAAAAATGATTGATTTTGTAAGCAGAGTGGTCTAAGTGCCTAGCGAAACCAAGACGACCGGCAGTGCGTGGTAGGAAGCAGAATTTAGCAACCCGGCCATCGATGGCGTCGTCACGGCCGGAGACGGCGGGGGGAGCTCTATGGAGTAAGCTGCAGGGGCAGGTGGTGCTGGTGACGGGCGCCTCCTCCGGCATTGGCCGCGAGTTCTGCCTCGACCTGGCGCGCGGGGGCTGCCGGGTCGTCGCCGCCGCTCGCCGCGCCGACCGTCTCTGCTCCCTCTGCGACGAGATCAACGCGGCCGCTGAAGCCCCCCTGGCGGTGGCCGTCGAGCTCGACGTCGCTGCCGGCGAGTCGTTCGTCGAGGCCGCGGTGCAGAAGGCGTGGGACGCCTTCGGCCGCGTCGATGTCTTGATCAACAACGCAGGTGTACGAGGTACATATTTTGCATGCTCTAGTGATCACTGATCAGTGCTTCTTTTCTAATCTTGCTCTCTTAAATTTACAATTGAAAACAACTTGGTCGTCATTTTGTTCGGGTTAATGCTTCTTCTTTGCATGCATGTTTGTACAAATATTCCAGCAAAAAATCACGCAAATATACGCATGTTATGCAAGTCAAAATAAATTGTGTTCACAAATAAATTGTGAAATGAGGAGGTAAGAGGACCATGTTAAAACTGTACAAAGAACAATGAAATTCACGCAAGTACAAAAGGACGAGAAGATTTCAATCGGGTGGCTATTAATGTTTCCTAGAGTTTGCTAACATTGGAAACCCTTCCAAATTAGAACTCAACAGTATGCTTTTTGTAGTACAACATTTATATTATTCTAGTTAAATCCGTAATCAACATTTATATTAATACCCACTCCGAGGAAGTAAGTGTGTATGCCATGCCATCAAGCTCCGGGGGTGAAGGAAAAAAAGAACTTATAAGTATGTGCTTTGCGTAATTCAGGAGGTGTGCATTCGGCGTTGGATTGGCCGGAGGACGAGTGGGATAAACTCATGAAGACCAACCTTCGGGGAGTATGGCTCGTGGCCAAGCATGTGTGCAGACGCATGCGTGATGCCAAGCTCAAGGGTTCGGTGATAAACATTTCGTCTACTTCCGGTCTTGATGGTGGGATCACACATGGCTCCTTGGCATACTCAGCCTCCAAGTCTGCCGTGCACTCTGTCACAAAGGTACATAACTACATATATATACTGTACTAGCTTGAGCAATGAATATGTATTGTGTTGCTTTCCGATCATAATAATGCTGTAATAAGCATTTGAATATGATTTTTTGCAGCTAATGGCTTTGGAATTAGGAGCACATGGCATTAGGGTGAACACGATTGCGCCAGGAATCTTCAAGTCGGAGATAACTGCTCCCTTATTGCAAAAGAGGTGGCTGAACGATGTCCTGTCAAAGATTGTGCCACTTAAGAAAATTGGTACTCCTGATCCAGCGTTGACGTCGCTGGTTCGTTTCCTGATCCATGAAACTTCGTCGTATATAAGTGGCAACATATTTGTTGTAGACTCAGGCCTCGTCCTGCCTGGTGTCCCAATATTCTCTTCTCTGTAATTTGATTGCTCGACCTTCTCTCTACTGCCGGTTTGTGGTATTCCATCAATTATTGTCCTTTCTTTGTTATTATACCATTCGCTAATCCGACATATGTATCATGCAAGCGTACGTGCTTGCTTAAAATAAGGTTGATGTTTTCCGTTGTCTGGATGATGTCGCTCTCGTCGTGATCATGCATGTGTTTTAAGTGCAGAGTGCGAAAGAAACATAATCATTAATCAACCAGCGTCATTACAATCTTGTTCACAAAGAGTGTCAATCTCATCAGGAACACACTGCAACCACACAGCAGTTTTGGACAGCGAACAGCCCGTCATATATAGCAAGAGCATGGCTAGCTTTATTCTGCTCGTGTTTGATGAAGGTCATTTATCATGCTGGCGGGTCTGCCCAGTTTTGTGCATCCGTAATGTCATTAGGGTATTGCGTTGTTGCAGATGCCGGATGTAATTGGTATCTTCGTGATATTAATATATTTTCTTTATCGAGAATCATGCTGGTGGGTCAGCCCAGTTTTGTTATTTCCTTTCGGGGGACTTGCTGGAGCTAGGAGCAGTTTCGTCGCGCTTTTTATTTTATTTTTATCCTTGTAGCTCCGAACTTTATGGTTTTCATTAATAAAAATCGGAAGTGTGTGAAGCCCTTCTTTTATCAACAAAAAAAATCATGCTGGCAGGTAGCTAGCTGTTGCTTCGTGTCTCCCAGAATTGCAGGAGTCCGCGATCTATTGGCCTCTACTAGTTCCTTGATCATATGCACCGACGTGTTGCAGTCCATGCGAACTACTCCCTTCATTTTTGTATACAGGTATTAGGATAAACATTAATGTCGGTTTAAGCCAATGTTAAAAGTTAGTTTTCCTCCTTGTTTGACATGTCAATTAATGCGTATTTTCTTCTCATTGGTTTATTAATACAGTGTATGCAAACGAACATTCTCACTTTCGCATGCATGCAAGGGTTACTAATGTCTTTAGTTGCTAGCACGAGGCAAACCCCATCAATTTTGTCTCTATTACTATTAGTGGCCTTATATAGCTGTAAATTGTAATTTTGATAGTGGTCTTGTATACAAAAATAGGGGAGTATAAGCTTGTCCTTGCAATGATATTGTGGTTGGTAACTATAACTTTCAGTTTCCAGAATGCTGAGACCAGAGTCAAACTCATGCCATATCTCAATCACAATGGGGCGTGGGTTTATTCTACCCTTTGGGCGTTTTGAGTCGGTGGCAAAATCTACTGGTATTTCGAAGTAACAAAAACAGAAAACAAGACATAAAATGGTACAACAGGCAGAGCCAGGCAGGGCAACCCAATGTGGTCGTCGACCGAAACACCTCGACCTAACCTGTCCCTTCCCCAACACCACGGCCGATTCGACTATACCATAGGGCAGAGCTGAAGTTGGTTGCTATAAGGGCAACTCCAAACCATAGGGCAGAGCTGAAGTTGGTTGCTATAAGGGCAACTCCAAGGGTGCATCAAAACACCCCTAAACATCTGACGTCGTCCAAATATTTTTAGGAAACGTTTGAGGTCGGGGCACCGGCTGAACCTGTGCGATCCCCTTCCATCGGCTCACAAATCGCTCGCCATTAACGCCCCACGCAGCTGCGCTGCTTCCTCTCTCTCTATTTTATCTCGCCGGTCCCTACCTCAGTTGGCCGTCGCCGTTCGCCGCCCCCGCCGGCCGTCCTCATCGCCGGTGGCCACCAGCATCGGCCATCCCCGTCGCCGTTCGCCGTCCTCGCTCGCCGGCCCCGGCAGAAGCTGGAACCGCGTTGTGGCCTGCTACAACCGGTGCCCAGGAGAGCTGCCATCATGGATGGCGAGCATGGTGACGGCGAGCTGTGAGGACGGCGGCGCTCGTGCTGCAGACATGGCGGAGGCATTGCAGAACCTGCCGCACGCCCTCATGCTACAACCGTTAACCAAAATGCTTCAAACCAAGATGAAAAAAGCTTCAACCAGATACATCAAACGCTGCAAGCAGTCATTGCCATGGCGGAGTGCTACAATCATCGACATAAAATGCTACAACCCTTGATGAAAAAGCTTCAACCCGAAACGATAGAGAAAGCATTAACCAAGGCTGCTACAAAGAAAAAAGCTGCAACCATTGATAGAAAAGCTTCGACCGTAGATGAAAAAAGCTACAACCATTGAAAAAGAAAACTACAACCATACACTGCATAACCAGAAAAGTTGCATCCGTTGTAGAGAAATCTTCAATCGTATGTGCGAAATGCTTCAACCTGCGCGTGTCGCCACCGAGCCGCAATCACAGTGGATGGCTGGCGGCCGCCGTTGACGCAATTTCGTGCAGCGATGAGCATCAACGGTGAGGGGTGGCAGCGGAGCTAGAACCGCGGAGAGCTACAAGCGTAGCCGCTGCAAGCTGCAACCGCAGATATAGTTGTTTCATCTGTCGCGGCGGCGATAAGGACGGCCGGTGAGGGTTGGAAGCGGCGACAGGGACGGACAGCGAGGGTTGGAAGCGGCGACGGAGACGGGTGGCGAAGGTGTGGACGGGCGGCGAGGGTGTGGATGGGCGGCGAGGGATAGGAGGCGCGGCACGGCGCAGCCCGGGCGAGGGGATCGAGCCGAGAAAGAAGAAGTTGGGTATGAGTTTTTTCTTTTGCTCCAGAACCAACCGCGTGCGGCTCGCATCGAATGGCGAAGGCTGAACCATCCCAAACTATTCGGCCGGTGCGCCGGCGCCTAGCATCCCCCACTATTTTTTGCCATCCAAGCCAGGTAATTCGTGCACGAGGGCGACGGCGGTAGTGAGTACCAAACCCAGTCATTCTACTCGTCCCAGGAGCGCCTGCCCTCGTAGACGAGCGCCTGGGCCGCCCTGGGAGGTCGTGCGTCAGCTCCGCCTCCATGACGTACACACTGCCCTCGTCCTCGGCGCCGATGCCATCTACGGCGAGGACGACGGAGCAGCGGTGAGGCCTGCTGTTGGCGAGGGGGGCGGAGGAGGTCGGAGGCCCGGCTGGAGGGGCGAAGCTGGACGTGGCGCATACCTGGGGTGGGGGTGGGACGCGACAGCGGCGCTGGGGAATTCCTCTGCACCCATGCCATCGGACCACTATACATAGGCCACTCGAAGCTCGCGGTCGTTCAACATTCATGTAACAGGATTCACATACTGAAATTATTTTTCAGCGTTTGACATTGAACACAAGTCATCATACTCCCTAGGCAGAGTGTGGCGCTGCAAAGACCGGGCTACATGGAGCTCGTTTTGCAAAAATATATATGCATATTATTTGAGCATGTATAAAATTTCATGAACTAATTTGATTCTTTGCATGCTAGACAAAAAAGACAAATATCTGATACAAATACTACAAATAAAAAACCTCTTAATCTGTGTATTTCTTTTTTTGTATATCACATATGAATAAATATGTTCATGAAATTTTATACATGTATACTACAAGTATCTATGTACATGAAAACATTTTTTCAGATTTTTTTTTGAGATGTGGAAAAGGTACTTTTGGCTGGAAGAAAAATAAAGAGCTCAATAGAGCTCGGTCTCTGTAGGCACTTTTCGCCTACGGCACTCCTACTTGGCCAAGAAACCAACTGCGTGCTCAGAGCAACTTTAACGGGCCGACCCAAACGGATGGTGATTTTGTCCGTTTGGGTCGGCCAGACAGACACAGATGCCCACTTCGGCATTTGGGTCGGCGCCTGCGCCCAACGCTGGCCGATACCCATTTTGGCGGCGCCAAAAAAATAAACGCATGCATATTAAAAAAAAGAAACATCATTAATTAAACATTAAAGCCGGCCACGAAGGCCGGCAAAAGTCCACGCGTCCACACATTTGCATTAAAAAAACAGCCTAAAGTACAAGGCGGTGCGTTGCCTTAGGCGTCGTCGTCGTCGTTGTCGTCCTCGGGGTCCGTGAGGTCGATGAGCATCGTCGCCGGCCCGGTCCAGGCAAATTTCGTGTTCCAGAGCGCCACCATGTCGGGCTGTGCCGGCGCAGGCAGTGCCGGGGCGGGGGGGGGGGGGGGGGGGGGGGGGGGGGGGGGGGGGGGGGGGGGGGGATGTGCGGCCGCCTGTGCAGCCGCGGCCTGGCGCGCCTCCTCCTCGGCCTCGCGCTGCTCCTTCTCGAGGCCGCGCTCGAGCATCTCCTTGTACTCGCCGCGACGGCGCTGGCGCCACATCTCGACACTAGTGCAAAACCGGGCAATAGCACCGGTTCGTAAGGCCCTTTAGTGCCGGTTCCATAACCGGCACTAAAGTGTGGGCACTAAAGCCCCCCCCCCCTTAGTACCGGTTCAGCACGAACCAGTGCTAAAGGGAAACCACGTGGCACGAGCCAGCTCCGGGGGCCGGGAGCCCTTTAGTACCGGTTGGTAACACCAACCGGTACTAAATGTTTGTGGGTTTTGTTTTATTTTGTATTTTTCAATTAAATTTGTGTTATCAATTTAATTTAGGATTGTTTTATGTTATAATGAGTTGTAGTCGTCGTCGTCATCATCATCATCATCGCATATTAATAAATAAATAAACTCTAGCTAGCTAAAAATCATCGTAGTCGTCTAATTACCACTATTTAATCATCGTAGTCATTACCGCTAGCTATCTAATCATCACCAACACTGGCTAGCTTAAAGAGGAAACATTCACTTTGTAACAGAAGCAAAGATATCATCGAGTTCAACATAATCATCACCAACATCGAAGTTCAGGACACGGACATGAGACACTAATTAAGAGCATGAACTAGTGCTGCTTCCTCTCAGGTAGAATAGCATAGAACATGTATAGCTCTCCTGATTCATCATACTGGAGCATGCAGATGAATCTGTCTCCTAATCTTGGGTTGCGCTTCTCCTTGCTGCCCCCTAGTACTTCTCTGCGATCGTTAACAATTTTGCTCTAATCTTTCACTATTAAGCATTCTTCGCTTTCAGAAATCCTGAATGCACTCATGTGCAATGTAGGATATCTTGGCCGTAAGCTAACCATTGACATGTCACCTTTAGTCTCGATCTACTGAGGCACAACTGTCATCGGAAGTCCCTGTTGAAGAACATCGTATAATAATTAATATACTAAGCAATGAAAGTTTAGCTTCAAAAATAATGTATGCAAAAGATGCACTAATTAAGGACAAATAGTTAAAATCTTACCATCTTTCGATTATAGATGTGACCGTAGTTCAATACGATCACCATTGGTCGCATGTTTTGAGTACTAACATTTTTAAGTTCAGGAAAAAAAATTGTCTTGACAGTATTAAGATCCTCAAGTCATGAAACATAATGACTTATCTCCTCGCAGTTTACTTGAGCCTCGGGGCAGTAGTAGGTCCTGTCTACCAAGCGCCGGACCTGTTTGCTTGAACCGAAATAAGCTGACAATACAAATTAGTTGTCAACTATTTTTGAATAAACTGTATCAAAGACATAAACATATGCATGCATGGTTGAGAAAAACTCACATAATGGTAGAACTGGAGGCGTTTGCACATCGACCCAGATGTCTATATTACCTTCAACATCATCTTCCGGACGAATATCAAAGGTGACAACCATAAGCCTTGCATAGTGCTTGCCAAGGTTTGCATTCAAAATGGGTGTATGTGTCTCCATTATATAATTTGACTTTGAAAGTATACCCATGCTCCGTCTTCAAGTAAACTCTCTTTACCTCCATATCATCTATAGCACTAAAACATATCTTATCCAAGACAAAAATTCTTGCATGGCAGGGGATGCGCTAGTAGAATAGTGAAAAATTAAAATTATAAGTTGAAGCAAATGAAGCATAAGTTTTGCATTCAAATAATAATTGACAAAGTGACTTACTGTATCAACTTCGAATGTCTCATCCAGCTTGATGCTAAAGCGCCTACCATCAACAAGGAAATTTCTGTCGCACAGGCCACGCTGGTCTTCACAGTGTTCGCACATAATGAAATATTTTTCGTCGTCAGATGACATTTCCTATGTTCATATAGGTGAAACATTAAACACCTATTACTATCTAAAATTAATTAATATCTAGCCAAATATATATTCATCTAACATTTGACATTAATATATCTAACTATATTCATCTCTAACAATTGACATTACTATATATTTAACTTTTCTATCTAATTCATCTAACATTCGACATTAATCTAACATTTATATAAATTCAAAATATATAAAAAATTAAATAAACATAAAAACTCATTAACAATTAATATTTTAATTAGATCATCAAATCTTAGATACCTAAATTTTCTTACTAAAAATAAACTAGTTATATTAATTATTGAACTAGTTCAAATCTCATATAACTAAATAAACTAGTTATATTAATTATTGAACTAGTTCAAATCTCATATACCTAAATAAACTAGTTCGACAATTTTCTTATTAAAAATAAACTAGTTATATTAATTATTGAACTAGTTCAAATCTCATATACCTAAATAAACTAGTTCGATAATTTTCTTACTAAAAATAAACTAGTTATATTAATTATTCAACTAGTTCAAATCTCTAGTTCGACAATTTTCTATCTAGCTAATTATCTAACATTCGACATTAATCAAACATTCGATCATCTAATTAACTTTTCTAAAAAATAGAAAATAAGTAAAAAAATGTGTGTGTGTGTATGTGTGTGTGTAGTGTGTACGTATATATGCATGTGTGTGTATGTGTGCGGCCCCGTACGCCGCCGCCCCGTACGTACGAGCGGGGGCGCCGGCGTACGGGGCGGGGGCGGCGGCGTATGTACGGGCAGGGGCGCCGCCATACGGGCCGGGTGCGACGACGACGGACGGCGGCGCGGCGGGTATACGCGAGAGCGAGAGACGTACGGGACCGTGGCGGGACGACGACGGACGGCGGCACGCGGCGATCGGGGCGGCGGCGCGAGACGGCGACGACGACGGGCGGCGGCGGGGACAGCGACGACGATGACGGACGACGGGCGACGGGCGGCGAGAACGGGTTCGAGCGGCGCGCGAGAGGTTGGAGATGAAAGAAGTGGGAGATCTAACTGAATTTTCGTAAGTGTTGTATATATAGGAGAGGCCTTTAGTACCGGTTGGAGCCACCAACCGGTACTAAGAGGCGGGAAGAGCAGGCCTTTAGTACCGGTTGGTGGTTCCAACCGGTACTAAAGGGTGGTCTTTAGTACCGGTTGGAGCCACCAACCGGTACTAAAGGCCTCGCGCTGCCATCCCAAAGTTTAGTCCCACCTCGCCGGGCGAAGGGCAGCCGCACTGGTTTATAAACCCAGCCGCGGCTACCTCTTCGAACTCCTCTATATAGCAGGCTTCTGGGCCTAATTAATTAGGGCGCGCTGCCCTGTGAGCCTGCTGGCCCTTCTGGGCCTGCATTTGCACACCCTAGGTCTGGCAGGCCCACTGGGCAGCGCGCCAACAAATTTTTTATATAGTTTTTCTTTTCTGCATTATTTATTTTCTTCTATTTATTTTTGAGTAGTTTTTTATATAGTTTTTTCTTTTCTGCATTATTTATTTTCTTCTATTTATTTTTGAGTAATTTTTTGTATAGTTTTTTTATTTTCTGCATTATTTCTTTTCTTCTATTTATTTTCTTCTGAAAATTGAATGTTGCATACTGAACAATTAGGTAAATGACCGAAAAACAATAAATGATGTCAGAACATGTTGGAAATTGATGACGTCGCTTTGAATGCTGCATACTGAACACAAAAGAAGTCCGGAGTTCAAATAAGTTTAAAAAAGATTGAAGTGGCCGTGTAACAGATGAGTTCTCGTCCGAAACCCTGATACTCCGAAAGAGTATGTCCAGTTTGTACACGAAGTGCGTCCAGTTTTTGCCGTGACCCTCTCTACTCTTTCGCGCATGCTATGCGGGTGATATGATGATACCATGTCAAGTTTCAACATTTTCAGAATTCATTTTGTAGTGATTTTCAATTTCACGGTCATTTAGCTCTCTAAACAATTAGGTAAATGACCGAAAAACAACAAATGATGTCAGAACATGTTGGAAATTGATGACGTCGCTTTGAATGCTGCATACTGAACACAAAAGAAGTCTGGAGTTCAAATAAGTTTAAAAAACATTGAAGTGGCCATGTAACAGATGAGTTCTCGTCCGAAACCCTGATACTCCGAAAGAGTATGTCCAGTTTGTACACGAAGTGCGTCCAGTTTTTGCCGTGACTCTCTCTACTCTTTCGCGCATGCTATGCGGGTGATATGATGATACCATGCCAAGTTTCAACATTTTCAGAATTCATTTTATAGTGATTTTCAATTTCACGGTCATTTAGCTCTCTAAACAATTAGGTAAATGACCGAAAAACAACAAATGATGTCAGAACATGTTGGAAATTGATGACGTCGCTTTGAATGCTGCATACTAAACACAAAAGAAGTCCGGAGTTCAAATAAGTTTAAAAAACATTGAAGTGGCCATGTAACAGATGAGTTCTCGTCCGAAACCCTGATACTCTGAATGAGTTTGTCCAGTTTTTACACGAAGTGCGTCCAGTTTTTGCCGTGACCCTCTCTACTCTTTCGCGCATGCTATGCGGGTGATATGATGATACCATGCCAAGTTTCAACATTTTCAGGATTCATTTTGTAGTGATTTTAAATTTCACGGTCATTTAGCTCTCTAAACAATTAGGCGAAAAACAAAAAATGATGTCAGAACATGTTGAAAATTGATGACGTCGCTTTGAATGCTGCATACTAAACTCAAAAGAAGTCCGGAGTTCAAATAAGTTTAAAAAACATTGAAGCGGCCATGTAACAGATGAGTTCTCGTCCGAAACCCTGATACTCTAAAAGAGTTTGTCCAGTTTGTACACGAAATGCGTCCAGTTTTTGCCGTGACCCTCTCTACTCTTTCGCGCATGCTATGCGGGTGATATGATGATACCATGCCAAGTTTCAACATTTTCAGGATTCATTTTGTAGTGATTTTCAATTTCACGGTCATTTAGCTCTCTAAACAATTAGATAAATGACCGAAAAACAACAAATGATGTCAGAACATGTTGGAAATTGATGACGCCGCTTTGAATGCTACATACTAAACACAAAAGAAGTCCGAAGTTCAAATAAGTTATTAAAAATAAAAAAGAGGTGCAATGCTGGTTAATTTGCTTCAAGCCATTCAGAATAGTGTAGACTGCACTGCACATAGCTCGGTGCAATTTATGCTATTCCGCAAGGCTTGAAGCTAATCAACATGTAGGTGAGCATTGCAACTCTTCGTCATTGTCTGTGCACTCACGGCTTATAAACCGCTCATACTGCCTCTCTCTTGGCGAGGTGGGACAAAATCAGCTTACAAAGAAACTCTAGTACCGGTTCATGGCATGAACCGATACTAAAGGTCTTCGTGGGGGCCCCGGACTGACCATAGCCTGACACAGCCTCATTAGTACCGGTTCGTGGCATGAACCGGTACTAAAGGTTACCCACGAACCGGTACTAATGATGCCCGCCCGCCTAGCCGTTGGAACCGGCACTAATGTCTAATGGTCACATTAGTTCTGGCTCAAATTCAAACTAGTTATATTAATTATTCAACTAGTTCAAATCTCTAGTTCGACAATTTTCTATCTAGCTAATTATCTAACATTCGACATTAATCAAACATTCGATCATCTAATTAACTTTTCTAAAAAATAGAAAATAAGTAAAAAAAATGTGTGTGTGTGTGTGTATGTGTGTGTGTAGTGTGTACGTATATATGCATGTGTGTGTATGTGTGTATGTGTGCGGCCCCGTACGCCGCCGCCCCGTACGTATGAGCGGGGGCGCCGGCGTACGGGGCTGGGGCGGCGACGTACGTACGGGCAGGGGCGCCGCCATACGGGCCGGGTGCGACGACGACGGACGGCGGCGCGGCGGGTATACGCGAGAGCGAGAGACGTACGGGACCGCGGCGGGACGACGACGGACGGCGGCACGCGGCGATCGGGGCGGCGGTGCGAGACGGCGACGACGACGGGCGGCGGCGGGGACAGCGACGACGATGACGGACGACGGGCAACGGGCGGCGAGGACGGGTTCGAGCGGCGCGCGAGAGGTTGGAGATGAAAGAAGTGGGAGATCTAACTGAATTTTCGTAAGTGTTGTATATATAGGAGAGGCCTTTAGTACCGGTTGGAGCCACCAACCGGTACTAAGAGGCGGGAAGAGCAGGCCTTTAGTACCGGTTGGTGGTTCCAACCGGTACTAAAGGGTGGTCTTTAGTACCGGTTGGAGCCACCAACCGGTACTAAAGGCCTCGCGCTGCCATCCCAAAGTTTAGTCCCACCTCGCCGGGCAAAGGGCAGCTGCACTGGTTTATAAACCCAGCCGCGGCTACCTCTTCGAACTCCTTTATATAGCAGGCTTCTGGGCCTAATTAATTAGGGCGCGCTGCCCTGTGAGCCTGCTGGCCCTTCTGGGCCTGCATTTGCACACCCTAGGTCTGGCAGGCCCACTGGGCAGCGCGCCAACAAATTTTTTATATAGTTTTTCTTTTCTGCATTATTTATTTTCTTCTATTTATTTTTGAGTAGTTTTTTATATAGTTTTTTCTTTTCTGCATTATTTATTTTCTTCTATTTATTTTTGAGTAATTTTTTGTATAGTTTTTTTATTTTCTGCATTATTTCTTTTCTTCTATTTATTTTCTTCTGGAAATTGAATGTTGCATACTGAACAATTAGGTAAATGACCAAAAAACAACAAATGATGTCAGAACATGTTGGAAATTGATGACGTCGCTTTGAATGCTGCATACTGAACACAAAAGAAGTCCGGAGTTCAAATAAGTTTAAAAAAGATTGAAGTGGCCGTGTAACAGATGAGTTCTCGTCCGAAACCCTGATACTCCGAAAGATTATGTCCAGTTTGTACACGAAGTGCCTCCAGTTTTTGCCGTGCCATAAGTATTGCACATCTAAGTCATATGTCATTGATCTTACATTAAGATTCGTGTGAATATTTTCTTTTTTTTTCTTTTATACTTAATTCACTCACTTAGATGTGCAATAATTAGAGCACATCTAGATGTGACCTAGACACACCCTATCAAATAAATAGAATATCCCATCGAGTGCGGCGATGGCGTGGACAAGCTCGCCTGCTCCCGGTACTTGTACCAATCGGACAGCGACGCGTTTCAGGCTGTATTGAATGTGATCGTATAAACACACACCAGACATCCGCATGCAACAGTGGAATACGAAGACGGTTCCGTGTAAACAAATTGTGGTCCCAATGTGCTCCTGAACCATTGGTACATGTCTCTTAGAGCGATACAGAATCTAAAAATAAAATGACGAGAATTCAGAAGATCATGCACATACCTAAAAATCATGCCACTTTAATCGCACGATAGTCTCATTGATAAACACTAGTAGAGTGCCCGTGCGTTGCCACGGGCTTTTGAATATATTGCTGGAATTATATAAACATAATACATGTTAAATTTCACGTGAAGAGAATAGATAGCACAAGCAAAATCGGCTAATAATTAAAGTTAACTTCACTTGCAATGTAAATTGATAACAAAAAAGGCAATCTGATGACTTATACATATAGAGAGATTATCTAACTAAAATCAGTTACAAATTAAGATCCATTTGATGCGCTTAAGAAATTCTCGCACAATATTAAGAATATAGACTTTAGCTCCATTCACATGAAATTTGAACAAATATAACTAAAAAAACCCTCCTCAACTCATACCCAACCAGCACAAGCAATATATATAATTAGCACGAAGAATTCACGTCGAAAATCTTAAAATATGTAATGGAGAATACTCATTGGGCACAGTGGATGAACTAATTCTTCACCGTTCCACCAAAGCATAAAATAATATAAATAGTCACACACATCCCTACAATTTTCGAATTAATATTATTTTAAATGTTACGATAATGCAATATATAAATTTATTGTTCGTCTATGCTCATTGGAATACCAAGCAGAAATTAGCATGTCCACATTTTGGTAGTTGATAGGTTAGTCTGCTGGGGTGAACGTTTGACATGGGCCAGGTGATAGTTGTTGATGTGCTAGGTTCCTCAAAAATTAATTAGCATGTCCACATTTTAGTAGTTCTATTATTCATGAATGCAATATTTGATTAACATTTTTTTAGAAATCACGTAAGAGGGATTTCCACCACATACCCAAACACTTGTTTTTCATTTTCAATGCTCAAACGTGAAAACCAGGATATTGTCAAGTGGAGCATGTGTACGGTTCTACCGTCAGAGTAAGTGTCAAGTATAATCCTTGGGCAGGAATTTACTAAAGCTAGTGCTTAACCTAACATTAATAGCTTGATAGAGATTTGCCTCAAAAACTCCATGGCCAATGAACTGCATAGTCCAACAGAACAGCTTTGCTACCAATCCCACCTAGGAGAAAAATCAATAATTTATGATCAATCAATTTGTGTTATGTGATCTTTTTTGTTTGTTATTCCCTCTATTTCTAAAAATAAGCCTTTTTAGATATTTCATTACGGACTACATACGAATGGATATAGACAAATTTTAGAGTGTAGATTCACTCATTTTGCTCCATATATACTCTATATTGAAATCTCTAAGAAGGCATATATTTAGGAACAGGAGGAGTACGAAGCATCTTCAACATCACAAACTAAAGGCTTATATTTAGGAACGGAGGGAGTACAATTGACAATCAACAGCACAAACTATGCTCCATCCTACATCCTAAAAGCAAATAAATGAAAAATTTCAGGGAGTTAGAGCAACTGCAACACACCGACCCATTTTGTCTTTTCGTGTCCGCGCAGACGAAAAAGTTTGCCCAATGCAGTCATCGCCGCCGCAACGCCATCGCGTCCGCTCCCCCGCGCACGCATGAACAACAGATGCATGAGCAACATATGCAGTCACCGCTGCCGCGCAAGCAGGAACAAACAGCAGCCAATCACCGCAGCAGCAGTTGCAGTCGCCGCCGCCGCGCAGTTCTGCCGCCGCGCTCTAGACTCCATGGATCCCAAAATGGACCTCGCGAGCGCCGTGACAGGCAGCGCCCGCCCATGAAGGAGTCCCTCATGAGCTCCACGACGAATAGTGCCACGCCACAGCATCCCTCCGCGGGCGTGTGCTCCTGGTCGACGCAGGTGGCAGCTGCGCCTGCCTGGTGCTCGCGAGTCCGGCCCGGCCTCGCCTCGTCGTGCCGAGCCACCTCCCGTGCCCAGTCGCCAACCTCCGCGCCCCCGCGCACGCAGGAACAACAGATGCCTGAGCAGCATCTACAGTCACCACTGCCGCGCAAGCGGGAACAACAATGTTGAAGTATAAAAACAGATGCACCACATCACATAAGCATGTCCGTGGTCATAGCATAACACAGTAGCATTGCGCAACACCATATCCAAACCATTCGCGCATCCAGAAGTTAAAAAATCTCACCCACAAAAATGAAATATTAGTGGCACACAGTGGGAGAACAAACCTTCTGGCGCTTGAATGTACACATATTGTAGAAACACACATGTGGAGAAAGAAGAGAAAAACTTGTATAATCAAAAAACTGGTAAAGCTAATTATATATCCCCATGAGCAAAACAAACTGATAAACGACTAAAAACCAGTTATGTTTCCTAACTTGTGGCAAACATTCATTACATATGGCAAAAAAAAATGACCACCTGTTACAGTTTTTAGGTTTCTTGTGAAACCTTCTGACAGTGGTTTAATAAAAAAAATATAGTTCCAAATAGAAACTTTGAGAAAGAGTAATGCATATTGATCATCCCAAAGGGTACAGTGCAGAGAAGCAAGAAAAAACACATGGATAAAGTGAACTGCTCTGGTTTCCGAAACACAGCAAAAATGTACAAACAAACCTACAAAATTTGACTTCCATGAAGGCTACAAGACTACATGGATAAAATCCATCGTCCTACAAGAGCACTGTAACTATTTTTGTCCCCACTCTAACCTATCGTGGATTTATTTTCAAGCAACATTTCGTCACAAACCAATCTAATAATTCTTACCATATCAATAAATTCCTGGTGAAACTAAATAGGAGAGTACTTAACAGTTCATTTCACGTCCATCCACAAACATTCCTAGCTAGCATGCACGTGAGAAAGGTATTAAATCTTTCATACAATCACCACAATCTACATTGGCTAGAAACAATAAAAACGATTGGTGCCGGTAGAAATAATGAGTTGGCCAAGCTGCGTGCCCGTTACTGTGATACTGACTTCTCAAAATAAGGAATCCTCCAACAGTGATAAAAAGTAGAGTAATCTCCTCAACTGAAGAAGGCCAGGGATGAGACTGACATTTTTCTGTAAACTGGCTTTTAGTTATATGTATGATAAAAAGAAAGGAACAAAGAACACAATAAAAGTGGCTACAAGTATATATAAGTATAAAAACATGCAACTACAGAAGTACCAATTATCTAACAAAAGTACGATGATACTTTCCCAAGATGATTGTCGATTGATACAGTGATCTAATCCTCTAATTACCAACTTGACAACTAACCTAATGTCTACAAACACAAAGCAAATACTCTTGGAAAAAAAATCAACACACAGAAAAATACAAATGTTCACTACAAGAAATATGTCAACTTATGACCTTCTGTCAGTGACCCTCGAAGAATTGGTCATAAATTTATGACCATTTTAGACCAATTGGTCAAAAGCTGTTCAGGGGGCTCCAAACCCTAAACCATTGCGACCATTTTGGTCAGAAAGGTCGTAATTTCCTTACACGAAATGGTCACAAAGCAAACAGTGCTAGTCCGCTGCCTTATTTCTAGTTGTTAATGACCAATATAGATGGTCATAGCCTTGTAGATTGTGGTGGGTTGTGATGACTAGGCGACATCTCATCAGTTTTGCCTATGTGTCATGTCCATGTGGCAGTTTTTGCCCTAGGTTGTGAAGCAACCTATATTTCTATCATTCCCAAAATTCCCAAAAAAATCTCATAAATTCTTTGGGGCATATCTTCATCAAATATGTAAAAATCCTTCCTTGCCTAGTTCAAAACTAATTCAACAATATTCATTTTCATATTCTGTTCACAACAACACTTTATGAAGGAAGTGCTATTTATATATTCTTGATTGCCCTCGGAATTTTTGGGCACTCTTTCCTATCCAAATCATTACCGCATGACAAAATTCAGCTCCATTTGCCTAGCAAATCTTCTTCGGCAAATTTCCAAAGTTTTTGTCCACCTAGAAGCATTGTGACGGAAGTACCTTTTTTATATCTCTAAATGACATGAAATTTATACAGTTCCTTTATATGTCCAAATTATCACCCTCCTCCAAATTGCAGCTCAGTCAAATCATCTATGTGAGCCCAAGTTCAATTTATATTTTATGGCCAAATTGGCACGTTGCAAAGAAAGTGTTATATAGACCCCTCCTATTACCCTCAAACTTTTCGGGCACTCTTCCATACCCAAATCATTGCCACATGATAATATTCAGCTCAATTTTCCTAGTAAATCTTCCTCGGGAAATTTCCAAAGTTTCTACCTCGAGAGAAGCTTTGTGAAGTAAGTACTAGCTAGGCTTACCCAAATGATCTAAAAATTTACCAGCGCATGACCATACCTAAGTAACTTACCTACACCAATTTTGAGCTCATTTCATTCATCCAATCTCTCTCACTAGTTTTCCCAAGTTTCTGTCCATAGAAGAGCATTGTGAAGGAAGTACTACTTTGGCATGTCCAAATGGTATCAATTTTCTACAATGCTTTCTTATGCCCAAATAACCATCCTTCACAAAATTTCAGCTCACTTCAATCATTATTTTGAGCCCAGCTTCAACATTCATATTTTTGTCCAGCGTGGTACTTTGCAAAGCAAGTACCACCTAGGTTCCTCCTTTTGAGCTCAAAATTTGTGAAGACATTCTCCTTAGTAGATGATCATCCTCAGCCAAAACTCACGCCCATTGGCCATGTGCATTTCCCATACCGCTAATCAAACACTTGGCTGCTAATTCATGTTTGAGCATCGATCGGTCTCCTCGTGAGAATCTTATGTTGTAATTTTCTTCCTAGCACCAACCTGGGGAGTGCCCAACCCACTAGACATGCCTAGACCGCCCAGAACACATGGCAACATTACGGTCACGCGGTGACCACGCGACGGGCATGCGAGTTTACGCGCTCTAGAGTTGGGGCCCTCGGCCACCATCCAAACCTCGACGTATCGCCACCAAACCATGTATTTATGATTAAATAGGTCCTTATGTAACTAGAAATGATTTTTGGAAAAAATAAATAGCAAACTATGAGGCAGCTGTAGTTCAAATTTGACCCGCTTCCAACTGAATCGGCGGAAATTTGTCTTTTTCACGAGAGGTGGATCAAAACTTTTTACACCCAACTATTTTGTCAATTGTGAATTAAATATGTCCTAGTATTTTAGAAAATTGATTTAGTCCAATTTTGCAACAATTATTTGGTAGTTCCTTCACAAAAAAACCCCCTTTCGGGCACTCGGAAAATGAAAAATGGTTTTTTCGTCCAAAGAAAATGAAAACTTCCTTAGGCAACATTGTTTGCCATTCCAATATGCACCCTTGTGCACAATATGAGATCATTTGAACAAACTATGCCACGAATGTGGCCATAAGATAGATCATTTGGCTTGAAAGCCATGAATCTTTAGAGATGATAGCTCATTTCTGAGAACACCTTTTTAAAATAATTACCGTATTACAAGTTTGTTATTTTTCTTAGGAACTTGGCCACATATAATGACACAATGCAAAGGTTTCCCAATTTTTTGATTTTTTTTTGAATTTTTTTATGCCCGTTTCAAAATGCGGTCAAAACGGCGGGCTTGACCGTTCCTAGCTAGTGGTTGAATCTTGGAAAACTTTTGGTGTTTCTCTGATTAAATAGATACTTATGTACCTAGAAATGATTTTTGGAAAAAATAAATAGCAAACTATGAGGCAGCTGCAGTTCAAATTTGACCCGCTTCCAGCTGAATCGGCGGAAATTTGTCTTTTTCACGAGAGGTGGATCAAAACTTTTTACACCCAACTATTTTGTCAATTGTGCATTAAATATGTCCTAGTATTTTATAAAATTGATTTGGTCCAATTTTGCAACAATTATTTGGTAGTTCCTTCACAAAAAAACCTCCTTTCGGGCACTCGGAAAATGAAAAATGGTTTTTTCGTCCAAAGCAAATGAAAACTTCCTTAGGCAACATTGTTTGCCATTCCAATATGCACCCTTGTGCAAAATATGAGATCATTTGAACAAACTATGCCACGAATGTGGCCATAAGATTGATCATTTGGCTTGAAAGCCATGAATCTTCAGAGATGATAGCTCATTTCTGAGAACACTTTTTTAAAATAATTGCCGTATTACAAGTTTGTTATTTTTCTTGGGAACTTGGCCACATATAATGACACAATGCAAAGGTTTCCCAATTTTTTGATTTTTTCTTTGAATTTTTTATGCCCGTTTCAAAATGCAGTCAAAACGGCGGGCATGACCGTTCCTAGCTAGTGGTTGAGTCTTGGAAAACTTTTGGTGTTTCTCTGATTAAATAGATACTTATGTACCTAGAAATGATTTTTGAAAAAAATAAATAGCAAACTATGAGGCAGCTGCAATTTAAATTTGACCCGCTTCCAGCTGAATCGGCGGAAATTTGTCTTTTTCACGAGAGGTGGATCAAAACTTTTTACACCCAACTATTTTGTCAATTGTGCATTAAATATGTCCTAGTATTTTAGAAAATTGATTTGGTCCAATTTTGCAACAATTATTTGGTAGTTCCTTCACAAAAAAAACCTCCTTTCGGGCACTCGGAAAATGAAAAATGGTTTTTTCGTCCAAAGAAAATGAAAACTTCCTTAGGCAACACTGTTTGCCATTCCATTATGCACCCTTGTGCAAAATATGAGATCATTTGAACAAACTATGCCACGAATGTGGCCATAAGATTGATCATTTGGCTTGAAAGCCATGAATCTTCACAGATGATAGCTCATTTCTGAGAACACTTTTTTAAAATAATTGCCATATTACAAGTTTATTATTTTTCTTGGGAACTTGGACACATATAATGACACAATGCGAAGGTTTCCCAATTTTTGATTTTTTTTTTGAATTTTTTATGCCCGTTTCAAAATGCGGTCAAAACGGCGGGCTTGACCGTTCCTAGCTAGTGGTTGAATCTTGGAAAACTTTTGGTGTTTCTATGATTAAATAGGTCCTTATGTACCTAGAAATGATTTTTGGAAAAAATAAATAGCAAACTATGAGGCAGCTGCAGTTCAAATTTGACCCGCTTCCAGCTGAATCGGCGGAAATTTGTCTTTTTCACGAGAGGTGGATCAAAACTTTTTACACCCAACTATTTTGTCAATTGTGCATTAAATATGTCCTAGTATTTTAGAAAATGGATTTGGTCCAATTTTGCAACAATTATTTGGTAGTTCCTTCACAAAAAAACCTCCTTTCGGGCACTCGGAAAATGAAAAATGGTTTTTTCGTCCAAAGAAAATGAAAACTTCCTTAGGCAACATTGTTTGCCATTCCAATATTCACCCTTGTGCACAATATGAGATCATTTGAACAAACTATGCCACGAATGTGGCCATAAGATTGATCATTTGGCTTGAAACCCATAATCTTCAGAGATGATAGCTCATTTCTAAGAACACTTTTTTAAAATAATTGCCGTATTACAAGTTTGTTATTTTTCTTGGGAACTTGGCCACATATAATGACACAATGCGAAGGTTTCCCAATTTTTTGATTTTTTTTGAATTTTTTATGCCCGTTTCAAAATGCGGTCAAAACGGCGGGCTTGACCGTTCCTAGCTAGTGGTTGAATCTTGGAAATTTTTTGGTGTTTCTCTGATTAAATAGATACTTATGTACCTAGAAATGATTTTTGGAAAAAATAAATAGCAAACTATGAGGCAGCTGCAGTTCAAATTTGACCCGCTTCCAGCTGAATCGGCGGAAATTATTCTTTTTACACGAGGTGGGTCAAAGATTTTGACACCCAACCATTTGGTCAATTGTATATTAAATATGGACTAGTACTTGAGAAAATTGATGGAGTCCAATTTTACAACAAATATTTGATAGGTTCTTCACAAAAAACATTTTTGCCTCTCGGAAAATGATTAAAAATAGCTAGAAAGATCAGAAATGCGTAAAAATTGGTCCTTATCCATAAAATATGGTCTAATTCTAGTGAAAATTTGTGTGGTACCCTTTTGCAAAATATTTTTGATACCTACTTCACAAAATCCTTCTAGTTTTAGTAGTACTTGGAAACTCTTTTAAATCACTGGTTTTCTGAACCAATCAGAACCATTCCCACGGATCGATGACATGGCGCCCATCCATCCATCCATCTCTCCATCCCACATCCATCCATCCATCTATCTACAGAAAAAAGGAAAAGGAGATAGCCCACCCGCAGCCCAAACCTTAGCTCAGATCCCCCATCTCCTCGCTGCCGCCGTCCCCTCCCGATCTCACCCCCACCTCTCCCCTCAACCAAGGACGACGGAGATCCAGTCCTCTCCCTGCGTGGCAACCCTTCCTCCCACCCACTGCCGACCTCGCCGTCCTCCTCACCCACCGCCCACCTCGTCCCTCCCTCCTCCCTCTGCCCCTTGCCTCGATCCCCCAGATCCAATCGACACAACCCCGCCGCCCCCGCACCCCGTACTGTCCACCATGGCCGCCTCCTCCTCCTCCGGATCCCCGCACCAACCCACCACCCTGCCGTGGGGGCGTGTCTGCGGCGGCTGCCCAATCGCACGTCGTGCCTCCTTCTCCCTCGGACCAATTCTCGTCACCGCCACCAACATCGCCCAATCCCACCACCGATGGGCCAGATCCCGCCCGATTTTGGCATCCTCCGGCGCGCCCAACACACCACCGTGACCTCCTCCGCCCGTTCCTTCCTCCCATCGGGCCAGATCCGGCGCGCGCGTCCTCCAGAGGCCAAGCGCAACCCTTCCCAGCGGCTAGGGTTGTGGCTAGCATGTCGCCGTCGTGGCTCCGGTGACTCAGGTGAGTCTCTCCACTCCTCTTCGTCACATACCTCCCTCTCTTCCTCACCTCTTCTTGTCTCCCTTGCAGATCTCGATGTCTAGGTTTGTTTCTTGCTCCGTTGACGGCTAGGGTTCCGATGTGGTTCGGTTGTGGCATGGCGGAGCGGGCGACAGAGGTGTCTTGGAAGCCACCAACATCAACAGCGTGCTCCTACTCCAGCTTCTGGCCAGGGTTCGTCGGCCTCCTCTCTCTCTCTCTCTCTTCCCCCACTGTCTCTCTATTTCGATTTACCTATCTAAATTACGTCTCTCTACAACTGACCCCTTCTCTCCCCTCGCCTTGTGGATGCAGATCTGTCGAGGGATACATCATCGCCGGAATGTTGTCCTGGGTGCAGTCCTCCCTCATGCCACAACACCCACACTTGACTGACTCTATCTCCATTGCTGCTGGCTATGGCTATTGCTCTGTGGTGCGGTGTGCTGTGCTGAGCTGGCCTTGGTTGGATTCTTGGGAGGCTATTTGTAGGGAAGGAGGTTATTACGGTTGTGATGGTAGGGGTGGGGATGGGAATTTAGGTTGTTGTTACTTGGTAGTGCCTACATAGTGAAGTCTAGTTGATTTTTCATATGGTATACCTTGTTATCGATCATCATTTGCTTCCTAATACACCTCATCAAAGCTTTCAAAGGCTCTCATTTTTCTGCATTACAAAAAATTGTAGTGCTGACCCCACAAGTACTTAGCATTTCTAAATGTGTCTATTTCTTTTGCTCCCCTAGGTTTAACCCCTAAGCTGCAAAAACTTTAAATTGGTCTGTGGGCAAGTGGGTTGGTAAATATAGAAGATGTAGAGATGTAGAACTGAAGCTTGGTACTTAGCCATTTAATTTGTAGGTACTTAGTCTTACCTACACAATGAATTGTAGTTCGTTTGTCATATGGTTAGTGTTGGTCATATGCAAGTAAACTGGATACCCATCAGACTAACTATTTCCCAAAGTTAGAGTGATACATTCTGTACTACACTGCTAATGCCTATCCGAGTTCGTTGTTTTATTTTCATGGTAACTAAATGTTGAATTTAGCCAAACTTCATGTCACCATGCGAATAATGTTTTTGCTCAAAATTCTTTTCTGTTTGTGTGGTGCTAAACTGCCAATAGAAGACGAGAGTTCTTGTTGAACAACGCTACAATTGCATTGTTGTATGTTATTTAGGGTTGTCCTAGTTGCATAAGAGCATCTTTTACTGTGCATTTTGTTTCTTTGCTCAGTACAGAATGTATTGCAAGTGTTGTTCATTATTTTTTCCTTTTGTCTAAATATATCACAAAAAGTTATGTATGGAGTAGTGATTGTCTAATGTCCTCTTATATTACCAAATGGATGAAGCGAAATCTTGTGTGACCCCGTAGCGTAGCATGGGCATCCTACTAGTTGGTATGATAAGTATGTGTTAGGTTTGTCCAGTCCATCAATGTCGGTAAATGTGTTGTGGTCTGTGAATGTGTATAGATTTTTTTAAATTTTGTTGGCTGTTGCAACACTTGGATTATTTATTAATATAACCCAGCAGCGATGCTTCCATTTTAAGACATGTACTAGTGTGCTAAAACTACTACTGTACCTGCTTCTTCTTAGCCTGAGTAGTACATCAGGCCTGTATTAACTTGTGTTAATTGTATTAACTTGTAGCCTAGTCACTGCAGTCATCTTGTGCTTTTATCTTCTCTGTGATGTCATGTGCCTTTGAGTCTACTTATTGAAAACCTTATGCTCATATATCTTTTTAGTCCCTCTATTTCCATAAATGTGACACTGTTTTGTTTCTAAATACTTGACACATACAAGTTTGAGGGCATTATCCTAAACCCCTGCTATGATTGATCCATCTCCTCTACTTTGTTACTTGTGCTTAATTGAGATGTTACTCAAGGGTAGTGTTTGTGCCAGCATATATAAATGATATGGTCGCTTACTTTAATATGTGTGTTGACTCAAAACTGTCAAAATATCTAGAAAGAGAGTGAACTCACTTCGCATATTCTTTCAATCTTCAATGGTTATGGTTTTTGCATTATAGATTCTTAATCTCGGCTGATTCTAGATTCTTCCAATTGCTAGCTAGCTCCAAAAGCAAATCGTCTTCATTTGGAAGATGCAACATTCTATCAGAATCCATTCTCCTGCTCTTTTTCTTGTACTGTATGTCATCCATTGTTCAAACCTATTGGCAAGTTCTTGTAGTGTGTCGTTCTATTCAGAAGTGCATTTTTATTTTAGGATTTGCTTCCTGTGTGGTACTGGATGGCTGAGTATTAAAACAATTTGGTTACTATCAAAAGCACTATAATTCTCTGGAATTAAACTTTGACAAGCATGCATATATGTGTTCGTTTTTTTGGATTACGTGATGGCATTCTATGATTCTATTTAACAACTTCCGTATTATCTTCTTATTTCTCTTATCCTTGTGCAGCAGGATTTGATTCGGTACAATGGGTTCATCGTGCCAGGCTCCTCTTTTCTGCTGCTTCCATGCAACGGTGGTGGCGGTGGTGCTGTTTGGCATTGGCTACAAACACACCCAAGGTGAGATCCTTTCCTTCCTCTGCTCCCCACCTCTGTGGTTGGTCTGAGCTTGTCGTGGTCATGGAGCCATGACTATGGTGGTCGCTCTGCGTTCATGTCCATTGTGCCATGTGTATGCCTTCTACATCGAGTTAGCATCCTTCTGCACAAAATTTTGATGTGTTATTGGTCTGTAGAGAAAATGCTTTGTGTCACATGCTCAACACACTTTGAACTATATACCTGGTTCAGTTTTAGAGAATGCTCCTGGTTGTTTAACACACTTACTGAACTAATCAGCCTATTGACTAACTACCATCAGTATCCACCAAACGACTGTGGAAATAACTTTTGCTGATAATCCTTTGTTTTAAACAAGTACTAATGTTTTGGTAGGACAAGAAGTTTCAAATTCTTATGCTGGTTTATGTTCTCTTTTTAGGTTATGAGAAGATATGCTGCTGGAAAGATGCTCTTAGCAAACTGGAAGGGTTGCAACCAAATCCAATTGACAACATGGCAGTGGTCTCTGAATATCTAAGCTAGTGATCATCTTTTCAGCGATTCCTTTTCTGTTTGGCCTTCTCGTAGGTAGTGTACATTAGTTGTCTGTTGGAGTTGTGATGGCAGTATATCTTCTTTGTTGCTTCGCTGTCATTTGATATAGATGGCATTCTTTTAGTTGCTATTGCTTATGTATAGATAATCTGATGAAGATGTACATATGATATATGATTGTACGGCGAAACAAATATTGCTTTGATAGCAAAATAAAAAAACTCATATATTTCTCTGTTGTCCAGTCCTATGAATTAGTGGGCTGAAAATATTGATGGGTTGGAAGAGGCTTTCGCCCAAACAATGCTGGACAAAGATGGAACAAAAAAAGTCTCAAAAATAGAAAATGGACCGCAAAAAGGCTGAGGCCCAGAAAATGGAAAAGGCTTAGAAAACAAAAAACGCCATGTTGGGCTAGGCCCATGTAGCTAGCGAAAATTAACTGAAAAAAAACATAAAATGGGCTGAATTAATGGGCTCATGTTGGGCTAGGCCCATGTATCTGACCAGAATTAAAAAGAAAAATAACATTAAATGGGCTGAATTGTTGGGCTCGGCCCATATAGACACCGAATTGGACCGGGCTGAATCTTATCAACGACCTTTTCAATTGGTCACAATTTTGCCACGTCAGATTGCCACGTCGGATCCGACATGGCCCGGGGAGAGAGCTAGCGACCAAAACAAAAGGTCATAGGATCAACGACCTTTTGTTAAAGGTCGCTATAGTCAGTTTACGACGCCCAGCTTTTGACCTTATGTTTTTGGTCACAAAAAGGTCATAAATGGAAATTTGTGACCATTCAGTGACCAATAGTGGTGGTCATAAGTTGACATATTTCTTGTAGTGGTTCCTGGACCATTCAAAGTGTACATGAAAGCCATACATATGAGTGGACTCCCACGTCCATATGCAAATTTTCAAGCCTAAGATGTGGCAAATTGCTTTGGTCAGTTTGATAGCCCCAGCTTCATTAGTCTTTGGATCTGATTGCAAGCTCCATCTGCATCAGTCTAGGAAAGGAATCTGGGTGATTGGTTCCTATAAATAAATTGGACAATATAAATTTAAACAACTTGGCTTACCCATAAATCTAACAAATCTAAGCTGGAGCTGCAAGCTACGCTGAGACAACCAAAAGTTTAAAGATGAACTGATGAAGAAAAAGTAACCACTCTAAAAGGAAAAGAAATAGGAACAAAAACGATGTCGCTCTACAATCGTCTCTCCCAACTCCATTCCCCTAGCTTGCCCTCTCACCTCCCTGCATATCAACCAAAATATCTGATCGAGACCAGACAGAAGCAATGGTGGGAGAGTGATGCGACGGCAATGAGTTGGGCCAATGCTTCCAAGAGAAGAGTGTCTCAGTGATGGGCGTCGTCTAGTCGATGCTAGTGGCGATACCTAGGGTGTTCTTGTTGGGGAACGTAGTAATTTCAAAAAAATCCTACGCACACGCAAGATCATGGTGATGCATAGCAACGAGAGGGGAGAGTGTGATCTACGTACCCTTGTAGACCGACAACGGAAGCGTTAGCACAACGCGGTTGATGTAGTCGTACATCTTCACGGCCCGACCGATCAAGCACCGAAACTACGGCACCTCCGAGTTCTAGCACACGTTCAGCTCGATGACGATCCCCGGACTCCGATCCAGCAAAGTGTCGGGGAAGAGTTCCGTTAGCACGACGGCGTGGTGACGATCTTGATGTACTACCGTCGCAGGGCTTCGCCTAAGCACCGCTACAATATTATCGAGAATTATGGTGGAAGGGGGCACCGCACACGGCTAAGAATATGATCACGTGGATCAACTTGTGTCTAGAGGTCCCCCCTGCCCCCGTATATAAAGGAGCAAGGGAGGAGGAGGCCGGCCCTAGGAGGGGGCGCGCCAAGTGTGGAGTCCTACTAGGACTCCCTAGTCCTAGTAGGATTCCACCTCCCATATGGAATAGGAAAAGAGGAAGGGAAAAGGAGAAGGAAGGAAGGGGGCGCCCCCCTTCCCTAGTCCAATTCGGACCAGACCAAGGGGAGGGGTGCGGCCACCCTTGAGGCCCTTTTTCTTCTTTCCCGTATGGCCCAATAAGGCCCAATACGTATTCCCGTAACTCTCCGGTACTCCGAAAAAATACTCGAATCACTCGAAACCTTTCCGATGTCCGAATATAGTCGTCCAATATATCGATCTTTACGTCTCGACCATTTCGAGACTCCTCGTCATGTCCCCGATCTCATCCGGGACTCCGAACTCCTTCGGTACATCAAAACTCATAATATAACTGTCATTGAAACCTTAAGCGTGCGGACCCTACGGGTTCGAGAACAATGTAGACATGACCGAGACACGTCTCCAGTCAATAACCAATAGTGGAACCTGGATGCTCATATTGGCTCCCACATATTCTACGAAGATCTTTATCGGTCAGACCGTATAACAACATACGTTGTTCCCTTTGTCATCGGTATGTTACTTGCCCGAGATTCGATCGTTGGTATCTTAATACCTAGTTCAATCTCGTTACCGGCAAGTCTCTTTACTTGTTCCGTAATACATCACCTCACAACTAACTCATTAGTTGCAATGCTTGCAAGGCTTATGTGATGTGCATTACCGAGAGGGCCCAGAGATACCTCTCTGACAATCGGAGTGACAAATCCTAATCTGGAAATACGTCAACCCAACATGTACCTTTGGAGACACCTGTAAAGCTCCTTTATAATCACCCGGTTACGTTGTGACGTTTGGTAGCGCACAAAGTGTTCCTCCGGCAAACGGGAGTTGCATAATCTCATAGTCATAGGAACATGTATAAGTCATGAAGAAAGCAATAGCAACATACTAAACGATCGGGTGCTAAGCTAATGGAATGGGTCATGTCAATCACATCATTCTCCTAATGATGTGATCCCGTTAATCAAATAACAACTCTTTTGTTTATGGTTAGGAAACATAACCATCTTCGATTAACGAGCTAGTCAAGTAGAGGCATACTAGTGACACTCTGTTTGTCTATGTATTCACACATGTATTATGTTTCCGGTTAATACAATTCTAGCATGAATAATAAACATTTATCATGATATAAGGAAATAAATAATAACTTTATTATTGCCTCTAGGGCATATTTCCTTCAGTCTCCCACTTGCACTAGAGTCAATAATCTAGTTCACATCGCCATGTGATTCAACACTAAGAGTTCACATCACCATGTGATTAACACCCATAGTTCACATCGTCATGTGACCTATACCCAAAGGGTTTACTATAGTCAATAATCTAGTTCACATCATTTATGTGATTAACACCCAAAGAGTACTAAGGTGTGATCATGTTTTGCTTGTGAGATAATTTTAGTCAACGGTTCTGTCACATACAGATCCGTAAGTATTTTGCGAATTCTATGTCTACAATGCTCTGCACGGAGCTACTCTAGCTAATTGCTCCCACTTTCAATATGTATCTAGATCGAGACTTAGAGTCATCCAGATCTGTGTCAAAACTTGCATCGACGTAACTTTTTACGACGAACCTTTTGTCACCTCCATAATCGAGAAATATTTCCTTGTTCCACTAAGGATAATTTTGACCAATGTCCAGTGATCTACTCTTAGATCACTATTGTACTCCCTTGCTTAACACAGTGTAGGGTATACAATAGATCTGGTACACATCATGGCATACTTTATAGAACCTATGGCTGAGGCATAGGGAATGACTTTCATTCTCTTTCTATCTTCTGCCGTGGTCGGGCTTTGAGTCTTACTCAATTTCATACCTTGTAACACAGCCAAGAACTCTTTCTTTGACTGTTCCATTTTTGAACTACTTCAAAATATTGTCAAGGTATGTACTCATTGAAAAAACATATCAAGCGTCTTGATCTATCTCTATAGATTTTGATGCTTAATATGTAAGGAGCTTCACCGAGGTCTTTCTTTGAAAAACTTCTTTAAAAACACTCCTTTATGCTTTGCAGAATAATTCTACATTATTTCCGATCAACAATATGTCATTCACATATACTTATCAGAAATGTTGTAGTGCTCCCACTCACTTTCTTGTAAATACAGGCTTCACCGCAAGTCTGTATAAAACTATATGCTTTGATCATACTACCAAAGTGTTTATTCCAATTCCGAGAGACTTGCACCAGTCCATAAATGGATCGCTGGAGCTTGCACACTTTGTTAGCTCCTTTTGGATCGACAAAACCTTCCGGCTGCATCATATACAACTCTTCTTCCAGAAATCCATTCAGGAATGCAGTTTTGACATCCATTTGCTGGATTTCATAAAATGCGGCAATTGCTAACATGATTCGGACAGACTTAAGCATAGATACGAGTGAGAAACCCTCATCATAGTCAACACCTTGAACTTGTCAAAAACCTTTTTGCGACAATTCTAGCTTTGTAGATAGTAACACTACTATCAGCGTCCGTCTTCCTCTTGAAGATCCATTTAATCTCAATGGCTCGCCGATCATTGGGCAAGTCAATCAAAGTCCATACTTTGTTCTCATACATGGATCTCATCTCAGATTTCATGGCCTCAAGCCATTTCGCGGAATCTAGGCTCATCATCGCTTCCTCATAGTTCGCAAGTTCGTCATGGTCTAGTAACATGAATTCCAGAACAGGATTACCGTACCACTTTGGTGCAGATCTCACTCTGGTTTACCTACGAGATTCGGTATTAACTTGATCTGAAGTTACATGATCATCATCATTAGTCTTCCTCACTAATTGGTGTAGTAGTCACAGGAACAGATTTCTTGTGATGAACTACTTTTCAATAAGGGAGAAGGTTCAATTACCTTATCAAGTTCTACTTTCCTCCCACTCACTTCTTTCAAGAGAAACTCCTTCTCTAGAAAGGATCCATTCTTAGCAACGAATGTCTTGCCTTCGGATTTGTGATAGAAGGTGTACCCAACAGTCTCCTTTGGGTATCCTATGAGGACATATTTCTCCGATTTGGGTTTGAGCTTATCAGGATGAAACTTTTTCATATAAGCATCACAATCCCAAACTTTAAGAAACGACAACTTTGGTTTCTTGCCAAACCACAGTTCAGATTGTGTCGTCTCAACGGACTTAGATGGTGCCCTTTTAAACGTGAATGCAGCTGTCTTTAATGCATAACCCCAAAACGATAGTGGTAGATCGGTAAGAGACATCATAGATCGCACCATATCTAATAAAGTACGGTTATGATGTTCGGACACACCATTATGCTGTGGTGTTCCAGGTGGCGTGAGTAGTGAAACTATTTCACATTGTTTTAACTGAAGGCCAGACTCGTAACTCAAATATTTTACCTCTGCGATCATATCGTAGAAATTTTTATTTTCTTGTTACGATGATTCTCCACTTCACTCTGAAATTCTTTGAACTTTTCAAATATTTCAGACTTGTGTTTCATTAAGTAGATATACCCATATCTGCTCAAATCATCTGTGAAGGTCAGAAAATAATGATACCCGACACGAGCCTTAACACTCATCGGATCTCATACATCAGTATGTATTATTTCCAATAAGTCAGTTGCTCGCTCCATAGTTCCGGAGAACGGCGTTTTAGTCATCTTACCCATGAGGCATGGTTCGCAAGCATCAACTGATTCATAATGAAGTGATTCCAAAAACCCATTAGCATGGAGTTTCTTCATGCGCTTTACACCAATATGACCTAAACGGCATTGCCACAAATAAGTTGCACTATCATTATTAACTTTGCATCTTTTGGTTTCAATATTATGATTATGTGTATCACTACGATCGAGATCCAACGAACTATTTTCATTGAGTGTGTAACCATATAAGGTTTTATTCATGTAAACAGAACAACAATTTATTCTCTTACTTAAATGAATAACCGTATTACAATAAACATGATCAAATCATATTCATGCTCAACGCAAACACCAAATAACACTTATTCAGGTTCAACACTAATCCCGAAAGTATAGGGAGTGTGCGATGATGATCATATCAATCTTGGAACCACTTCCAACACACATCGTCACTTCACCCTTAACTAGTCTCTGTTTATTCTGCAACTCCCGTTTCAAGTTACTAATCTCAGCAACTGAACTAGTATCAAATACTGAGGGGTTGCTATAAACACTAGTAAAGTACACATCAATAACATGTATATCAAATATACTTATGTTCACTTTGCCATCCTTCTTATCTGCCAATCACTTGGGGTAGTTCTGCTTCCAGTGACCAGTCCCTTTGCAGTAGAAACACTTAGTCTCAGGCTTAGGACCAGACTTGGGCTTCTTCACTTGAGCAGCAACTTGCTTGCTGTTCTTCTTGAAGTTCCCCTTCTTCCCTCTGCCCTTTTCTTGAAACTAGTGGTCTTGTCTACCATCAACACTTGATGTTTTTCTCGATTTCTACCTTCGTCAATTTCCGCATTACGAAGAGCTTGGGAATCATTTCTGTTATCCCTTGCATATCATAGTTCATCACGAAGTTCTACTAACTTGGTGATGGTGATTAGAGAATTCTGTCAATCACTATCTTATCTGGAAGATTAACTCCCACTTGATTCAAGCGATCGTAGTACTCAGACAATCCGAGCACATACTCACTAGTTGAGCGATTCTCCTCCATCTTTTAGCTACAGAACTTGTTGGAGACTTCATATCTCTCAACTCGGGTATTTGCTTGAAATATTAACTTCAACTCCTGGAACATCTCATATGCTCCATGACGTTCAAAACGTCTTTGAAGTCCCGATTCTAAGTCATTAAGCATGGTGCACTAAACTATCAAGTAGTCATCATATTGAGCTAGCCAGACGTTCATAACGTCTGCATCTGCTCCTGCAATAGGTCCGTCACCTAGCGGTGCATCAAGGACATAATTCTTCTGTGTAGCAATGAGGATAAACCTCAGATCACGGATCCAATCTGCATCATTGCTACTAACATCTTTCAACACAATTTTCTCTAGGAACATATCAAAATAAACACAGGGAAGCAACAACGCGAGCTATTGATCTACAACATAATTTGCAAAATACTACCAGGACTAAGTTCATGATAAATTTAAGTTCATTTAATCATATTACTTAAGAACTCCCACTTAGATAGACATCCCTCTAATCCTCTAAGTGATTACGTGATCCAAATCAACTAAACCATGTCCGATCATCACGTGAGATGGAGTAGTTTCATTGGTGAACATCGCTGTGCTGATCATATCTGCTATATGATTCATGCTCGACCTTTCGGTCTCCGTGTTCCGAGGCCATATCTGTATATGCTTGGCTCGTCAAATATAACCTGAGTATTCTGCATGTGCAGCTGTTTTGCACCCGTTGTATTTGAACGTAGAGCCTATCACACCCGATCATCACGTGGTGTCTCAGCACGAAGAACTTTCGCAACGGTGCATACTCAGGGAGAACACTTCTTGATAATTAGTGAGAGATCATCTTATAATGCTACCGTCAATCAAAGCAAGATAAGATGCATAAAAGATAAACATCACATACAATCAATATAAGTGATATGATATGGCCACCATCATCTTGTGCTTGTGATCTCCATCTTCGAAGCACCGTCATGATCACCATCGTCACCGGCCCGACACCTTGATCTCCATCGTAGCATCGTTGTCGTCTCGCCAATCTTATGCTTCCACGACTATCGCTACCGCTTAGTGATAAAGTAAAGCATTACAGCGCGATTGCATTGCATACAATAAAGCGACAACCATATGGCTCCTGCCAGTTGCCGATAACTCGGTTACAAAACATGATCATCTCATACAATAAAATTTAGCATCATGTCTTGACCATATCACATCACAACATGCCCTGCAAAAACAAGTTAGACGTCCTCTACTTTGTTGTTGCAAGTTTTACGTGGCTGCTACGGGCTTAAGCAAGAACCAATCTTACCTACGCATCAAAACCACAACGATAGTTTGTCAAGTTGGTGCTGTTTTAACCTCCGCAAGGACCGGGTGTAGCCACACTTGGTTCAACTAAAGTTGGAGAAACTGTCACCCGCTAGCCACCTTTGTGCAAAGCACGTCGGGAGAACCAGTCTCGCGTAAGCGTACGCGTAATGTCGGTCTGGGCCGCTTCGTCCAACAATACCGCCGAACCAAAGTATGACATGCTGGTAAGCAGTATGACTTTTATCGCCCACAACTCACTTTTGTTCTACTCGTGCATATAACATCAACACATAAAACCTAGGCTCGGATGCCACTGTTGGGGAACGTAGTAATTTCAAAAAAAATTCCTACGCACACGCAAGATCATGGTGATGCATAGCAACGAGAGGGGAGAGTGTGATCTACGTACCCTTGTAGACCGACAGCGGAAGAAGTAGCACAACACGGTTGATGTAGTCGTACGTCTTCACGGCCCGACCGATCAAGCACCGAAACTACGGCACCTCCGAGTTCTAGCACACGTTCAGCTCGATGACGATCCCCGGACTCCGATCCAGCAAAGTGTCAGGGAAGAGTTCCGTTAGCACGACGGCGTGGTGACGATCTTGATGTACTACCGTCGCAGGGCTTCGCCTAAGCACCGCTACAATATTATCGAGGATTATGGTGGAAGGAGACACCGCACACGGCTAAGAATATGATCACGTGGATCAACTTGTGTCTAGAGGTCCCCCCTGCCCCCGTATATAAAGGAGCAAGGGAGGAGGAGGCCGGCCCTAGGAGGGGGCGCGCCAAGTGTGGAGTCCTACTAGGACTCCCTAGTCCTAGTAGGATTCCACCTCCCATATGGAATAGGAAAAGAGGAAGGGAAAAGGAGAAGGAAGGAAGGGGGCGCCCCCCTTCCCTAGTCCAATTCGGACCAGACCAAGGGGAGGGGTGCGGCCACCCTTGAGACCCTTTTTCTTTTTTCCCGTATGGCCCAATAAGGCCCAATACGTATTCGCATAACTCTCCGGTACTCCGAAAAATACCCGAATCACTCGGAACCTTTCCGATGTCCGAATATAGTCGTCCAATATATCGATCTTTACGTCTCGACCATTTCGAGACTCCTCGTCATGTCCCCGATCTCATCCGGGACTCCGAACTCCTTCGGTACATAAAAACTCATAAACTCATAATATAACTGTCATTGAAACCTTAAGCGTGCGGACCCTATGGGTTCGAGAACAATGTAGACATGACCGAGACACATCTCCAGTCAATAACCAATAGCGGAACCTGGATGCTCATATTGGCTCCCACATATTCTACGAAGATCTTTATCGGTCAGACCGCATAACAACATACGTTGTTCCCTTTGTCATCGGTATGTTACTTGCCCGAGATTCGATCGTCGGTATCTTAATACCTAGTTCAATCTCGTTACCGGCAAGTCTCTTTACTTGTTCCGTAATACATCATCTCACAACTAACTCATTAGTTGCAATGCTTGCAAGGCTTATGTCATGTGCATTACCGAGAGGGCCCAGAGATACCTCTCTGACAATCGGAGTGACAAATCCTAATCTCGAAATACGCCAACCCAACATGTACCTTTGGAGACACCTGTAGAGCTCTTTTATAATCACCCAGTTACATTCTGATGTTTGGTAGCACACAAAGTGTTCCTCCGGCAAATGGGAGTTGCATAATCTCATAGTCATAGGAACATGTATAAGTCATGAAGAAAGCAATAGCAACATACTAAATGATTGGGTGCTAAGCTAATGGAATGGGTCATGTCAATCATATCATTCTCCTAATGATGTGATCCCGTTAATCAAATAACAACTCTTTTGTTTATGGTTAGGAAACATAACCATCTTCGATTAACGAGCTAGTCAAGTAGAGGCATACTAGTGACACTCTGTTTGTCTATCTATTCACACATGTATTATATTTCCGGTTAATACAATTCTAGCATGAATAATAAACATTTATCATGATATAAGGAAATAAATAATAACGTTATTATAGCCTCTAGGGCATATTTCCTTCAGTTCTATGTAACAAGTTCACTGCACATTTTTTTGTCTAAAGCAACACATATATGTGGAAATCATGTAAGAATAATTAAACTATTATAAATATATGTATTTTACAACTTTGAATTAGTGTCATAAACATATTTGTTCTTGAATGGAACTGTCGTAAACCTAGCGAAATTGAAGAAAGAGTAACAAGATGTGTTAGCATTACCTTGCAGTTGGACCACCATATCCGAGCACATCCTTTGACTGCCCAGCAAAGGTCCTCCCTCTCGCTCAAACAGGGGGCACACACCCAGCTTGCAGGCTTTTTCGCATACATGCTGATAATTCTGCCTTGGTTGTAGGCAAGTAGGCTGGTATATTCAGCTATAATCAGGAACTCCTCTTCACAACTATATTTTGGCGGAAAAATAATCTACTGTGACCAGATGCATAATCATGGAGGTAGCTTAGTTTTCAAGGCATAAGATGAGTAAGCTATCCCAAAAAATGAACAACCATCATGCATATCCATATGGGAAGGGAGTATTAATTACTAACCTTGAAGAACATTTTTTGGAGAAAATTACTAACCTTGAAGAACTTTTTTTTTTGAACCTGATGCTGCGGAACGGTCATTATGCGTGCCCAAATAAAAGGAACTGCTTATAACTTGGCAGATTATGCATACCTAAAAGAGTAATTGAGTAGTGGATATTCAAGCATCAAAAACTTTTCAACTGGATGTTCCTTACCACACATTAAGTCAATCTTAACATTTTTCTGACCCCATGTCTTCTTCCTTCAGCAGCAACTTAAAAGATTGTACTTAATTATAGAATAAATAAAAGGCATATCAGACTTGAGTATATATTATATAAAAGATGTGAGTCCAGAAAGAAGTCCAATTTTAGTCCATGATGTGTAAATAGTCCAATTTTAGTCCATGATGTGTAAATAGTCCAGAATGTAGTCTGCTTGGCTAGCGAGCTAGTGTCACCACACCATTTGGCAACCCCACCCTTTGAGCGTCATCGCTCTCTCGTGCTGTGGCTTCCTGGATGCCTTGCCTGCCGTTGACCTAGTGCTTCTTGACAGCCAACACGTCAAGCCCTTCATGGTTGCATTGCCACATGGTAGCAGAGGCAACTGCAAGTAACAACGACAGTCCAAGTAGAACAAATAAGATGATTATGAACTGGTCCTTCTCTTGCTTACCTATCTGGTGGTCCATGCTGCCCACATATTTGAGGACTTACAGTGAGGAAATTGAACCTTAAATTAGATGACAACAAGCTATATAAATAAATATTTTGCAAGAACAGAATGAATGTATACTAACTTCAAAATGTAGTTATCTGATTATCTAGGTGTGGTTAGTTGGGAGTCAATTGTCGTTTTATCTGATTATCTCTCAGACAAAATCAGTAAGACCAAAAATTGTCGTGCACCCATCAGACTGACAAAATTAGTAAGACCAAAAATGTGAGTACTCATCATCTGCAACCCATGAGGAATCAGTGGTTTGCCACCGAATGATGGGTAAGCAAAAATGCAGCTGAAGCATCTTCAGAGAAGCACATGCCCTTGAAAATATAGAGCCAACGCTGAACATCTTTTACCCATTTCAGAAAAATGATGACAGGTCCACTACGCCCCCTTGCTAGCTCAACTAAACACCTAACAATGCCCTCAAAATCAACACTGACACTCATGGCTGAATAAAAAAATCCACAACACTTCCCCCAACTAAACATTGGTCTGGACATGAAACTGCAAGGATTAATTAATAATGATCTTATAGTATGCCTATGTGCGTACCCGCGCGTGGTCGTCACGACAAGGCAGACTTTGTCATCCATGGTAAGAAGGCTTAAGCTGTGCACGCCGGAGGAACTACGCGAAGAGGCACTAAAGGGGTGCTCTCCCTCACAAGTATTCCATGGTCGACCACCATAGCGAGCCGAACACCACAGATGCAGGGACCCCTTGACTGACACGTCAACCATGCTTGTTTCAGTAAGAAATTTGCATGCACTTTTAGCGAGTCAAGATATTGGCGCCAACAATTACATAAACCAAACAATGATATAAGTATAGAAGTCATTCGATTATTTAACTGCAGCACATCCATCTAGCTAACTAAAGCAATAACCAAAATATATGAAAAAGGGATAATACTAACCATTAGCTTGTATATCTTCAGTCTTGGCTCATAAACAAACAACTTGAAACGGTAGAAACTGCTGATAGTAAAAAGAAGGTAAGTGAAACAATTATGAGATTTTCAAAGCGAAGCTCACTTTAGTTGTATGCAACCTTCGGCAACCATGTTTTCATGTGAGCATCTCCTCAAGCTAGTAATAGTTCACCGTGACCCTTGTCTGCTTCTCACCCAGCCTGTAGGATCGGCAATCAATTTATTCAATGAGAGAAACAAACTTAAGTACAAATTTGATGAAATTCGAACATAATTAGAAATAACCTAACGCAATCAAATCAACCAATAAACTGATTAAGATTTTTTTTTCAAAAGGGGATAACCCAACTGATTAGAACATTACTTGCTATATTTCTTGTCCTATGTATCATATGAATACTCCATGCACATCAACTTGTCAGGGGTGATGTGGCCACAGATGGGTTCCTCTTGTGTACCGATCGAATGGAACCACTTCATCCACGGAGGCGGCGTCCCTAGGGATCAGCAGAGGCGACAGCGTGCCCTCGGCTTCCGCGATGGCAGAGGCGAAGGCAGGGAACCCTAGACAAAAATCGAGGGAGGAGCGGCGGCACGGTTTTTTTTCTTCTGTAATATTTTGTAAAGAGAATAAAATGCAGCTGGTGGTGGGAGGTGGGACGGAAAAAACCCGGACGAAAGTGGTGGGACAAAAAAAACTGTGCCGTGGACGCAATCCTACCAACTGCTGCATTAGGAGTAGAGATAAAAGCAAGGCTGCACACACCTAGGTTCGGCGCTCTTAATTAAATTTAACAAGCAGCAAAGAATTGAATGTCAAAATTCATCAAAGTTACTTAATCTGTTGTCAGCGATGACTTGTTGCACATACCAGAGGTCTAATATTCTTTCATTCTCTTCTCTTTTCTTTCGGAGTAATATGCAAAATTAGCTAGATCCATGCCCAGTCTACACTAAAAGAGTATAAGAACTTATTTCTGGGATTATAGGCTAAACAGAAGTGTGGCAAGCTTCGCAGATAACAAGGCAACTCGAAACTATTTTTTCAAGCAAATGTAAACAGTATCAGACACACATAAATCATACCACAGTATCATACTTCAGACGTAAACCGAACAAACAAAATTCATATCAGAGTATTTAGACATAAGTTGTTTACATCAGCCAACATTATATCCAACGGAACTTGAGGAAATTATGTTCCTAAATACAGAGAAGGTTTACCTCACTGAATGGATCTTCTATATCATCACGCTCGACGCTGTTTTACTGCATAGTGCAGACATGCAAGTTAATTACTATGCATAAGAAGTCCAGCAGGTGTATTAGGACCACTGTATACTTACATAGTTAGGAAAAATAACCATGTCAACATCATCGGGGACGTCAGCTAACAGGCATCTGATGGAATACTACCGGGATATAACAACTCATCGGTGTCTAGATGCATTATCCAATCCATGCCAGATTCCTACCATGAAGAAAAATGCTTTTTGTTTATGATAAATAGAATACACTAAACGAACACTATTAATAATTGCTGGTGATAAGCCGAAAACAAACATACATACCCGGGCCATCACAATGGCCATCTCCATGTTGAGTGCTTGCTTCAAAAACAGTTTGTGGTTGCAAGGCTTGTAGAAGAATCCTGCGAGCCAGGTTTCGTTCCAGATTCGGCTGCAGGTGAAACATATACATCATCAGAATGGGCATCGAAATGAATTTGTGTATAGCCCGACGAGGCACGTGGGCGGCGAAGATTGTTTCGCACCACCTGGCCTGCTGCTCCTCAAGCTCCTTGGTCATGTACACCACCTTCACACCCCTAAAGAAGAAGAAGAGAAACAGAGTCAGGCATTGAGAACAAGCAGAGTGAAACTGGTACTACTGGATTCTTCAAAATCTCAAGCGAGGAACGCACGGGGATGGACTCGAGGACCCTGACGACGCTGGGCTTGGCGGCCTTGCCCTCGACAAAGAGCAAAAAGTGTGCGACGCCGATGACCTTGTGGTAGAAGAGCCACGGCAGGATCCGGTCCAGGCCTGCGGAGGTGCTCGTTTGCACGCACACCTGGCAAGCAAGCAAAAGATCAGCAGGTCGGACACATAGGCCATGGTGAGTAGCTTCATGGTGGTCCATGGTGAGTAACTTCAAGTGTAATCTTCAAAAGCAATCAGTATTAAAATCAGTTGATTCGAAAATAGAAAAGGCATCAAGGAAGTAACGTACCTCAAACTCTGGAACAAGACCTTGGTCTGCAGCAACCTTTTGCATCAAACGGAACCATGGGCCAATTCGAGGGTTTGGCACCGCTGCCCATCCAGGCCTCCCACCTTGGGGGGGGGGTCTCATCCTCCCTCAGATGTGGCACACCTTCAGAAGTAGATTGTGGTAAGAAGGAACCACTAATTAGTAATCAACATGCATGTATGCATGTGGGTTGAAAGCATGGACATTGCTCAAAAACCATGAAACCAAACAATCGCAGGCTCACAGTATACAGGGAAATCAGGAAAAATATAGAATATAATTAACTGCCTGTATGCTAGAAGAATAGGTGCAGTAACTTTCGAATGTATTAACAATTTGTATATGATATCATATTTACGTATTTAATAGGATTTTACACATAACATATCGAGGTTTGATTGCACCTGTGTGTTAAACAAGATACAGACAGATGAATGCAGAACCAACCGATTGGATGGACAGTGAGCGCAGGGCGGTTGGAGACCTCGGAAACAGCCTCTCCAGTGGCTTCCTGCCACCGACAGTCAAGATCATCCTCTGCAACAATGCTGCGTTCATGCTTCAATAACCTAACATTCCCATTTGTAAAGCTCTCCATCCCCTCCTAAAAACAAATATCAACAACGGTTAGTTGGGAACTATGGCACAAACACATTTGTCAGATACCTTACGAATAAATAAAATAAGGATAAAAATTGCAGGTAACTTTTAACTGAGATCAGAGCCAGTGGAACATAATGGACCATTGTTTTGTTACATTACATGATCCTAGATCCCTGTACACCAGTGAGGTGTGCAATTTACTACGGTATACTCATGGATAAAAAAATCCAGGGACAACGCACTTACTAAACAGTGTGCTTGTTACTCCCAGATTGCGCTCACTGCCACTATGTTGGCAGCAACAGCGGCCATGCCTCCGGTCACAAGTGTACTTCCAGATACCGAAATAGTCTCCATACACTGCTTTGGCAACAAATTTTTATTTTCTGTATCAAAACCTAGAAGTATAGGTCGAATCTATTCTTCAAGACAAATCTAACCAAATTATTTCTTTTAGACTAACCAAAATAATGATACATAATACAGTCAGAATAATTTTACTGCACGCATTCTATGATGACATCTATCCCCACATGGAGGTTTTTCAGTAGACAAACAAAGAGCGAAATTCTGGCCTTCACGAAGCAAATCGTGAGGCAGGGATTTATCTCATCGAACAAGCTTCCTGCTTCACAGGTCGGACACATCGGCCAGTGACCGGCGAGGAAGAGGGCGGAGGTGAGATTGGAAAGGTAGTACTTTGGTGTGGTGTGTGTCCGGCGCGTCGAAGTGGAAGGACCAGCCGCGGAGGTAGGGGAAGGCGGGGCGGCGGGGGGGGGGGGGGGGGGGGGGGGGGGGGGGGGGGGGGGGGGGGGGGGGGGGGGGGGGGGGGGGGGGGGGGGGGGGGGGGGGGGGGCGAGCACCTCGACGCAGGAGGCGGCGGAGGAGTGGAGGGACTGCGGGCTCGACGGGGCCGGCATGGCCAGGCGAGGGGAGCCGGCGTCGTCCATGCCGCTGCCGCGGCACTGGAGCGCGAATGCGAGGAGGGCGAGCGCGAGCAGTTGGGCGGTGAGGAGGAGGAGCAGCAGGTGGTGCCACGCCGCGGCGCCGCCGCCGACGCGGTGGAGGACGGCGACCGGAGATCGGGCCGAGGGCGACACGCCGACACCAGAGAAGAGCACAACCCTAGAGCGGCAGGGGCGAACGTGAGGAGGAAACACTCGGGGACCAATTCCCCTGCCCTGGTTTTTTTTGGGTTAACCTTCGTAGATTTTATTTTCTAGACGTTTTTTTTTGTCGATCGACAGTGTGGGAGGACGAAATAGACGTTCGAACTAGGACAGGTTTACTGTTACGTACGAGGTGGGATTGAGGACGAAAATAAACCAGGGGAAGTGGAACGAAAATTAACCGACGGAGATTACCAACTGCTTCATTAGAAATAGAGATACAACACGCTGTCAAGTTAACAACCTTCCGTCTGTGGTTGGAGGCCGTGCCAGACAATGTACGGGTGATGATGGCCAGCGATCTAGCTGAGCCAGTTGAGTAATGGATCTCCAAATGATCCAATTTCAAAAAAAAAGTACAGCAGATACTCGTAAAAAAAACAAGTACAGCAGATACCACAAAGCATCAGTTATACAAATTTCCAACGACTGGCTACGGAGCCCTCAACAACAGAGATAAAAAACATCAAATATTAGGGGACGAGGATTTGAGGCACACACGTGTGGGGGCACTCGGGTCCATGGTGCCGGCTTTTTGTTTTGGATTTCGATTTTTAAAGTTATATATATTTTAAATAAAAAAATAAATTAAATTTTGTTTTCATATTTGTGTTTTTCGCGGCCAGCTTTCAAATAAAATCCATTTTGAATTTATTTTGACGATTTTAAAAAATGTTAAGTTTCATTGTTCAAAACTTAGTACGAGCGACCGATTAAAATCAATATTTTGTGTCTAGGACTGACAGAAAAAAATGCTTAAAATTATACTCCCTCCGTTTCAAAATATAGCGCGTCATCGGTTTCCGCGCTTCAACTTTGACCATAAATTTAACCAACGATACCGGCTGCAGCGGGAGAAAATTATATAATTGAAAAGTTCTTTTGAATACGAATTCACTGGTATAATTTTTGCAGACGGTTAGATTTACTGTCAAAATTGAACCTCGAAAAGCGTGGGCATGCTATATTTGGGACGGAGGGAGTATCTATAAAACTTGTTAACATTTGACAATTTTACATGCAAAAACCATAAGTTTCATAGTTGAAACTTAAAACTTTTGAGGGATTTTTTTTTACTTTTTTTCTAGAACAAAGGGATTTTTTTTCACCATGCACTCGTGCGGGATTCAACAACTTTGTGAATCACGAGACAACTCAAATGGCCGGCACAGCTTGGCAGGTGAGTGCATCCGCCGTGCTTGCGAATTTCCGAATCTAAGGAGGCCCGCTACATATTGCATTTGTGCGTACAAACTAGTATGTTTGTATGAAATAGGTTCGAGTTTATCGGAATGCATGTATGTTGATAAGATTATATCTTTGCTGAGTAAAAAAAAGTCCGTCGCGTGTGACACGCCGGGTGTTGTGGGGACATTGTTTGCTCTTAAATCAACAAAACAAGAGGTAATAACACCCCAGGTACCCTAACTTGTATAGAATGTGACAATTTAGTCCTAAACTTGTAAAACTTGACTTCACTATACCCCAACTTACACCTCATGTGATGATTTAGTCCCAGGCCAATGAGAACTCGACAATTGGCAGCCAGGTGGTAGGACCGGTCAGCACATGCACTTTTGCACAAAACCCTCCGCGGTTTCCTTTAATCAACACGCACTTATACCCATAAACTAGGCCCGTACTCCTGATTCGCATTCTTCTCTCTATCGTCACTTAGTCCATGTTCGTGTGCGTGTGTGTGTTCACGGCACGGCAGGCAAGCGGCGACCGTATATACATAAACGACGACGGACGACGAGAGTACAGTACAGAGTAGCACTACGTAGAGGGAAGCTCACTCGGGGAGGTCCGAAAGGGCGCTTTTTTGCTTGGCATCTGCTGGGTGCTGAGTGCTGATTTGGTTGGGCAAGCTGAACTCCTGATGGATGATGGTCACAGCACAATTACTCCCACCCGACAACCAAGCGTACGTACGTACGTACTGGCCAGTGGGCATGATGAATTGATGATCATTGATGGGAAGGCGGGGTCGGAGACATAGATGGATGCATGTGTCGTGCCCGGGCGTACGATGAGCTCGAGGCCCGGCGTCGCAGGCGCGAGGAGGGTGGCGTCATCATCCTTGACAGCGACGAGGACGAGGCCAGGCCGTCCAGCGCCCCACCGCGCGTTGGCGACCCTGGCCAGGGCTGCAGCAGGGGCGGCAGCGACACAGGCGAGGCACGCGACGACGACGACAACGACGATGATGGCGACGGCGGCGACTACACCCGCTTCAACAGGCTTCTCGACATGTAGACGATGGCGACGGCGGTGGCGGCTAGGCGTAGTTTGCATGTTTTTATGATTTTTGTATAAATTTCAATGAAGTTTCGCTGAGTTCGCGCCAGAATCGCCGAGTTTTCATATTTTTATATGGAACACCGCCGACGACTGGAAACAAAGTCGTCCCCACACGCCATTCTAGTGTCGGCTCACCCTCAGACGGCTCTTTTTCAGCGCCCTGGAGGGCCGAACGGCTGAAGATGCTCTTAATAGACTACAATATGTTATAGCATATGGAACCAGAGTGTGGGTGTTTTTTTCGAAACGGAGAGAGTGTGTGGGTGTAAATTTTACAAAGAAGGTGATCATGCGATCATGCGAGGAGGTGCTAGTTTGGTTTGTTGCCTCCTATGTGTTGGGATAAGTCGATTAGATTGACTATATGGATCAGGTACAATGAAAATATGTACAATGAAAATATTAGTATATACTTCATCCGTTCTATAATGTCGTGTGCATAGATTATTTAAAAATTTAAACTTTGCAAACTTTGACCAAGTTATGTCTCCGACTCAGGTGTTCGAGTGCGCGTTGGCCCCGGCGTGGGCATGAGGACCCAGCGGTGGCCAAGCACCACCTCCGGAGCAGAGGGTGCTGGTGATGGGCGACGTACCTGGAGGAGCGGAGCGGAGTGGCTGAAGCTGCACAACTGGCGGGAAGGGCCGGAGCAGAGGGTGCTGGTGATGGGCGCCGGGCCTTGACGAAGTGGATCCGCCCATGTCGGATCCGTCTTGGTCGATGATCGAACGCCTCAATGCGATGCGGAAGGTGACCTACTCCATATCATTGGGCTCCGCTTCGTGCAGCAGGCTAGACCAGTCGCCGTCGGAGCCAAAATCCCATCGGAGGTAGCGCTGCTTCGGTCACCGGCCATTGGATGTGTTTGGAGGGGATCGGAAGTGAAGTGAAAGGAAAGGGGAGTGAAGTGAAGTTCGGACTGACTGCGGTCTAGGGTTTTTTCGGACGGCAATATTTGTGGGCAGGCATGGGCCAGGCTGGGCCAAGCCGACATGGCGGGTGCACCCGAACCGCCTCATATCCGCCCATATTTAGGCTGGATACGAGGGGTGCTGGTCAGTCCGGATGTTTGAGGCCCTTTGAGGCGTTCGGATGGGTCAATTTTTGTAACCTATCAGCCCGTTCAGGCGCCTGTTGAAGATGCTCTAAGTAGCGAGATATTCTGAGGTAGAGTATAATTGATCATGGTGAGTTTTACGAATTCATTCACGTGCACGTGACGCGTGATCTAACATTCACCGGCGTCTCATCCTCGCACCGGCGGCCGGCCATACAAGGCAACTCCTAGGAAGAAAACGCGTACGTCCGTCTTCGCTCGTCCCAGGTAGTAGGAGGTATGAGTACACGGTACCGTACCACTGTTCTTCCCCGCACGGCACATGCATCCATCTATGTCTCCGACTCGGCCTTCCCATCAACGATCATCAACTTATCATGCCCACTGGCCAGTACGTACGTACGTACGCTTGGTCGTTGGGTGGGAGTAATTGTGCTGTGACCATCATCCATCAGGAGTTTAGATTGCCCAACCAGATCAGCACTCAGCACCCAGCAGATGCCAAGCAAAAAAGCGCCCTTTCGAACCTCCCCGAGTTAGCTTCCCTCGCTAGTAGAAAAAGGGTTAAACGTGAAGCACATTAGTGCCGGTTTAAATTTAAGCCGGCACTAATGTGTACATTAGTGCCGGTTCCAACGGCTAGCCGGGCCGCTCTCATTAGTACCGGTTCGTTGCGAACCTTTAGCATCGGTTCGTGCCACGAACCGGTACTAAAGTGAGTGGTGGCAGGATGTTGTCAGTCCGGGGCCCCTCCAGCACCTTTAGCACCGGGTTGTATCACGAACCGGTACTAAAGGTCGTCCTACATAGACCCTTCGTCCACCTGAGCTCGCTCTGTTCTTCCCCTTTCCCCTCTCCTCTCTGTTCTTTTCCCTCTTCCTCTCAAACTCATCACATTTTGCCCAAGATTTGAAGGTCCTCATCCATTCAAATGATCACAAAGGTTAGCAACTTTTTCCTTTCATCTCTCATTGCTAGATTAGCTCGTGCAATGCTTTATATAATGATTGATTTTTGAGTTTAGTAATTTGGGAGGAATTATATATATGTGCTAGTATTTGATTTATATGCAATTTGAGGTCAAAAATAACACTTAGTTTGCATATGTAGGTGTGGTTTACTTAGTACCTTCTAAATCTCCGTCGTAACCACCGTCGATCGCTCGCAACGTCCCGTCGCCGGCACCACCTTGTGGTGAGCCCCTTGTTCATGAAGTTTTATATAAAAAATTGATGTTTGTGTGTTTTGGATATATAATTACTCGTATAATTATCTTACCCATACATTGTTTGTTATACATAGTGCCATGGTTTTGATATCCGTCCCCGTCGGCCCTCGTCCGGGTTATGATTCGGATGTGGTATATTCTCTTTTAAAACTATTCATTGCATTTCGTGTTTATGGCAAATTATGCCCATCAAGTTGACATAGATATTTGTATGTAGGAGGTAGTTGAACCGGAAATTCCAACCGACCCTATTGTCGAGAGGTTAAATTTAGTTGAAAGAGAAAACGAGGATTTGAAGGAAAAATTGAAAAGAATTGAGGGGGAGAAGATGGAATTGGAGTTGCATGTTGCCGATGTCGTCGATGATCACAAGATTAAGGTGGAGAAAATGCGCTTGAAGATTAGAAAGATTAGAAAATATGCCATTCATAGTGAGGCTTGGTATCATTATGCTGTTGGATTAATTGTTACCTTAGTTGCGATCTTGATCGCATTTGTTGTTGCATTTAAATTCTTTAGCTAGAGAGTTATTTGTTTGTTGCATTTAAGTGTTGTATGATCTTTATGTATGAACTTTATGTATTGTATTAATTTGATATTTTCGGTGCTGTGTATTGAAGATGAGACGGCAATGGATGTACGATGACCGATGCTCTCCCGAGTTCATTAATGGCGTGCGTACTTTTCTACTTACGGCTGAGGCAAACAAGCGAGCGGATGGTTTTATGCATTGTCCATGTGCTGGCTGTAAGAATTGTCACAATTACTCTACGTCAAGAACCATTCACGTCCACCTGTTTGAGTCCGGTTTCATGCCCCACTATAATGTTTGGACCAAGCATGGATAAAGAGGGGTTATGATGGAAGACAATGAAGAAGAAGAGGACGACGACAGCTATCCTGGCCATGGGTTCCCTGAATACGATGATACAACAATGAGGGAAGAAGCTGAGCCGGTAATGCGGGAAGAAGCTGAGCCGGCAATGCGGGAAGAAGCTGAAGAGGAGGCATCGGATGAGCCCGTTGATGATCTAGGTCGGGCCATTGCCGATGCAAAGAGAAACTGCGCAAGTGATTTGAAGAAGAAGAAGTTGCAGCGCATGTTAGAGGATCACAAAAAATTGTTGTACCCGAATTGCGTAGGTGACAAGAAAAAGCTGGGCACCACACTGGAATTGCTGCAATGGAAGGCAGAGAATGGTGTATCTGACAAGGGATTTGGAAAGTTGCTGGTAATGATAAAGGATATGCTTCCAAAGGACAACGAATTACCTGAGAGTACGTACGAAGCAAAGAAGGTTGTCTGCCCTCTAGGGTTAGAGGTGCAGAAGATACATGCATGCCCTAATGATTGCATCCTCTACCGTGGTGAGTACGAGGATTTGAACGCTTGCCCGGTATGCGGTGCATTTCGCTATAAGATCAGCCGCGATGACCCTGGTGATGTCGAGGGCGAGCGCCCCAGGAAGAAGATTCCTGCCAAGGTGATGTGGTATGCTCGTATAATACCACAGTTGAAACGTTTGTTCTAAAACAAAGAGCATGCCAAGGCGATGCGATGGCACAGAGAAGACCGTAAGAAAGACGGAAAGTTGAGAGTACCCGCTGACGGGTCGCAGTGGAGAAAAAACGAAAGAAAGTATGGAAAGGAGTTTGCAGATGACGCAAGGAACGTATGGTTTGGTCTAAGCGCAGATGGCATAAATCCTTTTGGGGAGCAGAGCAGCAACCATAGCACCTGGCCTGTGACTCTATGTGTGTATAACCTTCCTCCTTGGTTGTGCATGAAGCGGAAGTTCATTATGATGCCAGTGCTCATCCAAGGCCCTAAGCAACCCGGCAACGACATTGATGTGCACCTAAGGCCATTAGTTGAAGAACTCTTACAACTGTGGAATGGAACAGGTGTACGTGCGTGGGATGAGCACATGGGGGAAGAATTTGACCTAAAGGCATTGCTGTTCGTGACCATCAATGATTGGCCTGCTCTCAGTAACCTTTCAGGACAGACAAACAAGGGATACCGCGCATGCACGCACTGTTTAGACGATACCGACAATATATATTTGGCTAATTGTAAGAAGAATGTGTACCTGGGACATCGTCGATTTCTTCCAAGCAGGCATCCCGTAAGAAAGAAAGGCAAGCATTTCAAAGGTGAGGCAGATCACCGGACGAAGTCTCGCCACCGTACTGGTGCTGATGTACATGATATGGTCAAGGATTTGAAGGTGGTCTTTGGAAAGGGTCCTGGTGGACAACCTGTTTCGAATGACGCTGACGGACGCGCACCCATGTGGAAGAAGAAATGTATATTTTGGGACATGCCCTATTGGAAAGACCTAGAGGTCCGCTCCGCAATCGACGTGATGCACGTGACGAAGAATCTTTGTGTGACCCTGCTTGGCTTCTTGGGCGTGTATGAGAAGACAAAAGATACACCTGAGGCACGGGAGGACCAGCAACGTATGCACGGAAAAGACGGCATACATCAGGGTCATGCAAGCTACGCTCTTACCAAAGAAGAGAAGGAAATCTTCTTTGAATGCCTTCTTAGTATTAAGGTACCATCTGGCTTCTCGTCGAATATAAAGGGAATAATAAACATGGCAGAGAAGAAGTTCCAGAACCTAAAGTCTCATGACTGCCACGTGATTATGACGCAACTGCTTCCGGTTGCATTGAGGGGGCTTCTACCAGAAAAAGTTCGATTAGCCATTGTGAAGATGTGTGCATTTCTCAATGCAATCTCTCAGAAGGTAATCGATCCAGAAATCATACCAAGGTTAGAGAATGATTTGGTGCAATGTCTTGTCAGTTTTGAGTTGGTGTTCCCACCATCCTTCTTCAACATCATGACGCACGTCCTAATTCACCTATGCGAAGAGATTAATGTTTTGGGTCCTGTATTTCTACACAATATGTTCCCCTTTGAGAGGTTCATGGGAGTCTTAAAGAAATATGTTCATAACCGTGCTAGGCCAGAAGGAAGCATCTCCAAGGGCCATGAAAATGAGGAGGTCATTGAGTTTTGCATTGACTTTATTCCTGACCTTAAGCCGATTGGTGTTCCTGAATCGCGGCATAAGGGCAGACTGGATGGAAAAGGCACGCTAGGAGGGGAACAAATAATATGTATGGACGGACATTCTCTCACTGAAGCACACTACACAGTTCTACAGAATTCCGCCTTGGTGGCTCCGTATATGGATGAACACAAGAATTTGCTACGCTCCAAACACCCGGAGCGGTCTGATGACTGGATTACACGTGAACAAACCAGGAGTTTCGCCAGCTGGTTGCAGACACGTACCATGCATGACACCTCTATTGAAGATGACCTGTACTTGCTGTCCCAGTTACCATCTTCGAATATAATGACTTTCAAAGGGTACGAGATAAATGGTAATATATTTTACACGATCACCCAAGATAAGAAGAGCACCAACCAAAACAGTGGTGTCCGCTTTGATGCAGAAACCAAGACGGGAAAGGAAACATATTATAGTTATATACAGGACATATGAGAACATGACTATCGACGTGGTTTGAAGGTCCCTTTGTTTCGGTGCAAATGGGTCAATATGACACGAGGCGGGGTAACGGAAGACCCGCAGTATGGAATGACAACAGTTGATCTCAACAATCTTGCGTATGCAGACGAACCATTCGTCCTAGCCAATGATGTGGCACAGGTTTTCTATGTGAAGGACATGTCTACCAAGCCAAGAAAAAGAAAAGATAAGGAAGCGAATTCATCGTACGATGAGCCAAAGCGGCACATAGTTCTTTCTGGGAAGAGAAACATCATGGGAGTGGATGACAAGACAGACATGTCAGAAGATTATGAAAAGTTTGATGAAATTGCTCCATTCACAGTGAATATTGACCCGAGCATCCCGTTAAATGATGAAGATTTTCCATGGTTACGTTGCAAAGGGACACACGCAAAAAAAAAGTTTCACACCTAAAGATCTGGGATGTGATCGGCTTCACTATCATCACTTTCTTCTGTGTTTCACACCCACGAGGGAATCTCTGTAATAGTTAGGGTAGTTATGTGTTTTGGCATTTGAAACGCGAAGAAATTTTATGTGCAAACAAATTCTTTCATGTGTTTACTGATTTTTAAAGTTAAGTTATTCACAAACTAGTGATTCACACTAATTTCAAATAATTCAAAATTTAAACTATTCAAATTTGAAAACTACGGGCACTAACAGAAAGTTTGTAATTTTTTGTACCTAAAGCAAAAATATTCACAAAGAAACTCTAAATACACTGATTTTTAAAGTTAAGTTATTTACAAACTAGTGATTCACACTAATTTCAAATAATTCAAAATTTAAACTATTCAAATTTGAAAAGTACGGGAACTAACAAAAAGTTTGTAATTTTTTGTACCTAAAGCAAAAATATTCACAAAGAAACTCTAAATACACAAAAAAAACAACTCAACAAAAATAAAGCAAAAAAAATAAAAAAAGCCCGCCTACTGGGCCAAAGCGACTTGCATACGACTAGAAACCCAACCTGTTGTTGGGCCAAGATGCAGGCCCGCAAAGGCCCAGTAGGCCCACAAGGCAGCACAGAACATGTAGTCCCAGTAGGCCTGCTTTGGAGAGGAGCTCGAGAGAGCTACCGCAAGGGGGTTATAAACCAGTGTGGACGCCCGTCGGCTAGTGAGGTGGGACTAAACTTGCCGCACCGCACCTGCGCCAGCGCACCCCTTTAGTACCGGGTGGTGGCACCAACCGATACTAAAGGGGGGACCTTTAGTACCGGTTGGAGCCACCACCCGGTACTAAAGGGGGTGCGCTTCCCGCCGCTTGGCCTGGCCAAAACAGGCCTTTAGTACCGGTTGGTGGCTCCAACTGGTACTAAAGGTCCATCCTATATAACTAAACACTTCAAAAATTTCAGTTTCTCATCTGCTTCTTCTCCTCTGCCCCGTCGCCCGCTGCCCCCGTCTCCATATCCCTCGTTGCCGCCCCCGTCGCCGCCCCGCCGTCCCCATCCCCGTCGTCCCCGTCCCCGTCATCGCCGCCTCGTCCCCGTCGTCGCCGCCCCGGCCCGTACGTCCCCTTCCCCGTCGTCGCCGCCCTGTCCCTGTCCCCGTCGTCGCCATCCCCGTCGTCGCCGCGCCCGTCGCCGTCCCCGTCGTCGTCCCCCGTCGCCTCTCGCCTCGCCGGTGAGCACACACACACATACATTTTTTAGTTTTTTAGTTATAGAAATAGTTATAAAAATGTTAGAAATTTTTCTTTTTTTTAGTTATAGAAATAGTTAGTTATATAGCATTGTTAGAAATGTTATAGAAATGTTAGAATGGTTCAAAAATTTTCTGTTTTTTAGTTATAGAAATAGTTATAAAAAAGTTAGAATTGTTAGAAATTTTTCTGTTTTTTAGTTATAGAAATAGTTATAAAAAAGTTAGAAATGTTATAGGAATGTTAGTTATATAGACATGTTAGAAATTTTAGTTATCAAAATCCAATCATTAAAAAAATGTTACTTTTTGCGGGCATATAGCTAGTATTTGTTCTCGACGATGCCCGACCCGCATCCTCGCCGTCAACCCGTCCGCGACGACGTCCGGCTGACCCATGTCCGGGACTGGGCTCCGCTGGGCTGGCACTGGGAGGTGCTGCCTGGAGGGGCGCGCCGCTTGATGAGGAACCCGGCCCCGGGTCCCGTCATCGACCCTGATCTCGTTTGGTGGCGTTCGCGTGGGCCAGTTTCGGTGCGGAGGGAGCCGGCTCCGCCGGAGGTGGTACGTCGCCGTGTCAGGGAGGAGGACGAGCACGTCCATCGCTACATGGTTGCATTAGAGGGCGGCAGGTTCTCCAATACCTGGCAGTTTCTTCAGGGATCTCACTTCAGCTATGATCCTGTGAGGGTTCCTTCTCTTTGGGTGTCCACCGCCCGCGCCGGAGGAACCGCGAGTGTCCTAGATTCTTCTGTAGTATTCGATCTTTATTAGCTACCAAGCCAGTGATGTATTCGATATATAATATTCGAGACGATGTATTCGAGGTTATATATTATTCGAGACGATGTATTCGAGATTATATCTATTATTCGAGACGATGTATTCGAGATTATATCTATTATTCAAGACGATGTATTCGAGATTATATCTATTATTCGAGACGATGTATTCGAGATTATATCTATTATTAGAGACGACGTATTCGAGATTATATTCGATGATGCTTATTATGTACTATGATTGATTCAGTTTTTCCTTATTAATTGATTGCATCCATGCATTGTAATTTGAATATATTTCTTTTGGATTAGTTAAACAAAACATATGGCGGACAATACCGGCAGAGAGGGAGAAGAGGCCCTGTTCAATATCATACGCAATCCTTGCGGGCCAGATGATGATCATAATGAAGAAGATTATGACGGCTCCGAATATCTAAACAACACCGGGGAGGGTGATATGATATTCGATCGCGACGACCGAATTGATGAAGTCATGAACTATGAACATGACGAACATGACGAAGAAAATGTTGATATTGAAACAACAAAGACCGGCGAGGTATATATATTTATATAAGCAGGCATCTGGTGATCATCACATGTTTTAAATGACTTGAAGATATATTAACGAATCAATCTTTCTTCTTTCAGCCATTCGGATCGAGCAAATCTTCAGGCAACAGGACGAAATGAGGGCCAAACAAAAAGTTGAAGGAGGGCGTAAAGTACAATATCGAGGCAATCAGACCTAATGGAGAACCATTAGAGCCTAAGAAGATTGCAGACAAGTTCATTCGTTAGTGCGGAGTTCTTGTGAAGGACCAACTCCCGATCTCCCTTCAAGAATGGAGAGAGCCAGCAAAGCCACGTCCAGGAGTTACTTTTGTCGACGACAGACAAAAACATCTGCTTTGGGAAACGCTCATGGAACATTTCACCCTACTAGATCATTTCACATATGCAGATGTGGAGAAAGTCAAGGACGCTGCTCTTAGGAAAATGGCGGTTGCATTCAAGAACCACAAGATTCGTGAATGGGCCAAGTACGTCAAGGGAGGAAGGAAGACTCCAGTATTCGAGGGAACACTAGAGAAGCAAAGTGCTCATTGGGACGATTTCATGAAATTCTAGGATTCGGAATTATCTAAGGAACGGTCCAGAATAAACAAGGCCAATGCCGCAAAAAAGGATAAGTTCCATAAGCTGGGGCCAGGTGGCTATGCGGTGGGAATGCCTAAGTGGGATAAGTCTGAGAAAGAGATGATGGATGCAGGTGTCACTCCAGAAACATTGAGCTGGCCCCCCAGGTGCAGGACTTGGTTCTATGCGCATGGGGGGGGAGTTGGACCCGAAGACAGGCAAAGTTTCGAAGAAGGCATGTCTGGACGGAGCCGAAGATAAGCTACTTGTTGCAATAGAAGAGGCTCGATCGGGGTTGTTCGAGCCCAACAGAGAGAACGACGAGCTTACGCGTGCCCTGGGAAATCCTGAACACCCGGGAAGAACATGAGGCATGGGCACTATTCCGTGGTATGAGGGGTTTTCGGACTGGAACGCCGACTACAGATCCCATGCGAGAAAGAAGATTGCGGAGGAGAAGAAGAGGAAGATGGAGGAGGACCGGAGGAAGCTAGACTATGAACGCCTTCAAGGCCTAGAATCAGCGCACGCAGACTTGGCAGTCAAATTCCAGCGGCAGCAGGAGCAGATCGACTCACTTAGCCAGCAAAGGGGGTCTCAGCAGCTAGCGGATGATCCACCAATGGATAGCACCGTCCCATCCATGCCAAGAAGCAGCGTGGGTTCCGCCCTGGGCGACGCATTGCTGGATAGCTACCCAGTGGATGACATCATGGAGAACACTAACTGCGAGCTACACTTCAAAATGAAGAACATATCCATGAAGGTGGCGGATGCCCTTGCTTTTACAAATCCCCCCAAGGCAACCTTCCATTGCAACCCGATTCCAGCGGGCTATGCTCGTGTCTTGGTTGATGAGGTGGTGGACCAATATTCGGGGCTAGAGCTTGACATTCCTGGAGGTGACGATGAGCACACACTAGGAGAGGCCAACCATCGTATCATCCTATGGAGAAAGGATTGCATCATCTCTCGAAGGCCACCGACACCGCGTCATCCGACTCCTCGTCGCAGTCCACCACCGAGTCAGCAGACTCCCGCTCCTCCAAGTCCACCAACGCGTCAGGACACTCCTCCAAGTCCGGCACAGCTTCAGGCCACTCCTCCTCCTCCAAGTCCGGCAAAGCGTCAGGCCACTCCTCCTCCAAGTCCGGCACAGCTTCAGGCCACTCCTCCTCCAACTCAGCCACGTCAGCCGTCTTCGCCGCCTTAGCAATCACGAAAGAGAGCCGCCTCAGCTATGGTGCGTAGCGGTACAAGTCGAGGTAGTACTGGAGGTACAGGCGGAGGCAAGCGATTTCAATATGGTCCAAGCCTCGCGCCTCTTCCGCACAGGCCTTACGACAAGTCCGAGGAGGAAAACACAGCCATATCGAAGGCCGAGGTGGAAGCCCATTTTGCACCGAAACCGCCACCGCCGCCAAGGGAGAAAGTGCCTGTGGAAAAGATTGACCACTTCATTCGTATGGCTAGAGCACCAGCTCCCAAGCCTGTTGACACATACTATGAGCGCCACATCAAGAAGTTAAATCGAGCACGTCTACAGAAAGAGGCGAGCTCGAGCTCGAGCAAATCAGCTGGCAAAAGGAGCGGTAAAACCGGTCCCCAGCTGGGAGAACAGGCGGCGCAATCAATCCCCCCGCTTGTTGTGCCAACAACACATGAGAGTAGGAGCGCTCAATATTATTGTGGGCAAACCGTTAATGTTCTCGGGGTGGGCGATGTGGTGATAACCGAGGAGCATATTGCGCAGGCTGAATCGATCGGGATCACTGTTGGACAACTCCTCGATATCGAGCCTATCACTGGTAGAAAAAGGGCCTATAGTCCCGGTTCCTGAACCGGGACTAAAGTGTCTGTACTAATGCCCCGACCCTTTAGTCCCGGTTCAATCCAGAACCGAGACTGATGGGCCTCCACGTGGGCAGTGCGCAGAGCCCAGGCAGGAGACCCTTTGGTCCCGGTTGGTGGCACCAACCGGGACCAATAGGCATCCACGCATCAGCATTTCTGTGCCTGGGGTTTTTGTTTTTTTTGAAAGGGGGGGTTTAGGGGTTTTGGGGGGTTAATTTAGGTGTTTCACATATTGTGTTAGCTAGCTATAATTAATAGAGAGAAGTGTCCTCTCTTACGTCCGTGCTTGGTCGACGCTACGTACTATACATACGTATAGAGAGGACTAGACACGCTAGTTAGCTAGTAAGAAAACGAAGGAAACAGAAGATCGTCATGAACATATATGCATACAGAGAGAAGTGATATCGACCACCTCTCTTTCTCCGAGAGATTGGTCGAACAACAAGTTCTCGTATATCTATCCGACACTACCGGCTACATATATACAATAATTATCTCTTACAAATATAATCATACGGACTCATGGTCCACATAGTATTCTCCGTCTTCAGCGATCACTTGGTCAAGAAAGAATGCCGCCAATTCCTCTTGAATTGCTCGCATGCGAGCTGGTGCTAGGAGTTCATCCCGCTTCCGAAACATCTAACTTGAAGAAGGCGGTCAATACATATATATATGAATGAATGAAACTCAATACAAATGATGGTAATAAAATAAAATTGTGAATGTTGTTATTTACGTACTTCATATTGTTCGTCAGAGTACCCGCCCCGCTCACAGGTCGTGTGGCGGATGGACTCGCAGACGTATTATCCACAGAAATCATTCCCTTGTTCCTGCCACAACCACTTTACAATAAATAGAGGTCAATCAAACTGATAAGCAAGAATGCTAAATGGTATTGATGAAACTAGCGCTTGAATCACTAGGAGATGCGCGGAACATGCTACTATAGTACTTACTTTCGGGTGTCTAAATTCCAGCTCCTTCGGCAGTCCCGGAACGTTTCTGGTGAATTTTCTCCAAACCCTGCCGGACAAAGAAAACAATTACTTAAAATCAGGAAATGAACAAAGTTGCTGATATGGTGGATAATGATCGATTTAACTTACTTCTTGAGGATTTCAGTCATGTCCGCATACTCCTGGGGATCTTTTCGTTTAGAGTCCAAGACGGTTACTACTCCCTACTCAAGCCTAATCTCTAGGAGAATATAGTGGAAACTGCGCACGCATGCATAACTCATCAATTACATTACTATAACCTGGACTAATATATAAGGGAAACTAAATATGCACAAGACAGTAACACTCACTTGAAGTTGTAAGGAAAGAGTATTATATCTTTGTTTTCATTTTTTTGAATGATCGTAGCAAGTTGGCCTCGGTATCTCCGGGGCGATGTTCAACCTCAGTTGCATCTATGAGATATGTGTTAGCGAACCCAATATCACCGATTTGTCTTTTCTTCAATTCGGCGATCTTCATTCTGCATAATATAGTGAGGATAATTATAAATACATGCAATGAAAGAGATGAGCTATATAGAGAGACTTAATGACAGAAGTAGTAGTACTTGCAGACAGTAGCAGGTGATCGTTGTTTTATCGAGGGCCAATTGATTGAAAAACTGATAGAACTCCTCAAATGGAATAGGCAACAGTTCAATTCCAACGAGGTCATGCTCCGGTTTAACTCTCGCATACAAAGTACTCCTCCCCCAGACTCTCTGCAGATTTTCAAATACCAATCATGTAATCTTCGCATCATCGTTGTTAAAGATTTTTCATCTTTGACGAGAGGCTTCCCGTACTCGTATCTGTGTATCTGCACCTCCATGGGATCATAATGTACATCGTCGGGCAGGTAATCGTCAACATTGCCATAACCGGGCACCATCCTCGGATCGACGATGTCGCTAGGCACCTTGAGGGGGGGCACGATTGCTTCGCTTGTTCGCCGAGCTGGGCAATTTGTTTCCCAGCTGCTCGTCGTTCTTTCAGCCTTTGATCACTAACTGTACTTCCCGACCGCTCCGCTTCGGCCCATGTCTTTGCAATAATGCGCTCATAGTTGCCTTTCGGCGGAGACTTGGGTGGTTTTGCCAGGGCAGCCAGAGTGCGCTTCACTTTCACCGGATCTACCTTCTCCTCCGGAGGTGGATGTCTCTTTGCTTTCAACCCTTGAAAACAGTCATCCACTTCGGTTCACGCGATCTTCGCGTTCTCCTCCGGGGTCCTCTCGTATGGTAACTTCTCTGGAGTCTTCAGAGAAGGACTGAATCTGTATGTCCTCCCGCCTCTGGTTGTACTGCTAGACGCTGATCGAGCAGACGGAGCGGTTGTCTTCTTTACTTGCTTACGAGGCGGAGGAGAAGGACTACGACGCGCCGGAGCAGCTGGAGCGGCGGTAGGTCTCTTCCGCCCTTGCTGATGAGGCGGAGAAGGAGGAGGCTGGCTGCTCGGGCGCGTCGGCGCAGGCGGAGAAGGAGGCGGAGTGCCGCCACGCGCCGGAGAAGGAGCCGGCCGAGGGCCCTGATCGTCACTCGCCGGAGGAGGAGGCGGTGGAGGAGGCGGAGTGCCCTGACTCGTCGTCGGAGGAGGAGGAGGCGGAGGCGTTCAGTTCGGAAGGTTGATGAGCTCCTTCCGCCATAGGCATGGAGTCTTCAGAGCAGACCCCAGCCGAGTCTCCCCTTCACCGGTAGGGTGGTCAAGCTGGAGGTCCTCAAATCCCTCCGTTATTTCATCCACCATCACCCTAGCATATCCTTCTGGAATCGGCCGGCAGTGAAAAGTTGCGCTGGGTTTAGTAGGATAAACAGAGCCAACAGCCGCCTTGACCTTCAAATTCATCCATTGCGTCATAAGGTGGCAATTTTGAGACTCCGTGATAGCATCCACGGGATAGCTGGCAGGAGCCGTCAAGGCATGCTCCGGCTGAAGCAGCTCGGTGGAAGCCACGCTGCTTCTGCGCTGAGATGGCGGGGTAGCTTCGGGTGAGGCTTCGGCAGTACGTTTGCTGCGATTTGCTTCTCGTTCCTCTATCGCGTCTACCCTTGCTTGCAGCACCTGCATTTGGGTCTGCTGCACTTTTTTCCTCCTCTCATGGGACTTTTAACCGCCTGCGTCCGGAAACCCAACCTTCCACGGAATGGAGCCTGGCGTGCCTCGTGTCCGTCCAGGGTGCTCAGGATTCCCGAGGGCCATTGTGAGCTCGTCGTTCTCTCTGTCTGGAAAGAACGTCCCTTCCAGCGCTGCTTCGATATACTGCTTAAGCTTCCTGACTGGTATGTCCATTTGATCGTTCGTCCAAATGCACTTCCCTGTTACAGGGTCCAAGGTTCCACCAGCCCCGAAGAACCAAGTCCGGCAACGGTCTGGCCAGTTAATTGTCTCTGGTTCGATCCCTTTATCAACCAGATCATTCTCAGTCTTGGACCACTTAGGCCGGGCTACGAGGTAGCCACCTGACCCCGTGCGATGGTGAAGCTTCTTCTTCGCAGCATTTTGCTTGTTTGTCGCCGACATCTTCTTACTCTTTTCCGATGTCTTGTGGGCCACAAATGCGGGCCAGTGATCTCTGATCTTCTCATATCTGCCCTTGAATTCTGGTGTCTCATTATTTTCGACAAACTTATTGAGCTCTTTCTTCCACCTCTTGAATAGTTCTGCCATCCTCTTAAGAGCAAAAGACTTGATTAATTTCTCTTTAACTGGGTTCTCTGGATTATCCTCTGGCGGTAGGGTGAAATTTGACTTCAGCTCAGTCCAAAGATCATTTTTCTGCATATAATTGACATAAGACACCTCAGGGTCTTCTGTAGCCGGCTTAAACCATTGCTGGATGCTTATCGGGATCTTGTCCCTAACCAGAACCCCGCACTGAGCAACAAATGCATTCTTTGTTCGGATGGGTTCAATCGGTTGGCCGTCGGGCGCGATTGCTATGATCTCAAACTTTTCATCCGAGCTCAACTTTTTCTTCGGGCCTCGTCTCTTTACTGAAGTTGTGCTCGATCTGGAGGGCTAGAAAAAAGAACAAAGACTTAACTAATATGTGTACATACCAAAACAATGAATGCATCAATCAGCTAGTCAGCACAGGCTTAACTAATATATATACCTGGCCGGACTCGGTTCGGTCACCGGAGCCGTCATCACGGTCTCCTTCTTGCACCGGCATTGGATCACCGGAGCCGTCCTCATGTTCTTCTTCTTGCACCGGCATTAGGTCACCGTAGCCAGCTTGTTCACCCTCTCCTTCCAGACCATCGGTTTCGTTGAGAAACAACGAGACAACATCACTTCCTTCTGTGATTATGTCCCTCAACAATGCTTCTTTTGCTTCATCTAGGGCGGTGTCCATAGTTTCTACAAATATTTACAACATGGCAATTATTATTCAAACATGACAAATGGATATATTAGTGTCAAACGTAGAACTAGCTACCTAATAATAGTAAGCTATCGGGAGGGGGTATATATCGACAACGACGACACTACATCTATGTCCCTCGACGACCCTCGTTCCCGATAAAAAAAAGAGGAAGAAGAAGAAAAAAAAGAGGAGAAGAAAGAATAGAGGAGAAGAACTCCTCTATTCTTTCTTCTCCTTTTTTTTTCTTCTTCCTCTTCTTTTTTTATCCTCTTCTTCCTCTCATGTTCGAGAGGATCGCCGAGGGGTCGGGAGGTTGCCTAGTGTCAAAGGATTCAACAAAACCATGTCTTCATCATTAGGCGAAAGTAACATGTGCATGATGGTACGAAGCTCTTCAAAGTTGTTCTGGAACGGAGTCCCAGATAGGATAATTCGCTTTTTGGTACAAAGTTCAGCAAGAGCCTTCCGAATATCGCTATTTGGAAGGCCTTTGCTGAATTCGTACCAAAAGGCGGATTATCCTATCCGGGACTCCATTCTAGAACAACTTTGCAGAACTTCGTACCAACATGCCCTGGTTACTTCCGGCTAATGATGAAGGCATGGATTTCTTCAATACTTTGACACTAGGAAACCTCTCTCGACCCCTCAGCGATCCTCGACCCCTCAAACCCTTGACGACCCTGGAACCCTCGACCCCTCGGCGATCCTCTTCTTCCTCTCATGTTCGAGAGGATCGCCGAGGGGTCGGGAGGTTGTGTAGTGTCAAAGGATTCAACAAAACCATGTCTTCATCATTAGGCGAAAGTAACATGTGCATGATGGTACGAAGCTCTCCAAAGTTATTTTGGAACGGAGTCCTAGATAGGATAATTCGCTTTTTGGTACAAAGTTCAGCAAGAACCTTCCAAATATCGTTATTTGGAAGGCCTTTGCTGAAATTCATACAAGAAGGCAAATTATCCTATCCGGGACACCATTCCAAAATAATTTTGGAGGACTTCGTCATGCCCTGGTTACTTCCGGCTAATGATGAAGCCATGGATTTCTTCAATACTTTGACACTAGGAAACCTCTCTTGACCCCTCGGCGATCCTCGACCCCTCGAACCCTCGATGACCCTGGAACCCTCGACCCCTAGACGACCCTGAAACCCTCGACCCTATAGAACCCTCGAACCCTCGACCCTGAAACCCTCGACCCTTGACCCCTTAACGACCCTTGACCCTCTACCCTAGTTCCCGACCCTCGACCCCTCGGCGATCCTCGACACCCTCGTTCCCGATAAAAATTAAGAAGATGAAGAAAAAAAAGAGGAGAAAAAAAGGACAAGAAGCTCCTCTATTCCTTCTTCTTCTCCTCTTTTTTTCTTCTTCTTCCTCTTCTTCCTCTCCTCGTCTTCTCCTTCTTCTTCTCCTTCTTTCTCTACTTATTTTCCTTTTCCTTATTTTACTTTTTCCTCTCCACTAACATAAAATGCACTAACCTAAAATGCAACAAACATAAAATGCAATAAATCGATCAACTAACCTAAAATCAGTGATAAAATGCACTAACCTAAAATCGATATCTACTAACAACTTAAAAAAATTAATACATATATGAAAAAATGCATATATGAAAAAAAACATCATCATATCATCAATAGAAAAAATAGTATTTTTTCTAAAAATCTATCTTTTGCATATATACATCAACATATATATACACTAACCTAAAATGCGCAAAAATGCTATCGGAGAGGGGGTATATCGACCCCCCTCATGTATCCACATACATACATCTATACACACATACATTTCTCATATATACATACATACATTTCTCTTATATAAGTTTTTCTTCTTCTTCCTTTCTTCCTTTTTCCTAGCTAGATATATAAATTTTTGCATATATAAAATACATATATACTTGCATATATGTATAAATTTTTGCATATATAAACTTTTGCACATATAAAGTTTTTCTAAAATCTAACTTTTGCATATATGAACATATATACACAGAGAACATATACACATATGCACATTTCTATAATAATGAAAAAAATAATAGGAAAGGGCGCTGGCGGCTGGACCGAAGGTGGCGGCGTGTGGTCGGGGCGACGACGACGGGGTTGGGGAAGGGGCGGCGTGCGCGGCGACGGCGACTGGGTCGGGGAAGGGGCGGCGCGCGCGGCAACGACGACGGGGTCGGGGAACGGGTGGCGCGCACGGCGACGGCGACGGGGTCGAGGTAGGGGCGGCGCGCGCGGCGACGGCGATGGTGTCGGGGCCGACAGGGGCGGCGGGCGCGGCGACGGTGTCGGGGCAGTGGCTCGGCGGCGGCAACGGCGAGGTGGACCAGCCTGACGGCGTCGGGGCAGGGCTCGGCGGCGACGGCGACGAGGAGAAGAAGGCGTCGGGGCGAGAAGAAACAGATGGATTTTGGCGAAAACTGCAAAGTGCTGTATATATAGCAAGAGCATTGGTCCCGGTTCATGCTACGACCCGGGACAAATGCCCCCCTTTAGTCCCGGTTGGTGCCACCAACCGGGACCAAAGGCCTCTTTTCAGCAGCCCAAAGGGCGGGAAGCAGCGGCCTTTGGTCCCGATTGGTGGCACCAACCGGGACCAAAGGCCTGTGCTGCCCCGAACCCAAATATTTAGTCCCACCTCGCTAGTTGAGAGGGAGGCGCACCTGTTTATAAGGTGCGGTGCGCCTTCCCTCTCGAGCTCCTCTCTAAAGCAGGCTTTCGGGCCTAACACTGCAATCTATGCCTGTGGGCCTACTGGGCCTCCCGCGGGCCTGAATCCTGGCCCATGGTAGGGTTTCTAGTCGTATTCAGGCCGTGGGGGCCCAGTAGGTGGCACTTTTTTTGTTTTTTGTTTCTACTTAGAACTAAATACTTATAGTTTTGTAGTGTTTTCTTTTTTATTTTAGGTCACAAAAATTATAAACTTTCTGTTAGTGCCATTAGTTTTAAATTTTGAATAGTTTAAATTTGATTTTTTTTAAATTTGTGTGAATCACTAGTTTATGAATAACTTTACTATAAAAATTGATTTTTGAGTCAATCTTTTTCCTGCTATTTAATATTACTGTGTTTTATCATTATACTCAATTTGGTAATTTTAGTTAGTCATAGCAAATATTATAGGGGTGAGCCCTATTTTTTCCAATTTTTTTCTTTTGTTTTCTGCATTATTTATTTCCTTTTGTTTTTTGCTTTATTTTTCAATTCTTTTTGCTTTTAGTTTGAGAAAAATTATAAAATTTCTGTTAGTGCCATTAGTTTTCAAATTTGAAAACACTTTTTAGTTTTTTTGTTTTCTTTGTTGCTTTATTTATTTTATTTTGTTTCTACTTACAACAAAATACTTGTTGTTGCTATTTTTATTTTTTTCCAGTTTTTTTGTTTTGTTTTCTGTATTATTTATTTTCTTTTGTTTTTTTGCTTTAGTTTTAAATTCTTTTTGCTATTAGGTCAGCAAAATTATAAACTTTCTGTTAGTGCCATTCGTTTTAGAAAAAATATAAACTTTCTGTTAGTGCCATTAGTTTTCAAATTTGAATAGTTTAAATTTGAACATAGATGCACCTATAGAGAAAATTCGACCTAAATTCATAGTTTTCAAATGAACTCTGAAAAAGTTGGCATAGCATACTCGTCTGTTACAAATTTGGCATGGTATCATCATAATAGTTGCGGGAGAAAGTCTTCACTTTTTCTTCGCTTGTGTCATTTGATTATTGCGCCATAACCATGGATAATCTTCATTGTTTATCAGGATGCTTGGTCAGCCTTGACATTGAAGGGAGGAATTTCATGAAACTTTTCGTAATCTTCAGACATGTCTGTCTTGCCGTCCACTCCCAGGATGTCCCTTTTTCCTGAAAGAACTATGTGGCGCTTTGGCTCATCGTATGATGTATTCGCTTCCTTATCTTTTCTTTTTCTCGGTTTGGTAGACATGTCCTTCACATAGATAACCTGGGCCACATCTTTGGCTAGGACGAACGGTTTGTCAGTGTACCCAAGATTTTTCAGATCCACTATTGTCATTCCGTACTGTGGGTCTACCTGTACCCCGCCGCCTAACAGGTTGACCCATTTGCACTTAAACAAAGGGACCTTAAAATTAGGTCCGTAGTCAAGTTCCCATATGTCCACTATGTAACCATAATATGTATCCTTTCCTCTCTCGGTTGCTGCATCAAAGCGGACACCGCTGTTTTGGTTGGTGCTCTTTTGATCTTGGGCGATCGTGTAAAACGTATTCCCATTTTTCTCGTATCCTTTGTAAGTCAATACAGTCAAAGATGGTCCCCTGGACAACAAGTACAACTCATCACAAACAGTGTTGTCACCTCTGAGACGTGTTTCCAACCAACTGTTGAAAGTCCTGATGTGTTCACATGTAATCCAGTCGTCGCACTGCTCCGGGTGTTTGGAGCGCAGACTGTTCTTGTGTTCATCGACATATGGGGTCACCAAGGTAGAGTTCTGTAGAACTATGTAGTGTGCTTGAGACCAAGAATATCCGTCCCTGCATATTATTGAGTCTCTTCCAAGAGTGCCTTTTCCAGTCAGTCTCCCCTCATACCGCGATTTAGGGAGACCTATCTTGTTAAGGCCAGGAATGAAGTCAACACAAAACCCGATAACATCCTCTGTTTGATGGCCCATGGAGATGCTTCCTTCTGGCCTAGCGCGATTACGAACATATTTCTTTAGGACTCCCATGAACCTCTCAAAGGGGAACATATTGTGTAGAAATACGGGCCCAGGATGACAATCTCGTCGACTAGATGAACTAGGACGTGCGTCATGATATTGAAGAAGGATGGTGGGAACACCAGCTCGAAACTGACAAGACATTGCGCCACATCACTCCTTAGCCTTGGTACGATTTCTGGATCGATCACCTTCTAAGAGATTGCATTGAGGAATGCACATAGCTTCACAATGGCTAATCGGACGTTTTCCGGTAGAAGCCCCCTCAATGCAACCGGAAGCAGTTGCGTCATAATCACATGGCAGTCATGAGACTTTAGGTTCTGAAACTTTTTCTCTGGCATATTTATTATTCCCTTTATATTCGACGAGAAGCCAGTCGTGACCTTCATACTAAGCAGGCATTCAAAGAAGATTTCTTTCTCTTCTTTCGTAAGAGCGTAGCTGGCAGGACCTTTATACTGCTTTGGAGGCATGCCGTCTTTTTCGTGCAAACGTTGCAGGTCCTCCCATGCCTCAGGTGTATCTTTTGTCTTCCCATACACACCCAAGAAGCCTAGCAGGTTCATGCAAAGGTTCTTCGTCACGTGCATCACGTCGATTGAGGAGCCGACCTCTAGGTCTTTCCAGTAGGGTAGGTCCCAAAATATAGATTTCTTCTTCCACATGGGTGCGTGTCCCTCAGCGTCATTCGGAATAGCTAGTCCACCGGGACCCTTTCCAAAGATTACGTAGTGTAAATCATTGACCATAGCAAGCATGTGATCATCGGTGCGCATGGCGGGCTTCTTCCGGTGATCTGCCTCGCCTTTGAAATGCTTGCCTTTCTTTCAACATTGATGGTTGGTCGGAAGAAATCGACGATGGCCCAGGTACACATTCTTCCTGCATTTGTCCAGGTATATACTTTCAGTGTCATTTAAACAGTGCGTGCATGCGTGGTATCCTTTGTTTGTCTGTCCTGAAAGGTTACTGAGAGCGGGCCAATCGTTGATGGTCACGAACAGCAACGCCTTAAGGTTAAATTCCTCCTGTCTGTGCTCATCCCTCATACGTACACCGTTTCCATTCCAAAGCTGTAAAAGTTCTTCAACTAATGTCCTTAGGTGCACATCAATGTCGTTGCCGGGTTGCTTAGGGCCTTGGATGAGAACTGGCATCATAATGAACTTCCGCTTCATGCACATCCAAGGAGGAAGGTTATACATACATAGAGTCACGGGCCAGGTGCTGTGATTGCTGCTCTGCTCCCCGAAAGGATTAATGCGATCCATGCTTAAAGCAAACCATACATTCCTTGGGTCCTTTGCAAACTCATCCCAGTACTTTCTCTCGATTTTTCTCCACTGCGACCCGTCAGCGGGTGCTCTCAACTTCCCATCTTTCTTTCGGTTCTCACTGTGCCATCGCATCAACTTGGCATGCTCTTCGTTTCTGAACAGACGTTTCAACCGTGGTATTATAGGAGCATACCACATCACCTTCGCAGGAACCCTCTTACTGGGGGGCTCGCCGTCAACATCACCAGGGTCATCTCGTCTGATCTTATACCGCAATGCACCGCATACCGGGCATGCGTTCAGATCCTTGTATGCACCGCTCGTCTGATCTTATACAGCAATGCACCGCATACCGGGCATGCGTTCAGATCCTTTTATGCACCGCGGTAGAGGATGCAGTCATTAGGGCATGCATGTATCTTCTCCACCTCCAATCCTAGAGGGCATACGACCTTCTTTGCTGCGTATGTACTGTCGGGAAATTCGTTATCCTT